>NC_084732.1:60185035-60507535 GCF_033978785.1 Entelurus aequoreus
TAGTGATCCTTCTTGCGACTTCCGGTACTGCAGAAGAAGTGAACACACGCAGCAAGATATTTTTTTTTCTTCCTTTTAACAAGGAGGATTACATACCGGTATCTAAAATAAAACAGTTTTCTAAACTGGACTTTCAATCGAAGCAGGAGGTAATAATTAAAGGAATATCTCCATCGATACAGAGACTTTTAAAACGGAAAAAAGAAAATAATGAAGACTTCAATGGGTGAGGGCGGACCTACGTCACTTCCGCCTACCAATCCCCTAGCAACCGGGAATTTGTTGAAAACAAACCAGCTCACAGCGAACACAGCATTGACAGAAAAAGCATTTAACGAGCGTTGTGGCTTGGAAGTCGGCGTTAAATCCTTCATTTACGCATTTTTACTTATTCGCATATCGTGTGAAAAAACGAAAATGTATTATTTGCGTCAGACTCGTCTCAGTGAACTTTAAAGCTTCTCAGGCTTAGCTTAGCTTGCTAGTTAGCTTAGCCTGCGCGCTACTAAGAAAGAGACGCGGAAGTTATCAACAACTTTGTGTGAACGCGCCGTACTTGTTGGAGCCCACGTCGAAGAAGAAGCGCTTGTTGTCCACAGTCATCGACGAGCCCTTCGGCAGCTCCGCGGGATCCTTGTCCACGCCGTAATCGTCAATAAGTTTAGCCAAAGCGTCGCGGAACTCGCTAAGTCCCTGCGCCGGGAGCGCGATGGTCTGACCCCAAGCCGGGCCCCCTGTTCACGGTCTGCCGGATCCTCAAGAACCGTCCCCGCTGGTTCTTTTTCAGGTCCATGTAGTACTTCCGATTCTCCCGCACTAGGAACTCGCTTTTCAGGGCCCGCCGCGGCTCATCCTGCACCATGCCCGGGTTGCTGGGACCCAACTGGGCGTAGTGTTCAATGAAGTCCCCCAAGTAGTCGCGGAACTCGACCGCCACCGACATAGACAGCGTGAGGTGGCTCTTGTTGCCACCGGCCCCGACTTCGGCTATCTTCAAGAAGCGGGCTTTGGCGTTCTGCTTGACGTCCAAGTACAAGCGTTTGTTTTGGATGTCAACTCGCTTGGACGCCAGCTCCTGCGTCTCATGCTGGAGGCCGGAAGCCGAGCCCGTCCCTCCCGCTGTAGCGTGCATGGAACCGAAGCCTGGGCCCGTGGCTGCTCCTCCCTGCTCACTTCCACTGTCTCTGTCCGCCATGATGCTGCCTGCCTGCCGACTTTGGGGGACTCCAGTGACAACCGTCCTCGTTTTCCCGGTGTAAAGCTGCGAGCCATTTGTCTCGTCTCTGTGGGCTTTTATCACGCTTTGGCAGAACAAAATACAACCTTTGTTTTCCCTGTTTCCAGTTGTGGTTAGCACAACCAAAAACAACACAGTTTTTCTGCATTTTGGAGGCAGAATGACGGGTAGCCAGCGTAGGTCGACAGGTTAAAGAGTAATGGCAACGGTTTGTTTTCAACGCCAGTCTGGTTGCTATGGCTCGAAGAACCCGTATGTAGCTCAGTTGCCCGGATGTCGGCCCTCACCCATAAACAAGTTATCGATGCTTTTGGTCAGAAGGAGCTGCAAATGGACTCCATTTATAAGTACAGGTAAGACCATAATAACGTTTTTTTAAATTAAATGTGCTTTTCATGATGGTATGCTTACATCACACTCAAAGCGCACGCCTAAATTTGATGGATTCCTTTTGGTAAACGCCGGAGTGAGAAGAGGTTTTAAAATAATTACCGCATGCACGGCCATCCCGCCCGTTTCCGGTAAACGCAGGAGTGACAGGAGGTTTTAAATTAATTAACGCCCCTGCGGCTATTCAAGGAAATACGGTATATGAATTATATTATACATTTCCATAGTTTAGTTAGCTGAGGTATATAATGTACAGTGTATTTTGTCAACAACTGTATGTGTGTAACATATTTTTAGTGCTGAGCGATCATAAATCTGCTGCGGAGACACACTGTGTGAGGCTCGTCTCATAACCCCGCCTCCGCAGAATGCACTGCCCGACGGGAGCACCGCGGCCACACCAACCAAAGCCCACACCCAAACCCTCCACGTGCAAGACCGAATCCACCCAAAAAAAGTCATTTAACAAGAAGCCAAAAAGTCCAAAAACAACAATGCTCGCGCTGCAGGAGCCGCGAACGACCGCAGGGACACAACATTAGGTACACCTGCACTGCAGGTTCATATGTTTTTAAATTTGACTGTGATGATGCAGTCATGCCTCACCAGACATTAACCTCACCGCACGCCACTGATACATACACATATGTACATACATAAATATGTACACATATATACATATTTATATATATTACATATAGATGTAAATATATAAAAATATGTATACACTGATACATACACATATGTACATACATAAATATGTACACATATATACATATTTATATATATTACATATAGATGTACATATATATGTAAATATACCAGTGACGTGCAGTCAGTAGAGGCTGGAAAGAAAAAAAATGTAAAAAGAAATAAAAAAATATTAAATTGTTATATGTATCCAGTGATTATACTAAAGTTATTTTCCATTTAACTTTACCAGTTTTAGATTATTTTTATTTTTATTTTCACATTTGCCGTTCAAATACTGAGAAGAGACGGTGCGGTGATCAGCAGCCAGTTGAGGCACGTCACTCAGTTGTGCCTCAACATGGATTGTGCACAATGACTCGGCTAACTGCTGGCCTGCTGTGCAGTGAGACTGTATTTCTATATGAATTATATCAGCTAACTAAACTATGGCATAGTTTAGTTAGCTGAGGTATATAATGTACAGTGTATTTTGTCAACAACTGTATGTGTGTAACATATTTTTTGTGCTGAGCATTCATAAAACTGCTGCAAAAGACGTACTGGCTGAGGCTCGCAGTAATCCGGCCTCCTGGTGGTAGAGGGCGGTAGTGATCCCAGAGATCATTCCTCGGCCGCAGAAGAAAAAAAAAAAAAAAAAAAAGTTAGCAAGTCAAGTGCAGCGATTGTTTATTTCCTCTTGCCTGAACTTTTATTAAAAACATGGAGGATTACATATGTAAAATAAAACAGTTTTCTAAACTGGACTTTCAATCGAAGCAGGAGGTAATAATTTAAGGTAGACCAACGCCGGAGCTAAAAGGTTTGCTTTTGACTTCGGGACAGAAGACCCGTTCTTTTCAAACGGCGTGGTACACACGCAAAGGCTGGCTGTCTGGATGTCCAGCAAGAAAGGTAAAACCATAATAATGTTTTTTTTATTTAAATGTGCTTTTTTGTGTGCTACAGTTTGTATGTGTAAAGAATGCTGGTATGAGCTTTTAAACATAACCCGTTAACTGCTGCCAATCAAATGGTGAATAAGATACTCTTTAGGGTTCATATGTTTGTAAATCTGACTGGGATGAAGTCAGTGCCTCACCAGCCATGAACCTCACCACACGTCACTGGTATATACATATATCCATATATATATGTATATGTAAATATATATGCACATGTGTATATATATGTATATGTGTATATACATATATATATTATATACATATATATATGGATATACACATACCGGTATATACAGTATGTATATACATATATATATATATATATATATATATACATATATGTACATATATTTATATGTACATATATATGTATATGTACATACAGTATATATGTATATGTTTGTATATATGTATATTTCAGTTACGTGCGGTGAGGTTCATGGCTGGTGAGGCACTGACTTCATCACAGTCAGATGTACAAACATATGAACCCTAAAGAGTATCTTATTCACCATTTGATTGGCAGCAGTTAACGGGTTATGTTTAAAAGCTCATACCAGCATTCTTCCCTGCTTGGCACTCAGCATCAAGGGTTGGAATTGGGGGTTAAATCACCAAAAATGATTCCCGGGCGCGGCGCCGCTACTGCCCACTGCTCCCCTCACCTCCCAGGGGGTGAGCAAGGGGATGGGTCAAATGCAGAGGACAAATTTCACCACACCTAGTGTGTGTGACAATCATTGGTATTTTAACTTAACTTTAACTTTACACATACAAACTGTAGCACACAAAAAAGCACATTAATAAAAAAAACTTTATTATGGTCTTACCTTTACTTATAAATGAAGTCCATGCGCCGCTCCTTTTGAACAAAAGCATCGATAACTTGTTTATAGAAGTCTTCCTTATCTTTCTTCAGTTTTAAAAGTCTCTGTCTCGATGGAGATCTTCCTTTAATTATTACCTCCTGCTTCGATTGAAAGTCCAGTTTAGAAAACTGTTTTATTTTAGATAGGTAATCCTCCATGTTAAAAGTTCAGGCGAGAGGAAAATAATAAACGATCGCTGCTAACTGTTGCTGCTTGTTGTCACTTCTTCTGCAGCCGAGTAGTCGCAAGAATGATCTCTGGGATCACTACCGCCCTCTACCACTAGGAGGCGGGATTACTGCGTGATTCACCCAGTGCGTCTTCGCAGCCGTTTTATGATTGCTCAGCACAAGAAATACGTTACACACAAACAGTTGTTGACAAAATACACTGTACATTATATACTTCAGCTAACTAAACTATAGAAATGTATAATATAATTCATATAGCAATACGGTCTGCACAGCAGGCCAGCAGTTAGCCGAGTCATTGCGCAATCCATGGTGAAGCTCAACTGGCTGGTGACTCACCGCAAGTCTCTACTCAGTATTTGAACGGCAAATGTGAAAATTCAGCAATTTTGAATAAAAATAATTTAAAACTGGTGAAGTTAAATGGAAAATAACTTTATAGTATAATCACTGGATATACATGACAATTTAATTTTTTTTCTCTTTAAATTTTTTTTCTTTCCATGATGGCACGTGAGGCCCCGCCTCACCTGCCTCCCCTGACTGCACGTCCATGGTATATACATATATATGTATATACATACTATATATATGTATATACATATATACATACATATATGTATATACATATATACATGTAAATGTATATATATAAATATGTATATGTATGTACATATATGTTTGTATATATATGTATTTGTATATGTATATATGTATATTCCAGTGACGTGCGGTGAGGTTCATGGCTGGTGAGGCACTGACTTCATCACAGTCAGATTTACAAACATATGAACCCTAAGGAGTATCTTATTCACCATTTGATTGGCAGCAGATAACGGGTTATGTTTAAAAGCTCATACCAGCATTCTTCCCTGCTTGGCACTCAGCATCAAGGGTTGGAATTGGGGGTTAAAACACCAAAAATGATTCCCGGGCGCGGCGCCGCTGCTGCCCAATGCTCTCCTTACCTCCCAGGGGGTGAGCAAGGGGATGGGTCAAATGCAGAGGACAAATTTCACCACACCTAGTGTGTGTGACAATCATTGGTACTTCAACTTAACTTTAACTTTACACATACAAACTGTAACACACAAAAAAGCACATTCAATTAAAAAAACTTTATTATGGTCTTACCTTTTACTTATAAATGAAGTTCATGCGCCGCTCCTTTTGAACAAAAGCATCGATAACTTGTTTATAGAAGTCTTCCTTATATTGCTTCAGTTTTAAAAGTCTCTCTGTCTCGATGGAGATCTTCCTTTAATTATTACCTCCTGCTTCTATTGAAAGTCCAGTTTAGAAAACTGTTTTATTTTAGATATGTAATCCTCCATGTTAAAAGTTCAGGCGAGAGGAAAAAAATAAACGATCGCTGCTAACTGTTGCTGCTTGTTGTCACTTCTTCTGCAGCCGAGTAGTCGCAAGAATGATCTCTAGGATCACTACCGCCCTCTACCACCAGGAGGCGGGATTACTGCGAGCCTCACCCAGTGCGTCTTCGCAGCCGTTTTATGATTGCTCAGCACAAGAAATACGTTACACACATACAGTTGTTGACAAAATACACTGTACATTATATACCTCAGCTAACTAAACTATGGAAATGTATAATATAATTCATATAGCAATACGGTCTCCCTGCACAGCAGGTCAGCAGTTAGCCGAGTCATTGCGCAATCCATGGTGAGGCTCAACTGGCTGGTGACTCACCGCAAGTCTCTTCTCAGTATTTGAACGGCAAATGTGAAAATTCAGCGATTTTGAATAAAAATAATCTAAAACTGGTGAAGTTAAATGGAAAATAACTTTATAGTATAATCACTGGATATACATAACAATTTAATTAATTTGTTTTCTTTTTACATTTTTTTTCTTTCCATGATGGCACGTGAGGCCCCGCCTCCCCTGCCTCCCCTGACTGCACGTCACTGGTATATACATATATATATATATGTATATCTTTATATACATATATATACATGTATACATGTATATACATATATACACATATATATGTACAGTATATACATATATATATATGTATATACATATATACACATATATATGTATATACATATATATATTTATATAAATATATATGTATATAAATACACAAATATATATACATACATATATATGTACATACATACATATATATATAGATACATATACATAAATATATACACATACCTATATATATATATATATATACACATACCTATATATATATATACACATACATATATATATATATATATATATATATACATATACACATACCTATATATATATATATATACACATACCTATATATATATATATATATATATATACACATACCTATATATATATATATATATATATATATATATATATATATACACATACCTATATATATATATATATATATATATATATACACATACCTATATATATATATATATATATATATATATATATATATATATACATACATATATATATATATATGTATATATATATATATATATATATATATACACACATCCATCCATCTTCTTCCGCTTATCCGAGTTCGGGTCGCTGGGGCAGCAGCCTAAGCAGGGAAGCCCAGACTTCCCTCTCCCCAGCCACTTTGTCCAGCTCCTCCCGGGGGATCCCGAGGCGTTCCCAAGCCAGCCGGGAGACATAGTCTTCCCAACGTGTCCTGGGGCTTCCCCGTGGCCTCCTACCGGTCGGACATGCCCAAAACACCTCCCTAGGGAGTCGTTTGGGTGGCATCCTGACCACATGCCCGAACCATCTCATCTGGCTCCTCTCGATGTGGAGGAGCATCGGCTTTACTTTGAGCTCCCCCCAGATGACAGAGCTTCTCACCCTCTCTCCGAGGGAGAGCCCTGCCACCCAGCGGAGGAAGCTCATTTCGGCCGCTTGTACCTGTAATCTTGTCCTTTCGGTCATAACCCAAAGCTGATGACGATAGGTGAGGATGGGAACGTAGACCGACCGGTAAATTGAGAGCTTTGTCTTCCGGCTCAGCTCCTTCTTCACCACAACGGATCGATACAGCGTCCGCATTACTGAAGACGCCGCACCGATCCGCCTGTCGATCTCACGATCCACACTTCCCTCACTCGTGAACAAGACTCCGAGGTACTCGAACTCCTCCACTTAGTGCACGATCTCCTCCCCAACCCGGAGATGGTACTCCATCCTTTTGCGGGTGAGAACCATGGACTCGGACTTGGAGGTGCTGATTCCCATCCCAGTCGCTTCACACTTGGCTGTGAACCGATCCAGTGAGAGCTGAAGATCTTGGCCAGATGAAGCCATCGGGACCACATCATCTGCAAAAAGCAGAGACCTCATCCTGCAGCCACCAAACCAGATACCCTCACGCCCTGACTGCGCCTATAATTATATCCACAAAAGTTATGAACAGAATCGGTGACAAAGGGCAGCCTTGGTGGAGTCCAACCCAGATTGGAAACGGGTCCAACTTACTGCCGGCAATGCGGACCAAGCTCTGACACTGATCATACAGCGAGCGGACCATTACCCCATGCTCTCCGAGCACTCCCCACAGGACTTCCTGTTCCATGTACATGGTCGAATGCCTTCTCCAAGTCCACAAAGCACATGTAGACCGGTTGGGCAAACTCCCATGCGCCCTCAAGGACCCTGCCGAGAGTATAGAGCTGGTCCACAGTTCCACGACCAGGACGAAAACCACACTGTTCCTCCTGAATCCGAGGTTCGACTATCCTAGCCTCCTCTCCAGTACACCTAAATATACCTTACCGGGAAGGCTGAGGAGTGTGATCCCACGATAGTTAGAACACACCCTCCGGTTCCCCTTCTTAAAGAGAGGAACCAACACCCCGGTCTGCCAATCCAGAGGCACCGCCCCCGATGTCCATGCGATGTTGCAGAGTCTTGTCAACCAAGACAGCCCCACAGCATCCAGAGCCTTAAGGAACTCCGGGCGGATCTCATCCACCCCCGGGGCCTTGCCACCGAGGAGCTTTTTAACTACCTCGGGAACCTCAGCCCCAGAAATAGGAGAGCCAACCACAGATTCCCCAGGAACTGCTTCCTCATAGGAAGACCTGTTGGTAGGATTGAGGAGGTCTTCGAAGTATTCCCTCCACCGATCCACAACATCCGCAGTCAAGGTCAGTAGAACACCATCCCCACCATACACGGTGTTGACACTGCACTGCTTCCCCTTCCTGAGGCGGTGGATGGTGGTCCAAAATCGCTTCGAAGCCGTTTGGAAGTCCTTTTCAATGGCTTCCCCAAACTCCTCCCAGGTCCCAGTTTTTGCCTTCGCGACCGCTGAAGCCGCACACCGCTTGGCCTGTCGATACCTGTCTGCTGCCTCCGGAGTCCTATGAGCCAAAAGAGCCCGATAGGACTCTTTCTTCAGCTTGACGGTATCCCTCACCGCTGCCAGCGGTGAGGGATGCTGTCAAGCGGGTTCTAGGATTACCGCCACGACAGGCACCAACCACCTTGCGGCCACAGCCTCAATTGGCCGCCCCGACAATAGGAGGTACGGAACTTCGTGCACTCGGACTCAATGTCTAGCGCCTCCCTCGTGACATGTTCAAAGTTCTTCCGGAGGCGGGAATTGAAACTCTCTCTGACAGGAGACTCTGTTAGGTGTTCCCAGCAAACCCTCACAATGCGTTTGGGCCAGCCAGGTCTGTCCGGCATCTTCCCCCACGATCACCACCTGGTGATCGGTAGAAAGCTCCGCCCCTCTCTTCACCCGAGTGTACAAAACATGAGACCGCAAATCCGATGACACAACTACAAAGTGGATCATGGAACGGTGGCCCAAGTGCACATATGGACACCCTTATGTTTGAACATGGTGTTTGTTATGGACAATCTGTGACGAGCACTAAAGTCCAATAAGAAAACACAACTCGGGTTCAGATCCGGGCGGTCATTCTTCCCAATCACGCCTCTCCAGGTTTCACTGTCGTTGCCAATATGAGCGTTGAAGTCCCCCAGTAGAATGAGGGAATCACCCGGTTGGAGCACTCTCCAATACTCCCTCGAGTGAATCCAAGAAGGGTGGGTACTCTGAGCTGCCGCTTGGCGCGTAAGCACAAACAACAGTCAGGACATGTCCCCCTACCTGAAGACGGAGGGAAACTAACCTCTCGTCCACCGGGTTGAACTCCAACGTGCAGGCTTTGAGCCGGGGGGCAACAAGAATTGCCACCCCAGCGACGGGCTGGGGTGGAGGTCCATTGCTGGGGTCCACTGCCGGCAACGCCAGAGTGGAAGAGAGTCCAGCCCCTCTCGAGAGAACTGGTTCCAGATCCCTTGCTGTGCGTCGAAGTGAGTCCGACTATATCTGGCCGGAACTTCTCCACCTTGCGCACTAGCTCAAACTCCTTCTCCCCCAACGAGGTGACGTTCCACGTCCCAAGAGCTAGCTTATGTAGCCGAGGATCGGACCTTCAAGTGCCTTGCCTACGGCTGCCACCCAGCTGACATTGCACCCTTTATGGCCCCCGTTATGAGCCCATTGGAGGAGGGACCCATGTTGCCTCTTCAGGGGCTCGCCATCGTGCCCCACCTCTGGGCCTGGCTCCAGAGGGGGGCCACGGTGACCCGCGTCCGGGCGAGGGAAATCTGGGTCCTTCGTTTGTATTTTATTTTATATACACATATATTATATATACATATATATATATATATATATATACTGTAATGATTTGCAAATCCTTTTCAACCCATATTCAATTGAATGCACTACAAAGACAAGATATTTGATGTTCAAACTCATAAGCTTATTTTTTTTTGCAAATAATAATTAACTTAGAATTTCATGGCTGCAACACGTCCCAAAGTAGTTGGAAAAGAGCATGTTCACCACTGTGTTACATGACTTTTCCTTTTAACAACACTCAGTAAACGTTTGGGAACTGAGGAGACACATTTTTTAAGCTTCTGAAGTGGAATTATTTCCCATTCTTGCTGATGTACAGCTTAAGTTATTCAACAGTCCGGGGGTCACCGTTGTGGTATTTTAGGCTTCATAACGCGCCACACATTTTCAATGGGAGACAGGTCTGGACTACAGGCAGGCCAGTCTAGTACCCGCACTCTTTTACTATGAAGCCACGTTGATGTAACACGTGGCTTGGCATTGTCTTGCTGAAATAAGCAGGGGCGTCCATGGTAACGTTGCTTGGATGGCAACATATGTTGCTCCAAAACCTGTATGTACCTTTCAGCATTAATGGCGCCTTCACAGATGTGTAAGTTACCCATGTCTTGGGCACTAATACACCCCCATACCATCACAGATGCTGGCTTTTCAACTTTGCGCCTATTAACAATCCGGATGGTTCTTTTCATCTTTGGTCCGGAGGACACAAAGTTCACAGTTTCCAAAAACAATTGGAAATGTGGACTCGTCAGGCCACAGAACACTTTTCCACTTTGTATCAGTCCATCTTAGATGAGCTCAGGCCCAGCGAAGCTGACAGCGTTTCTGGGTGTTGTTGATAAACGGTTTTCGCCTTGCATAGGAGTTTTAACTTGCACTTACAGATGTAGCGACCAACTGTAGTTACTGACAGTCGGTTTCTGAAGTGTTCCTGAGCCCATGTGGTGATATCCTTTAAAAACTGATGTCGCTTGTTGATGCAGTACAGCCACAGAAACAAAGCCCTTTTGTGCAACACTTAAAACTGTTGTTAAAGTCCGAACTGCAAAAATTAGAATAGTTACGTAGATTAAGCCATTACCATTATGTAAACTACTCACTATATAAGCGATGGTAAAGCACATTCTCATTAAATCTCCTGATGAGTGGGTAACCACAAAACAGGCTTGAGATGAACCTGTAGTCTATTTGTCTCTTTCTTACACTCCTATAAATACAGCACGCACGCACGCACACACTTTCTTACACTTCTATAAATACAGCACGCGCATGCACGCACACACTTTCTTACACTACTATAAATCTCTTCTCTCTTTGGTTGTCCATCGATTATGATGATGACGTTGCTCCAGTAATGGGTTATTGAGGGGGGTTTCGTATATGCCATTGCATGTGGCTGTGCAGGCCAATGCGCGACCCGCATGGTTTGCCACATGTGGGGCAGATGCAGTCCATGCTTGAGAGGGGGGCCCCTGCAGCGCGATGATGTCGCTGTAAACATTGTTGTTTTCTCCTCTCAGTGGTCTGCTCCTAGAGATGAGCAATGCCGGCGTGACTGCAGTTGCGCCAGGTGTGGCGATCAGCAGCCAAGACTTCCAGTGCGGAAGGCTGGATAGCACAGCGCTTCAGGAGGTTTTTTATGTGGTCCTTGTAGCGTTTCCGCTGACCCCCAGGAGACCTACAGCCTTCCTGGAGTTGGCCGTAGAGGATCTGTCGGGGGAGCCTCTGGGCGGGCATGCGGATTACATGCCCTACCCAGCGCAGATGTCTTTGCGCAAGGAACACTTGGATGCTAGGTGTTTGGGTCTGGTCATAAATATCCACATGTGGGACTCTGTCCTCCCAGGTCAGACCCAGGATCCGTTGCAGGCAGTGGATGTGGTATCTCTCCAGGATTCTGACGTGCCTTTGGTAAGGGGTCCAGGCTTCCGAGCCGTATAGCAGTGTGGACAGACAAACTGCTTTGTAAACAGCTGCTTTGGTGGAAACTATCAGGTTTCTGTTCAGGAAGACCCTGGTTTTGAGCCTACCGAAGGCAGCAGATGCTAAACCAACACGGACCTGGATGTCATTATCGATGTTACAGGTGGGGGACAGGACACTTCCGAGGTAGGTGAAATGTGGAACGATGGTGAGCTGCTGACCATCAATGTTGAAGACAGGCACTTCTGACTGGTGGGTAGAGTGTTGCGCAAATGATCTGTGTTTTTGAAATGTTGACCTTGAGTCCTAGGGCACTGTATGTGGATGAGACCACGTTAAGTGCACGTTGTAGAGATTCTGGCGTGTGGGCAAGGAGAGCACAATCGTCAGCATACTGAAGTTCTAGGATCTGTTGTTTTGTAATTTTAGTGTAGGCCTGGAGGCGCCGGATGTTGAAGAGACTGCCGTCCAGCCGGAACTGTATGTGGATGCCATCTGTGGTTCCCAGAGCTTTGTGTGTGAGGAGGGTGACTGCTGAGAGAAAGAGGTTGAATATGACAGGGGCTAGGACACATCCCTGCCTGACCCCGACTTTCACATTAAAAGAGGGGGATTGCTGGCCTCCAATGCGGACACAGGCTCGCATTCCATCGTGTAGTTGTCTCAGGATGTTGAGGAACTTTGGCGGAATCCCCAGCCTTCCCAGTAAGTCCCAGAGGAGATTCCGGTTTACAGTGTCAAATGCCTTGGACAGGTCGATGAAGGCGATGTACAGATCCTGGTGGTGTTCCCGGCACTTTTCTTGTACCTGCCTGGCTACAAAGATCATGTCAGTAGTACTGCGATCTCTTCTGAATCCACACTGTGATTCAGGCAGGATGTTCTCAGAGATGTGAGTAACTAAACGAGAGAGCATGACCCGGGCAAGAACTTTCCCAGCAACCGAGAGCAGGGAAATTCCTCTGCTGTTTCAACAGTCGGCTTTGTCACCTTTCCTCTTAAAGATGGTTATTATAACAGCATCTTTCCATTCCTGGGGGATGGCTTCAGAGGACCAGATGGAATCAATCAATTGGTGAAGCCGGCAGGTGAGGAGATAGCCACCAAACTTCAGCACCTCAGCTGGGATACCGTCAGGGCCTGGGCTTTTGTTGTTTTTTAGGCCCTTGATGGCTTTTAGGACCTCAGCAAAGGTAGGCGGGGAGTCCAGGTGGTCGACAGGGGGAGTGGTTGGGAAATTGGTGAAAATGTCCTGGTCAGAGGGATTTTCGGAGTTAAGGAGAGTGTTGAAATGTTCAGCCCATCTATTTAGGATCTGGGGTGTGTCCTTATAGAGGGTGACTCCGTCTGCCGATCTGACTGGGGTTATGTTTTTTCTCTGCGGACCATATATGGATTTGACGGCATCATAAAATCCACGGGAATTGTTTGTGTCAGCATAAAGTTGGATCTCGCTGGCTTTCTTGATCCACCAGTCATTTTCCATGGCTCTGAGGGTACGCTGGACTTCGGCTCTTATGGAGGAGAGTCGAGTCTTTAGTGTGATGGATTGTGGGTTGGCCAGGTAAGCAGGATGGGCTTTGTGTTTTGCCTGGAGAAGTTTATGGATATCCGGTGCACTGTTGTCAAACCAGTCCTGATGTTTACGCCTGGTGTACCCAAGGGACTCCTCTGCTGCCTGATGGATGGCAGTTCTTAGGGAGTTCCAAGAGGTGTTGATGTCAGGGTCCAGGTGGGTATCAGGGATTGCAGACAAATGTTCTGCAAGCTGTGCTCTGAGCTGGTCTACAGAGTGCTTGGATTTGAGTGCTTCACAGTTGAGTCTCTTGTTTCGTAATGTTTTCTTCAGTTGGGGGCAGACTTCCATCTGAAATTTGGCTCTGATCATTCGATGGTCAGTCCAGCAGTCCGCTCCACGCATCGCTCTGGAGATTAGGACCTCCTTCCTGTCTCTACGACGGGTGATAATATAGTCGAGGAGGTGCCAATGTTTGGAGCGAGGATGTTGCCAGGAGGTCTTGAATTTATCCTTGAGCTGGAACAGGGTGTACTACTATAAATACAACACACACACACACACAATAAATAGATCCCCAGCTTCCGCCATCCTAGTTACGACCGTGGTGTCCTTGAGCAAGACACACTTCACCCTTGCTCCTGATTGGTCACGGATGTGAATGAGTGAATGTGGATATAGTCCATCCATCCATCCATTTCCTACCGCTTGTCCCGCTCGGGTCGCCTGGGGGGGCCTATAGTGTCAAAGCATTTTGAGTACCGTAATTTCCGGACTATAAGCCGCTACTTTTTCCCCTTGTTCTGGTCCCTGCGGCTTATACAAGGGTGCGGCTTATTTACGGCCTGTTCTTCTCCGACACCGACGAAGAGGATTTCGGTGGTTTTAGTACGCAGGAGGAAGACGATGACACAATGATTAAAGACTGACTTTTCATATACCGGTAGGCTGGTTATTTTGATAACGTACATGCGAGCACTTTGTATTACTTTGCACCGTTGTATTATTTGTACTCTGCACGAATGCTGTTCGCCATGTCAAAGATGTGAAAGTTTGATTGAATGATTGAAAGATTTATTGTTAATAAATGGGACGCTTTGCGTTCCCAAACAGTCATCTCTGTCCCGACAATCCTCTCCGTGGTAGCAGGAACCCCTATATACTACGGTAATTACACATCAAAACCCTGCGGCTTATAGTCGGGTGCGGCTTATATATGGAGCAATCTGTATTTTCCCCTAAATTTAGCTGGTGCGGCTTATAGTCCGGAAATTACGGTACCTTGAAGGTAGAAAAGTGCCATACAAGTATAACCAATTTTCCATGTTTTACTGTTGGGATATAGGGACTGGCGGACGTCTGTGCTTTCTGTAAAAGCTAATACCAAGACCATACACAATTTGAAAAGACAAAGCTTTAGTCTTCATCTGTAAAAGAAATTACGTTTCATGATTTTATTCAACATAGGCAATAAATACTGTGATAAAAATAGTTTATAAGTACTCAGACTGTACATCATTGTTACAAGATGAAATAATTCAAAGAACAGGAAACAAAATAGCAACATGACTTGCACTGTGCATAAGGACAAAATTACATACATGATGACATCATTTCTATCTAGCATTTGACTACAGACGGGTTAAAGAAAACGCTTCGGTTCCTTAATCCTTAAATTGGAACCTGTGTTGTAAGAGCAGACAAGACCGACAGGGAGAAAATATAGAGCTATTATATTAAGATATGATGGTGAGGAGACAACATAAACATGTAATAAATAAGAACACAAGAGAGTATGGGGTTAAGAAACAAAGGCGTATTATAAAGTTTAAAAAAAGTTTTTTGGGTGAACCGAACCTCTTTGAGAGTAGTTGCAGTAACTGAAGTGAAATTGGTCCATCAAAACAAATAGTGTATACCTGTGTTGTAGAGCCTTGCTCCATGCATGGTCAGCAAGGGAGAACCTGGACTTTTGCTTTCATTTGAAAGTAGTGTTTTTCTGCTACAGATATATGGCTTTAGTTCTTAAATTCTAGACTTTACATTTGGTATCACATATACACACATATATGTGGAAAATATACTGTGTTTCACAAGATATCTGTCAACATCCCCTGGCTTGCCAAAAGTTATTTTAATGGTGATGCGCACTCACAGTTTTGAGCAGGTTGTGAAACAGTCTACAGTAATTTATCTGATATTCACACATCCACTGACCTATATTTAGAGCTATATTTACATGAAGATCGCCAGTAATAAGCTACAAAAATACAAGTTAAAAACGCGTAACGATATAAAATTAAATTATATCACAAGTCACTTACTCATTAATTATATTTCAAATCAACGTAGGAAAAACACATACATCTGGTCAGTCAAGATTATAAAAAAAGATTAGAAAATGTCTGTTGGTAGAAATATACAAACTCCAGAAATATTCTGTTACATACATTTGAGAGCACAGTGGGGAAATGTAATTTTAAAAAGCGTGTTGATTAAAGGGATAGATAAAAAAAAAAAATCACATAGTATTATGGTAATCATTTTAAAAGTCTCACTGGTATACATAGTCTACATATAAGAAATGTGGAAAAATCTACTCAGTGTCCTCTAGGGATACTGAGATTGTTGAGTATGAACATTATCTGTGATGAATTTTTTTTTAGTGTCCTTAAAAATCAGTTTAGTTCATCATCCTGGTCTTGAAAACAGGGAACTCCCCTTCATCCTCAGACCAGCGGTTACCTATAGAAATAATGAGGATAAACTGAGATGGGGAAAAAGGGAAAAGTACAGACATGAGAGGGGAAGCAGAACAGAGGCCGGGGATAGATGGGTAGAAAGGAAAAGAGAGAGAAGATGCGTGAAACGTGCGTTATTAAAGCTAAACAGTTCAAGGAAGCTGTTTTCTGCTGTGCTGCTAAAGTAGGAGTTGAGAGGTAAAAAATATATTGTAACCATCAATTGTACATCTGCATGGGATCTTACCGTTGTGTGAGGTTTATGTTAACAAGAGTAGGTCCTGACTGTTGCAGTATCCAGCCTCTGTATAGACTGACTCCCTGTGTTGGCATGTTGGCAAAAAAAATCACATGCAAATTGCATGCAGTTAATCACAGCATCATGAACCGCAAAGCCATTCAAAATGGAAAGCAAAAGCAAAACAAGAAAAAATAAATTCTCACTTCAAGTAGCAGCAATAACAGCCCATTGCAAGCACAGATATGCACGCACAAGTCTTACTTACCATCTATTGGGCTCCTCTTTGGCTGTGTGGAGGGAGATGAAGCATTGCTGCTGGTCACCCTGAAGTTGGCAGGCAGGGTATCCGACGCACCCAAAGACATCCCCCTCATGTCCTTGGGCCGGAATTTTTTTCTCCATGAGGGAGCACGTCGAAAATTCTTGTCATCATCCTGGTACAAATACAAGGGGAAGAAAAAAAAAGATGGTGCATTAATATCTATTATGCATTATCTACAAAACCCAAAACCAGTGAAGTTGGCATGTTGTGTAAATCGTAAATTAAAAAAGAATACAATGATTTTCTAAATCTTTTCAACTCAATTGAATACACTGCAAAAACAAGATATTTTTGTTCTAACTGAGAAACTTATTTTTTTGTGCAAATAATCAGTACCGTATTTTTCGGACTATAAGTCGCAGTTTTTTTCATAGTTTGGCTGGGGTGCGACTATACTCAGGAGCGACTTGTGTGTGAAATTATTAACACATTACCGTAAAATATCAAATAATATTATTTAGTTCATTCACGTAAGAGACTAGACGTATAAGATTTCATCGGATTTAGCGATTAGGAGTGACAGATTGTTTGGTAAACGTATAGCATGTTCTATATGTTATAGTTATTTGAATGATTCTTACCATGTTACGGTAAAATACCAGGCACAAATGTTCCCTCTAATTGTTCATGTGTGTGAGCAAACGCAAAAACTCCCTGAGCATTCAGTGGAGCCCATGTGAGCAACATCAGACGTGCACACTGTGGCTACACCAGCAGCACACCTGTCCCAAACCTGAGTAAATAAGTTCAATCTCCATCCATCCATCCATTTTCTACCGCTTGTCCTTTTTTCTACCGCTTGTCCTTTTCGGGGTCGCGGGGGGTGCTGGAGCCTATCTCAGCTGCATTCGGGCGGAAGGCGGGGTACACCCTAGACAAGTCCCCACCTCATCGCAGGGCCAACACAGATAAACAGACAACATTCTCTTATTATTATAATCAAATGACAGCAGTCATTTCCATGAGATGATTTTCTAATATAAGTGTTTAGGCCCACTTCCAATGACAACAAATATTGTTTTTCATGAACTGTGTACTTGTATTGTTTGTCTGGGTGGAGGTCCTGCTTTGGAAATAATTTGTACCCCTTTCAGACATTGCATTTAGTTCCCATTAAAACATTCACATGTTGCACAATGAGATGTAAGCAGGGGATCATGTGTACATTCCTGCAACTTCCTGTTTGTAAAAAATATTTTTTTATTAGTATTTATTTAATATACTAACAGCATTTCATGATTCATATTTATAAATTAAGATTCCTAATAAATGACACTAGAATAAGCACACATTTGATTGGTAAATCATAGTGTAACGACCTGGAATAACACTTTATGGGTGGTGTTGGAGTTGTCCGACTTTTTGTGTGGCTGTAAACGCATCACTGGCTAAGTGCCATGTGTGCATGTGTTGGCGCAAGTGAGAAAGAGCGAGCGGCTGCTGTTGATATAACAAAGTTGCTTTTGGTCTGGTTTGCAGAAAATTACCAGTTTTGCTAGATATATTTTTTTTACTAATGTTTTGGTGATGTGTTTATGGCCGACAATAAAAAGTTTTGCTCAGTAAAGTGATGGATGGAATTCTGTCCTCAAAGCGTCTTGACAGACGTTACAATATTTGAACAATGATGACGAAAACTGTTTTTATGCGCTTATTTTTTTATTTGATTTTGTGCGTGGCATAGATTTGCCGTGCGCAGAGGACGCTTGAGCAGTGCGCAATTGCACAGGCGCGCACCTTAGAGGGAACGTTGCCAGGCACGTTCTCAGTTGGTTATTTATGCGTCATATAACGTACACTTATTCAGCCTGTTGTTCACTATTCTTTATTTTAAATTGCCTTTCAAATGTATATTCTTGGTGTTGGATTTTATCAAATAAATTTCCCCCAAAAATGCGACTTATACTCCAGTGCGACTTATATATGTTTTTTTCCTTCTTTATCATGCATTTTCGGCCGGTGCGATTTATACTCCGGATCGACTTATAGTCCGAAAAATACGGTAACTTAGAATTTAATGGCAGCAACACATTGCAAAAAAGTTGGCACAGGGGCATTTTTTCCACTGTGTTACATGGCCTTTCCTTTTAACAACACTCTAGTAAACGTTTGGGAACTGAGGAGACCAATTTTTTAAGATTTTCAGGTGGAATTATTTCCCATTCTTGCTTGATGTACAGCTTAAGTTGTTCAACAGTAATGCGCCACACATTTTCAATGGGAAACAGGTCTGGACTACAGGCAGGCCAGTCTAGTACCCGCACTCTTTTACTATGAAGCCACGCTGTTGTAACACTTGCAGAATGTGGCTTGGCATTGTCTTGCTGAAATAAGCAGGGGTGTCCATGAAAAATATGTCGTTTGGATGGCAACATATGTTGCTCTAAAACCTGTATGTACCTTTCAGCATTAATGGTGCCTTCACAGATGTGTAAGTTACCCATGCCTTGGGCACTAATACACCCCCATACAGATGATGGTTTTTGAACTTTGTGCCTATAACAGTTCTATAACAGTGGTTCTTTTCCTCTTTGGTCCGGAGGACACAACGTCCACAGTTTCCAAAAACTATTTGAAATGTGGACTCGTCAGACCACAGAACACTTTTCCACTGTGCATCAGTCCATCTTAGATGAAGCTGGCGGCGTTTCTGGGTGTTGTTGATAAATGGGTTTCGCTTTGTATAGTAGAGTTTTGACTTGCACTTATATATGTAGCAACCAACTGTAGTTACTGACAGTGGTTTTCTGAAGTGTTCCTGAGCCCATGTGGTGACATCCTTTACACACTGATGTCGCTTTTTGATACAGTACCACCTGAGGAATCGAAAATCACGGGCATTGCCGCTTACGTGCAGTCATTTCTCCGGATTCTCTGAACCTTTTGATGATATTACGGACCGTAGATGGTGAAATCCCCAAATTACTTGCAATAGCTCGTTGAGAAAGGTTTTTCTTAAACTGTTGGACAGTTTTCTCACGCATTTGTTGACAAAATGGTGACCCTCGCCCCATCCTCGTTTGTGAATGACTGAGCATTTCATGGAAGCTGCTTTTATACCCAATCATGGCACTCACCTATTCCCAATTAACCTGTTAACATGTAGGAGGTGCAAATAAGTGTTTGATGAGCATTCCTCAAATTCCTCAGTCTTTTTTGCCACTTGTGCCAGCTTTTTCAAAACATGTTGCAGTTATCAAATTCCAAATGAGCTAATATTTGCAAAAAATAAGAAAGTTTACCAGTTTGAACGTGAAGTATCTTGTCTTTGCAGTGTTTTTAATTGAATATAGGTTGAAAAGGATTTGCAAATCAATGTATTCTGATTTTATTTACGATTTGCACAACGTGCCAATTTCACTGGTTTTGGGTTTTGTATATACCGTATTTTTCGGACTATAAGTCGCTCCGGAGTATACGTCGCACCGGCCGAAAATGCACAATAAAGAAGGAAAAAAACATATATACGTCGCACTGGAGTATAAGTCGCATTTTTGGGAGAAATTTATCTGATAAAATCCAACACCAAGAATAGACATTTGAAAGGCAATTTAAAACAAATAAAGAATAGTGAAAAACAGGCTGAATAAGTGTACGCCATATGACGCACAAATAACCAACTGAGAACGTGCCTGGTATGTTAACGCAACACATCATGGCAAGAGTCATTCAAATAACTATAACATATAGAACATGCTATACGTTTACCAAACAATCTGTCACTCCCGATCGCTAAATCCGATGAAATCTTCCTCCCCGGTGTCGCCTCTGGTATGTCCTTTCTTTCTGCTGCTCGATCGCCGTTCTCTGCTGCATATTTCACTACGTCCAGCTTGTAATCTGCAGTATATGATTTCCTTTTCGGTGCCATTTTAGTTCAGCCCTTCTCAGTTTTTATAAGTTACCGCCAATGTTGACGTGGTCGATTTTAATAGCTACGGCAGTAGCATTAAGCACATAGCAGTTAGCATCCCATGACCCACAATGCACTTCTGCCATGACCCTCCCCCGCCGAATTCTTATTGGTTGACGTGTGAGTGATGATTGCTGACGTGTGTGTGACGATTGCTGCCATTTGCTTCGTCTCTTACGAGACTGAGATAAATAATATTATTTGATATTTAACGGTAATGTGTTAATAATTTCACACATAAGTCGCTCCGGAGTATATGTCGCACCCACGGCCAAACTATGAAAAAAACTGCGATTTATAATCCGAAAAATACGGTACTGTATATTAGGTTTGTCAAGTGACTAATTTAGAAAATCTGATTATTCACACTCTTGAACTGTGATTAATCATGATTAATAACAGGGTATTATTTACTCGCATTAATAACATTTACTTAAGAAAATACCCCAATATTTAGATACAAATGCAATTTGGTAGTCAGAATGTCATACAGCAAAGTTTTTTTTTTAAGTTTTACTTAACCGCAAGTCATTGATTTGCTTAAAACCTGGTAACATTAAGTATAGTAAGAATTAAGTGCACATTTTAAAAGTCTCTGCGATAATATAGCAAACTAGGTACATATGTAAAGTATATTAATAGATAATGTAATAAAGACACCCATAAACAACTTTACATAGTGCACATCTGCATTTACTCTTCCTTAGTTTAACCAGTTGTTTTAACAAATGTAAGCCATTTTTTATTTGTTGGCGCAGTTAGACCGGATGTGACGTGTCACCCTATTATTGTGACGCCTTCAAGCATGTTTGTGTGTGTTTGTGTGTGTGTGTGAAAGAAGGTGCCTTGACGAAAAGCCAGTGTGTTGACGAGAGACGTGACATTTGTCAAGAAAGAACGTGCCTCTCGATTCCTTTGTTATGGTCTGTCTTTTCTACTGGGCTTCATCTAATTACAAAACTTCAGGTACACAAACAAGCTTATTTACTTTTTCGGATGACAGCGCTGATTTTTTTTTGTACAAACTACCGTTTGTACAACGTTAGTTGGTGACATGAACAACATCTAGCAGCACTTGGTCTTTACAGATGTTAATGTTCTGCATGCGGTGGCTGTCCATTTTGAAAATACTTTGTTTAACTTATCCATGGTAAGAGCAGATAAACTCAGCCAGCATAGTTTGCTGTCCATGTAGCATTCATGCTAGCAACGCCATTCTCACATTAATGTTTCGCTTTAAGAGGCTATTTTAAACTTGATGTGTGCCGATAAGAAAGGTTGTCGCTGCAATACCAACTAATTACCTCAGTTTTATCAAAAGTTACGTTGGAGTTTGTTTTGAAAGGCGCAGAGCACAACACCTTATGATCACAACACCTCTTATGATCACACTGGCGTGGGACGTGATCACTGCCTGTGCAATGGCTGCCTTCTGGCAGTCAGAACAAACATTGTGTTTAATCTTCATTCATTCATGAGAATAATGATTTTTTTTATTTTTATTAATCACATGCCTTAACGAGTTAACGTTGACAGCCCTGCTGTATAAAAATATTTTGTTCATTACCTCTTCCATCCTTCTGTCTGTGCCGATGGCCAGCAGACTGTTGTATTCCCGCTCAAGGGTTGCTCTGGCCTAAAAGACAGACAAGAAGGAGACATCTATTATTGAAGTGTGTGTGTTGCAAATGGAATACTTCCATCAGTACACTGTGCACTTATTTTCTGAAAAAGCTAATTTTGACAAAGCTGTGCTGTTTCAAATAGATTACAAGGTATATCTACATATAAATATAAATATAAAATATATTCATATATATATACATTTTAAATATATATATATATATATATATATATATATATATATATATATATATATATATATATATATATATATACACATACATACACACACACATACACTACCGTTCAAAAGTTTGGGGTCACCCAAACAATTTTGTGGAATAGCCTTAATTTCTAAGAACAAGAATAGACTGTCGAGTTTCAGATGAAAGTTCTCTTTTTCTTGCCATTTTGAGCGTTTAATTGACCCCACAAATGTGATGCTCCAGAAACTCAATCTGCTCAAAGGAAGGTCAGTTTTGTAGCTTCTGTAACGAGCTAAACTGTTTTCAGATGTGTGAACATGATTGCACAAGGGTTTTCTAATCATCAATTAGCCTTCTGAGCCAATGAGCAAACACATTGTACCATTAGAACACTGAACACTGGAGTGATAGTTGCTGGAAATCGGCCTCTATACACCTATGTAGATATTGCACCAAAAACCAGACATTTGCAGCTAGAATAGTCATTTACCACATTAGCAATGTATAGAGTGTATTTCTTTAAAGTTAAGACTAGTTTAAAGTTATCTTCATTGAAAAGTACAGTGCTTTTCCTTCAAAAATAAGGACATTTCAATGTGACCCCAAACTTTTGAACGGTAGTGTATATATTATATACATATACATTATGTATATATATTATATACAAATATGTATATATATATACTGTATATACAGTCGCGATCAAAAGTTTACATACACTTGTAAAGAACATAATGTCATGGCTGTCTTTGAGTTTCCAATAATTTCTACAACTCTTATTTCTTTGTGATAGAGTGATTGGAGCACATACTTGTTGGTCACAAAAAACATTCATGGAGTTTGGTTCTTTTATGAATTTATTATGAGTCTACTGAAAATGTGACCAAATCTGCTGGGTCAAAAGTATACATACAGCAATGTTAATATTTGGTAACATGTCCCTTGGCAAGTTACACTGCAATAAGGCGCTTTTGGTAGCCATCCACAAGCTTCTGTTTGAATTTTTGACCACTCCTCTTGACAAAATTGGTGCAGTTCAGCTAAATTTGTTGGTTTTCTGACATGGACTTGTTTCCCCAGCATTGTCCACATGTTTAAGTCAGGACTTTGGGAAGGCCATTCTAAAACCATAATTGTAGCCTGATTTAGCCATTCCTTTACCACTTTTTATGTGTGTTTGGGGTCATTGTCCTGTTGGAACACCCAACTGCGCCCAAGACCCAACCTCCGGGCTGATGATTTTAGGTTGTCCTGAAGAATTTGGAGGTAATCCTCCTTTTTCATTGTCCCATTTAAAGCACCAGTTCCATTGGCAGCAAAACAGGCCCAGAGCATGATACTACCACCACTATGCTTGACGGTAGGCATGGTGTTCCAGGGATTAAAGGCCTCACCTTTTCTCCTCCAAACATATTGCTGGGTATTGTGGCCAAACAGCTAAAACATTTTTTATCTGACATCACATGGACAAAGATAAGACCTTCTGGAGGAAAGTTCTGTGGTCAGATGAAACAAAAATTTAGCTGTTTGGCCACAATACCCAGCAATATGTTTGGAGGAGAAAAGCTGAGGCCTTTAATCCCAGGATTTGTTTGATTTATGCAAATTAGTCATTCATTGAACATTATTCATATATTTTTTTCTAAACATATTAACACAAAATGGACAGAAACACTCTTTAACTGACAATAAAATTATCTGCAGTGGGCTGGTGTCATACCAGATTTTGAATCCTGTGCTGCTAGAGCGCTTGCATTTAGAGGAGCGCAGCTACACCTGCGCATTTAGATGCACGTTTAGCGTATAAATAACATGGATTGTTACGATCCAGCTTTGATTGTCAAAGAGGTTTGGTAATCTAACCTGTGATATTTCTACCAAATAAATGCTTCTAATATTCTGTACATTACGTGTTGCATCAACTTTTGGCACTCATTGTACTGCATGGAATGGTATGTCCTAAGCTTCTAACCAAACCTTCCTAAGGAATTGTATTAATACTTAGCGATCAGCTTGCTAAACACTTTGTAATTGAGGACTATCAACCAAAACATGTTACAGGGGAATATTAAATTTTTTTTCACCTGCCAGAACATGTGTTGCCCCTCTATATTTCTCAATTGATATACTATCAGTTAATCATCAATCAAAGTTGGTTTATATAGCCCTTAATCATAAGTGCCTCGAAGGGATGCACAAACCACAATGACATGCCCTGATACTAGCATTTATTTCGGTAGAAATATCACAGTTCCATCAGTTCCAAACATTTAACAATTAAAGCATGATCATAATGCAATTGTGTGTTATTGTGCTAAATTGGTATCTAAACACGCAAGTGAAGCTCCACACTTGTGAATGCAAGCGCTCCAGCAGCAGTTGATACAAATGCTATTGGGGAATAAAAAAAATGCAGCATGATGGTCAGCCTTCGTCAAGATGTAGGGGTTCTCTTTGAATCAGCGGGCAGCTGGCATTTGCTCAGGTGAAGCAACTGGAATGGAAATGGCTTTGGTCTTGTCGAGAGAGCAACATGCTGGCTTTGGAGCTGGGCTTGCCATTCAATTCTATTCTATTTCTTCTTGTCTTTGTAAATTTCTGCTCGCTATTTCTTCTCGCTTGTGGCAATACATCAACTGGAACTCAGCTGTATTTTCCCATGCTACGGGAAGGGCCGAGGGTCACACAGATTCCGCACACAATCACGCATCAAAAAAAGTAGCGGCACTAAAAAATGTTTTTACTTGGTTAACCCTAGTTTTTTAACTTTACAGCCTATTTCTTTCGCACATGTTTAATCCTTCAGCATTCATGTAACTGCAGCATCTTTAATACATCCATCCATCCATCCATTTTCTACCGCTTATTCCCTTCGGGGTCGCGGGGGGCGCTGGAGCCTATCTCAGCTACAAATAATAAATATCTCCATTGCAGTTGTTTTCTGGTGTTTGTGTGATTTATGTTTTGGATCATTTTGTGTTTGGGACGTTAGGACGTTGCTGCATGTTTTGCCCCTGCCACCCACCGTCGATAAAGCATGTGATTATGTCCACATCAAATGAGATAATCACAGCCAGTTTGTATTTATTTCCGATGTGTATGGTTGATAAATTAGCTTAAACTACAAAAAATGTTTGTGCATTGACAAAGGGAAAACCTTTTGAAACAGTTCCCAAAAAAATATTTTATTTTTCTTTGCAAACAAATGTAGGAATGTTTTTTTGTCACATATTTGCAGTAATGCTGGCATGGCTAATATTTGGTGTATTGTGTGTACCTGAGTGTTCTGTGTAGGAATTTGCAGCAGAAGTGCCAGGGAGTTGTGATCAAAGGTGTCATCTAGGGACAGCAGTGCGCCATGGACGCCACTTTCATACAGGTTTGCACTATACTCTTTCAACCCGATTGCTTGAACCCAATTTATCACGTGCTCATTGCTCCACACCAGCACATCTGAAAAGCAGAGACAGGACATTTACTATTCAATTTAATATTGCATAATAATGCATAATTTAAAAACAAAAGTAAAAATGGCCAAAATAAGGTATAGTTAGACTACAAATACTTTTGTTACCATTAAACTCTTGCTGAGAGTCTTCCCTTCTTCTTTCCAGCTCCTTTCTGTCATAGTTGAGTCTCCTTAAACACATCACTCCACACTGAAAACTGTTCCTATTAATCAGACAGAGAGAGTAGTCTATTAGTTATTTCAAGCCTGACAAATACCTTTGTATCAAATATGTCACAGATTGGAGCTTATTTAACACACATTTTTATAATGTGTGGTTTTTACCTGTGGAAGCTGTCAACCATTTTCAGCTGTCCTCGGAGGTCTTTCTTTGTAAGATGATCCAGCATGCGGGCGTCCACCAGGGACTCCATGAAATATGAGCGATACTGTGGTAAACCCAAGCTGGGCAGCCATTCATTGCCAATCCATTCATGATTCATGTCTCCGTACGCCAATGTCTTAAATAAAAACAACAAATAATTAAGACGACTTTACAACCTAGGTTAAAAACTTTAATTAAATAAAACAAACAAAAGACATAAAACGTTTGTTTTATTTAATTACGTAAATTACTAGTTTATAGGATATTGTCAACACATTTTAACTTCCTCAATATAATCAAATGCAAAGTAAGACTTGTTTCATAACTTTTGTGTCATAAGATAACCAGTGAATATTAGTAATACGATTTAGTATAATACATTATTTTTTTTTAGATGTTACTATCAAATTGAAGTTGTAGCTTTTATGCTTCTTTTGATTTTCAAGTGTGCACAATAATCTTTGCTTGTAAACATTTGCAAGGCTGCATGCAAAGGTGGCTGATTTGATGAAAAAAGCCTTTTCCCGTATTGGTTGCTTGATGCAATCGTATGTGCGCAATATGTATTATTCATTGCTAATATTTTGTTTATTCGTTGTTATTCTTTAAGCTTTATGTAAAAATTGTCCTGCTGAAGTGCCAGCTCTGTACTCTTTTAATGTCCTTTGTGTTCTTTGATGTCTCCCTAATAGCTTTCATGTGTTTTTACTTTTTTGTGGACTTGCTGTATCTGCACTGCAGCCATCCCCGTTGTGGGATGAATAAACTAGTCTATACTATCCTATCCTATTATCACTCTTAATTTAATTTACGCAAAGTAGGAATTCTTAATTCTAAATTTAAACATTTTCATAGTTCGAACACAATAAAAAACATTTTTACAACCTCCTTAATACTTAGAGCCTTTTAGAAATGAAATAACATTCCTAGAATCACCTGAACACTTGTTTTACCAAATATAGTAGACAAAAGAAAATAAGACATATACTTCTACAGTAATACGTAAGAACTTAAGACATATATAAGCCAATGTAAATAGTATGTACAACTTGTTCAATAATGATGATGATCTGCTATGCAATACAACAAAGTACCTTAAGGTTTGTTCATTGAAAATACTTAATTTAGGCTAAAAATACGCAAAGTATGCTAAAATATGCACATTATTTACCAATAGGCCACAGTCAAAACGCAAAACAGTGATGATCCGCAATATTATTTTCTATTACCGGTAAATATATTTTGAAAAAAAGCGATGAATGTGAAGCACTAAGTTGCGAGGGATGACTGTAGGACATTATGAAATAGTAAATACTAACACAATTAAGCATAAAACAGCCAAATAAATAGAGTCTATAACAGTCATTGACTACAATATTTCACTGTGTTTATTAAGCAATTATTATTACTTCCCATATTTAATAAATCATATCATATTTTGTCTGCAGTCAGAGACTCAAATGTCTTGTTTAAGTAACCAAGTGGTCTAAATATTTTCCAAGGAGGACAAAATATAGAAAAATGTAGGGGTGTGGGGGCCACTTTGATATTTGTACATTCAAGATGCTAAATACAATGTGAGAGCTAAAGCTATCTGAGCAAACAACATATTTCCTTTGTGTTATAGCTGACAAAGTAAACTGTTATCCATCCATTCATTTTCTACCGCTTGTCCTGGTATCTAATAATCATTCATTATTAATGAATAATTAATTAGTTACATATGCTGATGGCAAATAAAAAAAGGACATCATTAAAGTAACCTGTCAAAGGCTTTCTTTCTTCTAAAATCTCACAGCAGTTTCTCCTGAAAGCTTCGCATTGAACATTTATACTTTACATTCAACACTAAGCAAAGCTATGTTAGGAAACCATTGTGTTACACATTTGCACAGTAAAGGTTTGCTCAACATGATTGAACCAAAAGGGCGATAATAATAAACAGGAGTGATATGTATTCAAACCTGGGCCCAGATATTTTCGTCTTCCTCCTGGTGTTAGCATGGTTAGTGAACATGGTGACGAAAAAAGAAAGGCTGGGTTAGTGAGACTGTATTGCTGGGTTAGAACAGCAGGATGTAAAATGTTCAAGTGTAAAAATCCACAACAATTCATTGTGGGAGCAGACACACACACTACACTATCCACTCAACTCATGCCACAAATAAATTCTAGGGAAACACTACTGGAGAAAACTGAATAAGATCTCTTTCCAAGTTGCTCAAAAATATCAGCAACAGTGTGAGGTTTTCAGTTAATGTGAGTTGAAGCCTGATCATAAATAATTGTACATTTACTGTTATATAGCAGTCTTTGGGCTGACTTGGAATGAGCCGGGAGAAACACACCATTGCCAAGCCAATCAGCAAAGACTAACCGTAGAAGGTGTTGCTGCCAAACTTTCCATTTCTTCATGTGTGACCCAAACGTTTGCTGTGGTCTGATCATGTGACACCCCCCATCACAAGTGAGTGAAGTGTGCAGAGAAGGGACAGGGACGCAATACAGAAAAGAGAAGATAAGCAAGAATTTTCTGCTAGAAAAAGGTAAATGCTTAAAATGTTAATCCCTGGCAGTAGCATGCTCAGTGAGATTAAGACATTTTAGACAGGCAATATATTAGACTTCATGAAACATACTGGAGCATTATGAGACACATACCGTTCTTGAGGTGGGAGGGGCAGAGGGACTGGTGAGGGACATAATTTCCTGAATAGCAAGACGAAGTTTCAGACGATGTAACGGGTTACTGATGCCTATCTCCCTCTGTATTTCGGTGTCAGATAGCGCTGACATAATGGCTCCACTCTTCACATTAGCACGGCAGGCAGCTACATACCAAGCTGGCATGCCCACCCACAGCTGGCCAAGGGACATGAGAGAAAAAACAGAACCACAAAATTCACAACAATAAAGTCTTAAACAAAAGTTGATTGATTGAACGGTTTTAGTGCTGTACCTCAAGCCAAACGACAACAGTTGGTCCATCCCATTGGGCAAATGGCAGGCCCTGCCTGCGTGCCTCATCTAACAGTTCATGCCTGATACAAACAAATAATTATTTAAAACAATGTCTGTAACTCTAACATAACCACACAATTATATCCCCACAAACACAATATTCACATCTGAAAAAAACTAACTCCAACAGTAAAAAAGACAGAGTGCAAGTGCAAGAAAAAAGGCAGTTCAGGCGAAAACTAGAATAAATTCATTGACAAAAGACCTATGTCACAGAAGAACAGAAGTATGTCAAAACTCCTTGATGAAGGTTCAAACAGATGCGTCAGGTCGCTAAGAGCTAAATGATGGGCACTGTGTATTTTGGAGTGTTTTTCCTCTGTACCAGGTTTTTAGCTTTCAATCAAGTGTAAAATACATTCCCCATAAATAGAAGACATACCATGCAGAATTTATGACAGGGAGAACTCATTTGAAAAATCGTTTGCATTCAATCCATGCACAGTCTTCGTTAATTATGAAGCAGCAATGCCACTAATGGAGAATCCCAGTATATCGTTTTGAAAAGGTGTGCTGGGTAGGACACCCCATTCAAATTGATGTTAAACATGTACTTAGCCACCAGATGGCACATTGACAGTTAAAAATTCCCCCCAAAACAACCTGATCATAGACTTGGTGCTTGTTCATGAAGAAAAAAATGTGTATAATACTTTTCATAACAATTTTTTGTTTGTGCAAAACCATGCGGCAGGTCAGTCAAAATTAGCATGTTAGTTAGGAGCAATATGGAGAAACAATCTGACATTCAGAGGAACAACAATTTAAGCTTGTCAGAGTTGGTCAGGTCAATGAGGAGCCCAAGTGAGAAGAAAAAGCAAAAGCAATTATGAATCAACAACTTACCCTGTATTTGAGCTACGTAGGGGATGAGGAGAGGATGATAAAAAAAAGAGGGAGATTGGCAAAACAAATAAAAAGTGAATTGGTAACTATTTAAAAGTACTCTGATAAAAAAAAAATTGGACATAAAATGGTGATGGCTGAGAGTGGGTGTGCAATCAAAGGAATATGAACTGATGATGGAAGTGAGCATGAGCGAGATGGGCAGGCAGTGTTTTAGTGGCAGGATTGTAATACTGCATAAACATTAAGGGACTTTTTAAGTTAACATTCCTAAAACCACACTGCACTTTAAAAGGTAGCGGGTAAGATAGAGCCTATCAGAAGAGTAACAAAGAACATATTTAAATCAGACCTACTTCTTCTGCAGTTTTCTGTTTTTTTCTGCAGGACTTCCCAGGGTCCCCATTCCTAAGCCATCTTTGGGTGAGCTCTCTGCCTCAGGAGTGCCAGCTAAGAACAAAAATAAAAGCCAAGAGACATTATTAACCTTTCCTTAAGTGCCAGTACAACGGAAAAACAAATCAAGTTTGCAAATAAACAGGTGTGATCAAAACAATATATTGTAAATCTCACGGAGATTCCAAAGTATAATGAGTATGGGCAGTCAGTGAGCCGTGACGTAGAAGTGGGGACACAGTTCACACTACAACTCAGGCATATTTGGAGAGAGCCAATAATAATTACTCTGGGACAAATGATGCTCCAGAAAATTATATTTGTTAGCTTGATTTAAGGAGGATGAGCAACAAGTTTTAGAAGCTGTGCACAAACACATGCAGCTTTAGTGAAACACTAAAGCATCATGTAGAGGGTATTGCTAAGTGCTGAACAATATACAAACTAAGAACATAATAAAACCTGAAAGGCAATGTGCACGAGAAAATAGTTAGTCTGTGTTAGCGCTTTTTATAACAATATCGCAAATACTTGGTCAATTTTCAAGTCACAAGACATACATGGAGTTTTGTTGGCGGTTTTTGGTTGGTTATTTAGGGTGATTAATGGGCTCAATAGAGTATAGCCCCAGTTGACCTCATTGTTAGCTGACTTTTTCATTTCCGATTTAGAATGCATAAAAAAACCAAAAAAACATACGTGTTCTTGTTTTACATAGAGATTGTGAATGATAAACAGCATATCGCTTTCCAATTTTTGCCTATTTCTAGTCTAACTGGTCTGCTGTCTATGGGCAGAGAGCAGAGGAGCTACCACCATGACGACATCAGACCCCGAAAGTACGGAAATTGCTGAAATCTTTTGGAGCGGAATATCCAAAATGGCAGTTAGAATTTGTGGCGTTTTGTGGATGTTTAGACAATATTTTCAAAAATTTTGCGGAAACAATTCAGCATATAAAGCCAAAATATTTTTTCCATTATAATGGCACTTTAAATCATGTACTCTTATGGGCTGTGGACCGGCACCAAGAAACCTTTCAGGAAGCCGGGGAAAATGAGTACAGGTATATTTCATTGTGTTTCATTATTTAAAGACATTGTTTCTTATGAATTTATATCAACTTAGAAACAAAACACAAAATTAGCTAACCTCACAATGTGTTTGTTTACAAACAAAAAACATCACCTCTGGGTCAAAGATTATCTTCTGTCAATATAGATAACACAATAAGTGTAACATAACTTTTTCTGTGCTGTGATAAAGAAACAAAACATACAAAGGTGGGTGAATACGATAGGTACATTGTATAGCCCTGGTTTTTCATCATCACCATAAAACACATTGAATACAGTTCTTGTGGTAATTTTGTTTCTTGTTTTAGTTGGCTTCATTTTTACAGGGACTACTAAATAGATTGTCATTCTAATGTATCCAAAGTGTACAACTAAAGATTGGCCAATGGGCAAAGAAAGTCAGTTCAGATGACTCTTGATTTCAGCGTAAATCTCTCAATAATAAAATAAACTTTGATATAAACCAAATAATCCATTTTGGAGAAATGTCCACACTACACCAGCTCACCTTGGCTGGGAGAGTCCTTTCCAGGAATGCTAGGCCGGCCCTTCTCCTTCTTCCCAAATAGGCGTCCAATAGAAGACTTAATGCTCTTCTTCTTGGCTGCTTTGTTGAGAGAGTCCTGACTGCTGTTGCTGCTGCTGGGGTTACTACCTTGGCCATCTTGCAAGCCAATCAAACTATGAACAAAGTAAAAAAGGAGTAATGAAAAAAAAAAACACCAAACATTCAGCAATTTAGTTCCAAATCATTCATATATCTAGCTTTTAAAACAATAATCTTCAGTAACGCCTACCCTCTGATGTCTCTTATGTCCTCATTGCTGGCAGCATGCCCTGCTTCCCTATTAAGTCGCATGGAGCGTGGAGTGGTAGGGGGTGAAGTCTCACATTGGATAGTGGCTTTGTCATCCTGGGCAGACTACATACAAGAGAATAAATTAATTAGATCCAGGAGTCATAAGTCACTGCTAAGACCACAGATGAAAGAAATACATTTGCATAGAGGTCGTTAAAAAGACTGTTTAGTAATTAACAATAACTATAACCTATATTAATCTCTCTAACCCTAGTCATTTAATTTTTCCAAGAATGTATGGGTCCTTGTATACCTAGTAAATAATATTATATAATAGTATATAAAAAAAAAGAAGTGTCAAAATGGGTGGTATTAACTTCTCTGCTATTTTCGCGCCATTCACAGCTGCAAACTCAAGGCAGATAATTACAAGAACATATAACCTTCAAGGGGACCTATTATACATTTCCTCTTTTTTGACCTATACAGTAATTCCTGTTACAAAGTCAGATACTCGTGTTAAACGATGCCAAAGCATCAAATACTAAGGTTACTCCGTTTGCAAGTGAGACTTTGCAAGCAGTTTTGGATCTCTCGCAGGCTGTCTTACAATTTTTTTTTATATGGTAGGTTGCATTGTCGTCAATGCATGACGGAGCTAATTATAAGAGCATGCCCATGTAAATGCTCCTTGCCTGCCTCTTTGACTACTCTGCTTTAGTTACATTACTCTGCGCTGCATTGTCTCTGCTCTCAGCAATAACAGTGTTAGCACCTTGAGCAATGGCTCCAGGCGACATTTAAAACAGTTGTTGTTTACAGGGCACAGCATTTTTTCAAAAGTGGAGCCCTCCATGTCACTTGCTGCACAGTACATTAGTAGTCATTTCAGCATGTGCCTGTTCTGTATTTTTTCACCTTTTGACAGGTTTTTGTCAATTTTTCTAACTCAGTGTAAATCCCAAAAAGACAACAGACCAGCGTGGAAAGGAGGAGGGATTCACTGTGAGTTAAAAAAGAAAAGAAAAAAGGAATGCAGAAATACTGGCACTCGGGAGTATTGAAGAATTGATTAAGCAAGCTTCGTACCACAGCGAGTTTTAATTGTGATGAGACCGGATTTTATGGAAAAAGATGCCAAAGCAGACTTATATCACAGCAGGGGAGAAGACTACCTCTCTTTCACAGCAGCACCTCTTCCAAGAGCACAATCCCACACTGCCCATCGCCTCCGCCTTTCTCCCCCTCTGTCTGCTCCTTCCTTGTCAGACCTCCTTTGCCCATGTTAATATAAGTACATTTTACTCTTTTTAAAGTTTATTATTGTAGCAATATCGTTGTTGAAATGATTGATCTTTGTGATCGTTTGTGAAGACACCAAAGGGACTTGACTTCTATGTGTGTTTGTGTGTTGGCAGAGCAGCGCATAAATGACAGCAGCATTATTCATATTTACATTCTTTTTTATGGAGAAATTTGTTTCAAACTTTTCGATTTACGAACTCTGTTCGTAAATTCAACATTTAAATACAAAGATCTAAAAAAAAAACGTTCTATGTGTAACTGCTCTATAAGAGTCCAAAAATCTATTAAAGGGCCAAAAATGAGTATAATAAGTTCCCTTTGATGGAAAAATTTACTTCATATGACTATTATAAAATACTATATTACCATCATCAAAATGTATTTCACATCATTGAAAAATACCAGAAACTAAAGCTGAACATTGAATGGTTTGCACAGAGGGGTCAACATTTAGGGCATTAGGGGAGGGAAGGTAATGATGGCAGGGAATAACCAGTCACGCAGGTGTCTAATTTACCTTCCTGCGGTGCTTGCGCAGGTCACTAGGCTGAAGCATGGTAAAAAAAAAAAGAAAAAAAAAGAGAGAAGAAATGCAGTTAGCGAGAAGCATGACAGTGCAGCAATGCAACCCAGCGATGCACAAACAAGAGTGGAAACAGAGTATTCACGCATGTAAGTTGTTGACGACCAAACACATGCAAAATAGAGAACCACACGTACTGATATTGCTATTAGTAAAAATTCATCATTCTTGGAGACTTCACCCACAAAGAACAAGTTAATGAAGGATAGGACACCGCAAATAACCAAGCTGGAAACTCAACAAAGTCTTCCCAATGTTGAATAGGTGCAGCCAAGCAAAAACTAATCGTTAAAATATATTTGTTTCTAGTGGTCCAACTGATACATACAAAACACCTTTTGAATAAAAGTAAATTTTATGGCAGAATCAAACTCAAAATATAAATTAAAAAAATTAAGAGTATTACCATGGACGGACATCTTTTTGTGATATTGCACACAGAAAAAGGCCTAGTAACACTTTTGAGTAGTTTGTCATATTTTCCATTGTGCGGCTTGATAGGCGGATGATTCCCTCTTCTGCATTCCGCAGAGGCCTGGCATTAGCCAAGCAAATAAACGATCAGAATACCACATTTGGTAGTTTGTTTTTTGTTTTGTAATTAAATCCTAAAGCATTCATCTTTTATCTGTCACAACTGACATTGTGAGGTCAAAGCATGGAATAAAATAGTAAATTAAGAGGAATAGATAAAGAGAAAGCAGGAAAAGAAAATTGAGTTGTGAGCAATTTAGTAATCCAATCGAACAAAGTGTAATGTCTTTTTGGATAAAGGAATTTGGGGCAACTTATTTTACTAATAACTACAGCAGATCACATTTATAGGGAAAGTACAATCGTAGGTATTTTAGCACCGAAAATGTAATTTTTTCAAAAAGCTACTTAAGTACTTAACAGTACCTCGGGAAATTATTGGTAAGGATCGTAGCTTTGGGCTGTAACACCAAGAACATTTCACATCATGGTTATGGTGAATAAAAACTTCATGGCTATTATTGTCACTTACTATATAGTTGAATTAGTTCAAAAAGTACTTATATACACACTGAAATATTTTAATAAAGTTGAATGTTTTTAAATAAATAAACAGACAATCACATAATTATTTTGGCAGAAGAAACATTTGTCTGATTTCTTAAGAGCCATTCTATTATTATTTGAGAGTTTAAATAAAATTTTAATTTGTAAAAGTTTTAGAGGGTTTCTTTATAACAATGATCTCACGCGGGTTCCCTTCCTGTTGTAGACACGTCAGACGTCTGTGTATGCCTTGTCACAGCTACCACCCTGTCTGGCCTGTAGTTTCGATGTGCAGGATTGAATAGCCTACCAGTAGTTGCTCAAACAGCAATGCGTTTGGATTGTGGTATGGTGTTTGTGATGGGAAAACCAATGTGTCTTCCCTGTCTTGTATTCATGTTAGCATTTAAGATAGCTAGCAGTTAGCGCTCTAGTGTGCTTCTACAGGAAATTAAATTATTGATGTCAATCGAGGTTTCAGGATAATTCTAATTGAAACGGTTAAACTAATCGTCAGGAGTTTACCGCAATTTATCATTAACACAGGTAATTGTAACATCCCTACTTAGTAGATAGATAAGGTGGAAGATTTCTGGATTTGGACACACTGTTTACCCGACTCATCGTGTAAATAAAAACGTCTCCCTATCGGTGTATTATGGATACCCCCGAACAATGTTCCCTCTAATTTTCCATCAGATTTGCAGGTGTGTAATTTGTTGTGAGTTTATGCAGTGTGTTGGTTTTGTTCTTTGCACAAGGTGATGTTCATGCACGGTTCATTTTGTGCACCAGTAAAAAAACATAACTTTGTCTTGAATTGGAAAAAAACACATTTTATTTTTCACTAAAGAAGGGTTCGGTGAATGCGCATATGAAACGGGTGGGGTTCGGTACCTCCAACAAGGTTAAGAACCACTGGTCTATAGCCATATTAGGCGACTGTTTATTTACATGGACCAGTGCAGATTTGGGCGTATTTTGAAAGGTATAGAGGCAAACATTGATTGATTGAAATATATAAGCGATCATGGAAAAAATATTTAAAATGGGATGGGATGCAATGGATTTTTACACTCTTAAGAAAAATTTATTTTTTAAATATTTAAACCATCTATCATCACCAAGAGTATACTGCCCACTAACACCTCACTTCATTTGACACTCGCTGTATTTAGAGAAGAAAATATTGGAGGCACATCATCTCTTCACATCTGGAGGGTTCCACAAATCAAACAATAAGTGGTGAAAGAGAAAATCGGGCTTATTTGTGCATCGCTATGTAACGTATTTGATTGACTAAACGAGTGCCGTGCTGCTGTGATCGTGACGCTAATGAGAAAAAGGATATGTTTATTTGCAATTGATTTCCTGCTACAAAAATTACTGTAGTCTGTCATCTACAATTTGTGTCTGCAGTTTGTTTTTATGGTGTGAAGTTCATATATAAGTCTCATTATTTAGCTATAAATGTCCCTGTTGTTCAGTAATGTTTGCTAGCGATATCAAGGTTTAGTAAATGCTATTGAGTCTATTTGAAATTTGTAATCATCTAATTTATTAATACTATTAAAGATATTTTCTTGATGCTAACGAATAGCACCAAAGACGCTATAATGCGGTCAACCGTGTCGAATAAAGCACTTGGCTTTCCTGCACAACAACATCATAAACTTTTAGTTTCTGTTATGAAAATCCACAATGACGATACGGTGTATTGGACCAACAATAATAATAATATATATTACTAGGACTTAACATGACGTTAGTTTATTTGTACAACCAGGTCTTTGTCATTATATTTAGGCATAGCAACCACAAAAGAACACAAACTAATGCGATCTCTTGTCCTTTTTTTTTACATTTAGTTCTGCTCTCAAAAACTACTAATATAGTACAGAATGAACTCGATTGCATCACAGAAAGCTTCTCAAACAAATGAAATGTTCAGACTGCAGACACAAGCGGTCCGATTGTATTCCACAAGATGATGAAAGTAATATTTTTAAAAGCCATTTCTTTCGACGCACTTTCGTTTTTTTCTTGACTTTATTAACTTTAAGAACCACTTATTTTGGGACTCTATGAAAGCTCTTTCCAATGTCTCTATTTGAATGACTGGAACACCCAAGAACAGAACAGCAATACGGCATTTTTTGATCAAACTCTACACTCACTCTCACTTGTTTTAATGCTACACTCAAGCTGCTTGTACTTCGTGTGAATTAAGCCGCAAACAAGAAAAACGGATGTGACGTCATATGCAACCCAGCTATGAACCAAAAAATGCTGTCAATATATAGACAAACATCAGTGTTCTCCTATCGAGGAGGGCCACACTTGACTATGAGTCACAATATGACTATGATGTACTCTGCATATTTACTTCCAAAGGCCTCAGATTTAGAAAATAATGTGTCGTCTTGAACCGATCGCTGTCCTTATGCACTTACTGTAAATAACATTTGCAATATCTGTAATGTTCCTTTTCACTCTTATTTTTAATTGTGAATTGCAACTACTCGAGTTAGTCCGTCCCTTTGAACTACCGTAATTTCCGGACTATAAGCCGCTACTTTTTCCCCTCGTTCTGGTCCCTGCGGCTTATACAAGGGTGCGGCTTATTTACGGCCTGTTCTTCTCCGACACCGAAGAAGAGGATTTCGGTGGTTTTAGTACGCAGGAGGAAGACGACGACACAATGATTAAAGACTGACTTTTCATATACCAGTAGGCTGGTTATTTTGATAACGTACACTACCGTTCAAAAGTTTGGGGTCACATTGAAATGTTCTTATTTTTGAAGGAAAAGCACTGTACTTTTCAATGAAGATAACTTTAAACTAGTCTTAACTTTAAAGAAATACACTCTATACATTGCTAATGTGGTAAATGACTATTCTAGCTGCAAATGTCTGGTTTTTGGTGCAATATCTACATAGGTGTATAGAGGCCCATTTCCAGCAACTATCACTCCAGTGTTCTAATGGTACAATGTGTTTGCTCATTGGCTCAGAAGGCTAATTGATGATTAGAAAACCCTTGTGCAATCATGTTCACACATCTGTAAACAGTTTAGCTCGTTACAGAAGCTACAAAACTGACCTTCCTTTGAGCAGATTGAGTTTCTGGAGCATCACATTTGTGGGGTCAATTAAACGCTCAAAATGGCCAGAAAAAGAGAACTTTCATCTGAAACTCGACAGCATATTCTTGTTCTTAGAAATGAAGGCTATTCCACAAAATGTTTTGGGTGACCCCAAACTTTTGAACGGTAGTGTACATGCGAGCACTTTGTGTTACTTTGCACCGTTGTATTATTTGTACTCTACACAAATGCTGTTCGCCATGTCAAAGATGTGAAAGTTTGATTGAATGATTGAAAGATTTATTGTTAATAAATGGGACGCTTTGCGTTCCCAAACAGTCATCTCTGTCCCGACGATCCCCTCCGTGGTAGCAGGAACCCCTATATACTACGCTAATTACACATCAAAACCCTGCGGCTTATAGTCGGGTGCGGCTTATATATGGCGCAATCTGTATTTTCCCCTAAATTTAGCTGGTGCGGCTTATAGTCAGGTGCGGCTTATAGTCCGGAAATTACGGTACATAGACAAGATGGTGGTAATTGAGGGTGGTAGTCCATCGCTGCATACTCACAATTTGGACTGTGTTGAGTGCACATGTGCTATTAGCGGTGCAACCACCGGACCGATATGTTAGCTTGAAACTATCCGTATTGGTCTTAAAGAAGATGCTCATTTAAAGTAGCAATGATGTTAGGCGCACATTTACAGTGCATGCGAAAAGTTCACAGCGTGTCCACTTTTTACACATTTTGTTATGTTACAGGCTTTTTCCAAGATGGAACAAATTAATTTTTGTCCTTAAAATTCAACACACAATACCCCACAATGACAATGTGTAATCGTTTTTTTTTGCAAATTTATAAAAAATAAATAACTAAGAAATCACATGTATATTAGTATTCACAGCTTCTGCTCAATACTTTGTTGATGCACATTTTGCAGAAACCGTAGAGAGTGAACTGTTAATTCCAAAGCAACGGTTTGATGCTAATAAAGATTAAGATTAAGATTAAAGTACCAATGATTGTCACACACACACTAGATGTGGTGAAATTCGTCCTCTGCATTTGTCCCATCCCTCATTAATCAACCTAAATAAAACAAAATATATCATGTACATAAGAAAATTAACATACCATGTGTGGTCAGCTAATGATAGCAATTCAGCAAAGTTCAGCTACTAATGTTAGCTATCATTAAATGTATAGCCTCCTGTAACAACAATATGACTGCAAACTGTTAGTTGCTTCTCCTGTACTGTTTGTGTGTGTGTGGACGTGCTTCCTGTGTGTACTTATGGACCAGACAGCGGTCAGTGACAAGCCTGAGCGCCAGACAAATTATTTTGACAGACAAGCAATTTTTAATTTATATAACTAGTTATTATTACAAAAATAACGACATTTAAAAAATATATATGTTCTGTCAAACCACTAATGGTAACATAAGCTGCTAACCGGTGGTGTTCTTGGTATATTTTTTGGTTTAAAGTGTTTCACTTTGCACAAGTTGCAAACAGCCCCTTTAATACATATAGCTCTTGAATGCTGATTGCCGTGTTAAATGTTGGAAAAACATCTCAGTAGATATAGTCTTACCAGGGTCATGACACCCATCCGGTCTAATTCTCTGTTGGGGCTGCAAGGAATACGCCTTGGGGTTGAGTGGCCAGAACCTGGAGGAGAGCTGCCAATTGAAGAGCCTGCACAGAGTGAAGGTGGTATGGAGCTCATGGAGCGAAAACGTCCTCCAAGGCTCTCGTTGCTGCCCACTCTACACTCGATTTCCTCAGCTCGGATAGCTGTGTTTTCCTTCTCCTCTTGAATCATTCTGACAACATACAGGAAATAATGTGTGTGTAGATTAAAATATGAAACAAGACAAATTGTTGTTTCTGCCTTCGTAACTTTGCTACCTAATTTCATTATTGATAGCATCAAGCTGCTCCTGTAGCATTAGAGCTAGAGTCTGTGCATCGGCCTGACCACCGGGGGACAGAAGGTCAACTGAGCTGAAGATAGTCTCTCTATCCTCTTCTAGGTCAGAAGCATCCATGTCACTCTCAAATGCCTGGGCCACATTAGCAAGCACATTGGCCTGCTGCACACGCTCCCACTCCTGCTCATTAAGTGTCTGCACCTGAATCAAACACAAACACATTTGTAACAAGACTAGCTGGGGAGATTCAGAAGTTGGATACTTCAGTGTTTTCCATACAAAAAAATAAATGTTTTTGAAAAGGTATAGTAACATTTCACCTTTCAGGTGGCATATGTGAAGCCATCTCCTGGAAATTATGTTCCGCATACATTGACTACGTTATTTTTAAATCAAGAGTTTGAGGTTTGACCAACAGGCTTCTGTAGCTAGTCAGCACACACTCACAGAGTGCATCAGACTGGCCAGGTAGTATAATAAAAGTTATCGGTCAATATTCATTTTCGAATATTCGACTTTCTCTTTGCTGCTTTATGTCAATTTTGTTCTGTTAAAATTGAATTTGATAAACATTAAAATAATTGCAATGCAAATTTTTGTTAGCCTGTCAATGGGCTAACAAAATTTTTAGCCCATGCTATGTGTTAGCATTACGTTAGCAGCATAGGAACCTGCATGGTGGTTGCATTACTATTTTTCAGTTTATACCAAGCTGTATCGTTGATTAGGTACCTTAATTCCTACCTGAATGAGCACTTCATGCGGATATTAATGTACTTTCTCTTGTGTTCTGAGTTTTACAATAAAATCATTGCGGAGACTATCAGAAAACAACTTGAAGTTGGAAGTTTTTAATTTTTTTTACTTTAAAAGAACTGTTTACTTAGCTGTCAATCCAAATTCCAACATTCAGAGAGGGCAGAATAATTTATGTAAATAAACCAGGGGTGTAAAAAGTGCAGCCTGTGTTACATTGTTGTAGTAATACAATATAATGTAACAGGTAAAAGTTAATAACTAATAAGATGGGTCTTTAAATATGCGGGAAACACTACCGGTACTTAGTTAAAGGGGCTGTCAAAGTTTACCTTAATAAAACACGATTAACAATTGTGTGTCCTTGTAAAACAAGATGCTATTCAGCTGGAATGTGGTGAGATGTTTAAACAGACCCATAATTGGGATTAAAAGAGTTGCATTTTATTGACAGTAGTATTAATTGATTTATCAATAAATTACAGACAAAAAAGTTAGTTATTAATAAAACACAGACAAATAGAAGTCAGTTTGTCCTTTCATTATGGTGACTTACATGGCGCTGATATCCAAGATGGAAGCAAACAGAAAAACACAAAGACAATTTTCAAAATAACTCAATTGACTAGACCACACATAGTTAAATAATACAAAAACATGACAAAAGTTCATTAATTGATCAAATCATTAATTGGTCGTTAACCATTATCTATTACCAGTAAAAATACTCCAAAAGTGATCACAAAACTAATCTTTAAAGACTTTTCAGTTGCGGATGTTAAACATGTTTGTAAAAGTTGAACTGCTTGTGTTAACAATGTTAAGCATAAGTCACAAAAGGAGACTTTTTAGTATGAAATTAGCTAAGCTAATTAGGGTAATATTATATCACTTAGTGTGTTCATCTTTTGTTTCTGCATTTAATAGTTAGTGGAAAGCCAAAATAGGACCACTCACCTTGGATGGCTCGTCCCGAAGTGCTGCCACACGTCCTTTTTGGGGCCGCCTCAAAACAAGAGCACTACCATAGTGGTCTGAGTTGCTGTCCATCATAGAGGAAGCAGACACTGGGTACCTGAAGTCTGGGGTGCTTCCCAGCTGCGATCGTCTACAAAAGCATGCCACACAAAATTGGGCAGTAAAAATAAAAAGATTATCTTATTTAAAGGGGAACTGCACTTTTTTTGGGGGAATTTTGCCTATTGTACCCCACCTTCTGCGCTAGTGCAGCTAGTATATGGCAGTAGAAAATGGATGGATGGATGGATGGGTTCACAATCATTATGAATAACATGACAACGGATGTATTTATGTCTTTCATAATGATTGTGAACGATAGGCAACATTTTAAAAAAGTGTAGTTCCCCTTTAAATGCATTATTTCTCAAAATATATTTGGACAGCAATATAAAAAATGACGTATTGGGACGTTAGGCCAGGGGGCTTCCAGTATTAGTGTCTTCGACAAAGACAGAAAATAAGAGTAAAAATTAAAGATACAAATAGTCAGCAATAGCGATTCTTCAACACAAAGCAACTTACCCGTGTAATAAAGAGTTGCTCCTGCTCCTTCCTTGCTCATTCTCTGCCCTCATTGTTTCAATCTGAATCAAGAGTTGCTCCTACAATTTAATGGGATTTTAAGAAAAATAAACTCTGCCTAATGTATTACCAGAGATTATTCCAAATGCATGGGCAACTTGTAAGTTTAACAAGACTCATTTTCACCTTTTCATGGTGAGACTCCTCGATCAGCTTCTTGGTGTGGTCCAGTTCCCTTATGAGGCCATTCTGAGGATTAACAGAAACAGTAGTAATAGAACACAGAGTCACACAATGTGCACTTACACATCTGATGTCACCAGTCTTACCACCAAGAAGTTCATTTTTACACAGCAACATGCATGTAAGTATTATCTCCATTTATTAATTTATGTTTCATTGACAGATTATGTGTGATCATATGTGTGAAATGTGTGATCAGATTAGCCTATTTTGCTGTTAGCTAACAGTATTGTATTTAGGTAGGTAACACAGTATTGTGTTGGCTAACAGTAACTACACGCACGCACACTTTGTACCTGACCTAGCTAACTCAAAAGTAGGCTAATGTTATATGAGCTAGTTTTTTATATGATTTATAGTTTTCTGTGCATTTCAAACAATGTCCTTTATAATGTTTTTATTTTTTGATTTAAAGTAACATGGCTGCTAGGAGGCCAGCTAGGATCCCTGTGGACCTTGCACGACAAATGATCCAAGACGAATGGGATGAAGAGCCCATCGGATGCATTGCCTCAGAATCTGACATCTCAGATGTAGAGGACCCAGACTATTGTGCCCCCTCCCCCCACCCCCTCATAGAAGATTCCATAGGAACGACACTTGTGGAAGAGTGGGTAGTGATACAAAAGGCCTCATATCACAAACATGTTTTATGAGGAATACCTGGAATATGAAAAAACTCTTGTTTAATATTTTGAAAAGTAACAACCCAGTGTATTGCAAAAAGGCATTGATTTGTATTGGCATGCTGTACATTCAAGGGTTGAGAATATACACTGCCGTTCAAAAGTTTGGGGTCACCCAAACAATTTTGTGGAATAGCCTTCATTTCTAAGAACAAGAATAGACTGTCGAGTTTCAGATGAAAGTTCTCTTTTTCTGGCCATTTTGAGTGTTTAATTGACCCCACAAATGTGATGCTCCAGAAACTCAATCTGCTCAAAGGAAGGTCAGTTTTGTAGCTTCTGTAACGAGCTAAACTGTTTTCAGATGTGTGAACATGATTGCACAAGGGTTTTCTAATCATCAATTAGCCTTCTGAGCCAATGAGCAAACACATTGTACCATTAGAACACTGGAGTGATAGTTGCTGGAAATGGGCCTCTATACACCTATGTAGATATTGCACCAAAAACCAGACATTTGCAGCTAGAATAGTCATTTACCACATTAGCAATGTATAGAGTGTATTTCTTTAAAGTTAAGACTAGTTTAAAGTTATCTTCATTGAAAAGTACAGTGCTTTTCCTTCAAAAATAAGGACATTTCAATGTGACCGCAAACTTTTGAACGGTAGTGTATATACATTTATTTTTTTTGCAAACCATTTTTATTCTCGCTGATGTGTTCTCAATCACTTAATTCAGGGAACCAGAAACCTTTTTGACTCGGTGGCCACATTGAGTTAAAAGAATTTGGCAGGGTGCCGGGCTATTTAGTTGTGTGCGTGTGTGTGTATAGGACGTCCCGGGGGCCTGCTTGTGGATCCGGCCCACGAACCGTAGTATGGGGACCCCTTCCTTAATTGTTCATTTGTGCATGTTTTTTTCAATTACTTTGTAGTTACAAAATAATACAAATATTTAAAGAATAACATGATTTCAGTGTGGAATAAGGGACAAGCGGTAGAAAATGGACAGATAGATAATCAGGCATTAGCCGAATTCAAAGATGAAGGTTCCATTAATTGTAGGTTCGATTTTTGCCCTTGCCCTATCTAGAAGGCTTAAAAATAAACAAAATTGTGGTTTGACTCGGTGGCCACATTGAGTTAAAAGAATTTGGCAGGGTGCCGGGCTATTTAGTTGTGTGCGTGTGTGTGTGTGTGTGTGTATAGGACGTCCCGGGGACCTGCTTGTGGATCCGGCCCACGAACCGTAGTATGGGGACCCCTTCCTTAATTGTTCATTTGTGCATGTTTTTTTCAATTACTTTGTAGTTACAAAATAATACAAATATTTAAAGAATAACATGATTTCAGTGTGGAATAAGGGACAAGCGGTAGAAAATGGACAGATAGATAATCAGGCATTAGCCGAATTCAAAGATGAAGGTTCCATTAATTGTAGGTTCGATTTTTGCCCTTGCCCTATCTAGAAGGCTTAAAAATAAACAAAATTGTGGTTGGCACTAGCCATGCAACTATAGGTGGGGAAAATAAGCGATTTTTATATGCATCGCAATTTCGGACATGAACAATTATAAAATCGATTAGTAAATGTTAATAATCAATATTCGATTCATTTATTGTAAATAAAGTAATGCAGACAGTTCTAAAATGTGGCTGACTGCAGCAAGCCACCTGACCGAGAGATCCGACTAGCTCCTTTATTTTAGGGCACTTATGGTCCATTTCCATTAATTTAGTAAATGTGTGAAATAATTGAACTGTTTCTTATTACAAATGCACTGTTTTTTTTAAGTTGCAAGTGATAAACGCTTATTTGGGGAAACGAAAAGAAATGTAAAACTGCATCAATATACCGGTATATAAATTATAGATCCATCAATAATCGATTTTTAATCGAACCGTAGCTCCTGAATCGTAATCAAATCGCAAGGTGCCCAAAGATTCCCACATGTAAGTGTGTGTATATATCAACCTACCCACACAGCAGAAGACTGCTATACGGATCCGCCTTCAAGTCGCCCAACCCGCGTTACTGTCACATTCGTTTTGGCTCCGCCTAGAGGATACAGCTCTGCCTCTGAAAATTGTACGGTCAGACAGCTGATCCTGAGCGGACTCGTGTCTGATTCGCATACGCGGACGCGACAAACTAAACCGGCGCGCGCCGCCTAGAGTTATAGGCTCCGCCTACGCGCGCTGAGCCGACCAATGTCTGCACCCGCAGACATGGACGCGCCTACTAGCGTGTACGCGCATGAGCCAAGATCTCTGGACTTTCTTTGCTAGAACACGAACGCAAGTATAGATTTATTGATGTATTGCTACATTCGCAGTAAAGATCGGCCTTTGTGTTTCCATCATCATTTATGTATGATTGTAATGACGTTGTTTGATATTAGGACTAGCAGTAAAACTTTATATTCTGTAAAAAAAAAAGGCTTTTATTTCCAGCGCCGACTCCCAGAATGCTTTGCATGGGGACGTGCGTCTGACGTCACGTATTCAGAAAATTCGAAATGGCTGCACGCGGGAGGTGAGGCCCGAGCGAAGAAAAGTGGAAAAGAGTGTTATTCGTCAAAACACCCACACAACGACGGTCATTTTTTCGCCGTGCTATTGTAAAATTGTCTTTTATCTGTGTTTTGTGAAGCCGGTGAGTAACGTTCAATACAGTTAACTTAGGCTATCTTTTGTTAGACGCTGTGAATGTGTGTAGGTTACATGCTACGATATTCCACATATTTCCAACTGGTTGAAACGAAAGCGTATTACTTTATTGTCAGTGTTGTTTAGACCCAGGTCGCTATTACTTCGTTATAACAACGTAACGTTAACAGAGTGGAAACAGCCGTTCTTTGCTATTAATATGAGTGTGTATTATTTCTTTCTTTGTTCTTTAGTGGAGCTCGAGATCCTGTTTACTGTGGACTAGCTGTGTGTGACGCCATGTTGTTTTTGTTTCCATTACAAAAAAAAAGGTATGTCTATGTGTTTTTTGGCATAGTTAATTGTAGAAAAAAATATAAAATGAGGTGATGTGAGTGGGAAAAATTGCTGCACATATTAAGGATCCTTTTTCTTGATCTATATTTTTGTTATTTGCTGATGTATATATTTTATATGCTGTTTTTTATTTAATTAATTTATTAGAGACTATTTTATGCTTTATTTACTATTATTATTTCCACATGTAAGCATAAATAATTGATCATATTAGTACATTGTTTGATTGCTTTGCTTAATGCATTCCATAGTTTAATTCCACATACTGATATACTGAAGGTCTTAAGTGTTGTACGTGCGTACAAATGTTTTAAATTACATTTCTCTCTAAGATGATTTTTCTCCTCTTTTTTTTGAGAAGAATTGCTGTATATTCTTGGGTAGCAGGTTATAGTTTGCTTTGTTTATAATTTTAGCTGTTTGCAAATTCACTATGTTGTGGAATTTCAGTATCTTTGATTCAATAAATAAAGGATTTGTGTGTTCTCTATATCCAACATTATATATTATTCTAACTGATCTTTTTTGTAACACCGTTAATGAATGAAGTGTACTTTTGTAATTATTTCCCCATATTTCTACACAATAACTCAGATATGTAACACTAGTGAACAGTAGAGAATATGAAGTGATTTTTTGTCTAGAACATGTTTTGCTTTATTCATTATTGACGTGTTTCTTGCTACTTTATGTTGTATATTTTTTACTTGAGATTTCCAGTTCAATTTATCATCAATCATTATACCTAGAAATTTGGTTTCATTTACTTTCAATTTCTATTCCGTCTATTTGTATTTGTGTTTGACTTTCTCTTCTACTGTTACCAAATAGCATTATTTTAGTTTTACTGAGATTCAAAGATAGTCTGTTTTTGTCAAACCATCTTTTTAATTTGTTAATTTCTTCTGTTATTATTTGTATTATCTTCTGTGTGTTCTCTCCTGAACAAAACGCTGTTGTATCATCCGCAAATAATACTAACTTTAAATATTTTGTAACTTTACAAATGTCATTTATCTAGACATTGAATAATTTAGGTCCTATATTGATCCCTGAGGTACACCACAGGATATATTTAGCGTTGTAGACGAAACCACCACATTAATATTAAAGATATGGTTAACATTCTTAGTGCTAAAGATATTCCCCTCTCCTTGTATCCCTTCTCCCAGCTCCACCGTCTCGCCGAGTGCCAGCAAGAGTCATGAGTACTTGTCAACTCGACTCCTCAACTGGAGATAACTTTCTAGGTAAAGACTGATCTCCAAAATAATATCTCAGCATCCAGTAACCATGGTTAACAGATCACAACCATTTAATACCAATTTATCTCCCTTAGCACCTCACCATGGGGAAGGATGTATTCATATGCCTTCACCAGCACCTGCATTAAACATGCAGAGAGTTACACAAGGTAGGGACTGATCTCTGTATACACTACACCCATAATTTCAAACCCTACTTTACGAATGAGCGTAAGTTCTGACTATTATGACCTGTACTTTTACCTTTCTTATAGTTCTTACCACCTTGGGCCACCATTCAGGTAAAATCTCAGCTCATCTTATTTGTATACACTAACACCTGTGCATGCTTTTGACCACGTTGTTCCTTTGACGATGAATAAATACCCCTTTTCTTTCTTTCTACATTAAGGGTGCCTTTTCATCTGATTAAATTTATAATGAACAGGGACATTGCGGTTGTCCCAAGTGGATGGTATGATGATAGGATGATTTTCTGGCCCAGCTATAAAAACACCGACAGAATTGAAAGGGCAGCTTTAAATGAGGAGCAGCATGAGCCAAACTGGCCAAGATTTGACGTTTCTGTTGTCCGAACTTGTGGTATGCAAATTCATAATCTTCTTGTTTAAAAATAACGTCATAGTTGCTTCTCTTTATGCTTGGAATAACCTATTGTGTCTATGTTCTGACCAGGTCTCTTGTAAGAGAGAGACCTGATTTATCATCATCAATAATAATAATATTCTGTTCAGCTCTACAGCTAATTTGAAACTCATGTTCATTTTAACATATTCAATTTTAGACAACTACAAAGACGCATTAAAAATAATGCAACAATATGGAAAGGGCTGCGACACTTCAGACCTGCAATCTGAGGCAGAGAACGAGGAGCTGTCAGAAAAAAGGAACAGGAAGCCAGTGTAAGTGTGTTCCGTCTTGTTTTTGTCATGTTTCTATAGTAATAGGAAGGTTATTTCCGGTAGCATTCAAAAATAGACCAGAGATGCTTGTACTATATGTATATTTGGCAATTTTGGTATTGCAATAATCCTAATGATATGGTTACCCAACAGCCATCGTCTCGGGGACTCAGATGATAGCGAAGAAGACCCGGGAAATAGTGACCTCACATCTCAGGGGTTGGCAAGCCAATTGCACAGGCAGAGTAAGGAATAATCTCTTAACATCCAAAACAACAAAACCACCAAAAGATATGGTTAACATTCTTAGTGCTAAAGATATTCCCCTCTCCTTGTATCCCTTCTCCCAGCTCCACCGTCTCGCCGAGTGCCAGCAAGAGTCATGAGTACTTGTCAACTCGACTCCTCAACTGGAGATAACTTTATAGGTAAAGATTGATCTCTGAAATAATATCTCAGCATCCAGTAACCATGGTTAACAGATCACAACCATTTAATACCAATTTATCTCCCTTAGCACCTCACCATGGGGAAGGACGCATTCATATGCCTTCACCAGCACCTGCATTAAACATGCAGAGAGTTACACAAGGTAGGGACTGATCTCTGAAATATTAGTGTATAGATAGGTTCTTGGGTATTACCAGTCATGGTTAACTGATGGCTCTCTCACAATGCCCACCTCACTAGGAACGGCAGTCCCTCCTCGACTCCCTCCACCCCCCTCACCAGCAGCCCTCAACATGTGGCAGACAGAGGAGCCTGGATCCAGCCTGGCCTACAGGCCAACATGGCGAGGGGGAAGAATGGCCGACAACATTTCCTGCTCTGGTGAGCAATAACTGACAAATACCGGATGGTCATTCTGTGCCACAAATTTTGGAAAAAATTCAAATTCACAAGCAATCACATATTTTCTTCAAACTTTGTCAATAACTTTTGTCATTAACTAAGGTCAATAGCTAATGTCAGGATTATGAGTAATGAGGATAAACACTGAAACATGTTAATTTTATACTGCTGTTTGTCAACAGCGCCTGAGGTAATCCACATCCTTAGCCTGCTGGAAACTATTAAGCACAACCAAGACCAGCTGATTGCGAAGGTAAACTTCTTAAGCGAATAGGTCAATATTTCATAATGACATTGATTTTGATTCATTATTATTTTTTAAAGAAAGAAACAGCCTACATGGCAGCTTTGTGTGATTAGAGTAAACATTGCTACATTTTCTTGTTACATTTCACCTGTTTGCTCTTTAAATACCACTTTTAATGTTTTTTATTTATTTCGATCCTATTTTTTAAAAATGTGCCCTGGGGCCGTTAAAAAATGACCTGCAGGCCGCAAATGGCCCCCGGGCCGCACTTTGGACACCCCTGGCCTACACAAATACAAACATAGAATGATAGTACAAATATAATAAGAAAACAATGTCAACCTCCCAAAGTTGGGTTATGGATATTTATTTATGCCCCCAAACCCCAACCCCCCGCCGCCGTCATCCAACAGAGCCAAACAAGTACTCTGATCAAGGAACCAAATAACGATACTGTTTAAACATTTTGGATGTCTTGCACACCTATACCCTGATCACAAATTCATAGTTTACGCACCTTATTTTAACCACCTCCAGTAACTTTAAGTCATGTTTTTTTTTTCAAATGTAATCTCCTTAATACCTATCACATATTTTGTATTGTGTAAGCATACTTGGCTTTGGATGCTTCCTACCATAAACATAAACGTATCTGTCTTGTAATCTTGTTTGATTACAGGTGCTGTGAGTAAAAATGTGTTGACAAGGTCAGCCACGGACGCTGAGGTCACCAAACACGCCATCTGGTGGTTCAACTTGGCGGGGGATCGGGCAACGAGGAGACGAGTCCCGCTTCCACCTCCTCAGGAGGAATAAAGATGTATATGTATAAATAAACAACCTTTTATTGGACTTCTTGTCATTCACCAGTTATTCATTTTCTGATATGTTAGCTGTGCATGGAGCAGCGTTTCCTTGAAGTTGTAGCCTAATAGATTAAATATGTATATTTACTTTTTAAATATATATTATATATATTTACTTTATAGAGTGAATTGACCATTTTCTGTTTCTGCCTATTGACAATATTGTTAGTTTAAAAATACAAGGCAATGCATATGTAAGCCTATATTGCTGTAGTAGGGCTTAGTGAATTTTTTAGTTTCCTATTTTATCCTACAGCAAGAACAGAAGGGATTTTGAAAATAAGATAAAGGTGTCCAAAACAGCCAGATGAGCCAGGGTTTTTATGAGTCCGTTGCTGGTCCGCGGCGGGAGGTTAGGCTTTGATCTTGGGTGCGGAGTGGATGCAGCGCGCCGTCACGGCGCACCCGCCGCGGAAATAAGGCTTTGATCATGGGTGCGGAGCGCATTCAGCGCGCCGCCACGGCGGATCCGCTACCTGCCGCCGTGGCGGATACGTTCCTGAGTGCAAATGGACGCCGATGCTGGTCCGTTTCGCGGTTCCGTTCCGGAAAGCGCGATACCTGCGCGGGGGATCCGCCGCGGAGTGTTTTTGCTGTGTGGGTATCAAGATATTTAACCTGACGATACGATTTAACAACACATCCGACCTGTAGATCTGTATTTCTTTTGCAACAATATTTGTATCATTTCGTAAGGTACCTGAGATTCTCAGCCCAAGTTGAGAAGTTTTTTAAACGAGCAACCATAATTACAAAAAATATCCCCTGAAATGTGTTGGTTTAACAAAATATTAATCTATGGAGGTTCCATTACAACTACCTTATCCTCCAGAGCAGACATCCTCTCTTTGAGATGAAGCTGGAGTCTTTCGTTAGACTCAGACAGGAGCTTGTCCACTGTTTCAGAGAGACGCTTGTTGTGCTCCTCATTCATCTTCTCCCTCTGCCTCGCCTGAAAGAAAAATAAAGACACTTAATTAAGTTGTGCAAATGTTGATTGAGTGTTAAGGATATGCCCAATTTCTTCCAACTCTTTTTCACCCTGAGAAGTTCTTGGTTTTTCTCCTCCAACTGGGCCTCTAACTGCTTCAGTCTTTCCTCCACATTGCCATGACGTTCCTCTGCCTGAGCATAAAGGAAGAAAAAAGTGAATAAATTATTTCAAAGCTGTTTTGGTCTTTCTTGTATAGACTTTCGGTATCAGAATGATGCATGGACAACGCTTCACTATTTTATAAAGGAAGGAGCCATTTATAGTACTTTAGCAGATGTGTCTACAGGACAACTTTCACAAGCAGTATAGAGCAGGGGGGTGTTGGCTGGGTGGTATTTTTATCTTTTTTTTTTCCATAAAGAAATACAATCATGTGTGCTTACAGACTGTATCCCTGCAGACTGTATTGATCTGTATTGATGTATAATGTATATATTGTGTTTTTTATGTTGATTTAATTTAAAAAATATATATATATATATATATTATTATTATTATTTTTATTTCTTGTGCGGCCCGGTACCAATCGGTCCCGGTGGTTGGGGACCACTGGTATAGAGGCACCAACTTAGGGAAACCATGTAAAGCAAAACTACAACAACTAAAGCGAAAACAAACAGTAATATGAGATGGCAATCATGAAAGTACTTCATAGTAAATCTTCTTGTCTATTTTAGGAAATACCAACCATTTTTTAAATTATAACTTAATTATTAAGTTCCCTGTATTTCAGTTGAGAGTGTGGTTTCAAGTCTTTGAGCAAAGCAGCTGGCACTTCCTGTTTGTGTTAGCAGGGTTGCTGTGTTTGAGGAAAACAAGCAGTGATACCAGCCACATAGCACATAAATACCCACAACTACAGACGAAGAGAGAGTAAGTCAAGGTTAGCGCTTAGGCTAAATAAGAATAACAATATAACATTTCATCTGGTACCTCACATAACCAAGCACTTTTCATTTAAATAAAGCAACTAAAACTTAAAAATTTAAATAAGGACATTTTAGGGGTATTTAATAAAAACAATATGCTGGCCTGGTTAAATTAAGTAACAGAAAAAAATAAGATTCCTGGACCAAGGAGGACTTGAAACACTTTCTACTTTGCGAAAAGTTGGTCTACCTTTTGAGTCTTAGTGCCTTTGGAGCCACAAGGAACACACTAAGGGTATGAGAAGGAAGTGATAAAAGGTAGCATGAAGACCACACATAAAACAGCATTACAAAGTCAAATGAGACAGGAAGAATAAAACTATTGAAAATAAAATATGTATTTGCGTTGCAACGATTAGTCGACATAATCAATAGTAGCAAAGTGTCAAAAGATATTTTTTATTGTCGACACATCACTTAATAAAATTTTGATGTGCAGTTAATTTTTGTTGTACTGCTAACCTACCGGAACTTCTGGGAAGTAAATGCCAGGCTTTACTGCAGAAATTGTGTGAGGGCAAGACAAATGATGAGTCAGGAGCGGGAAGTGGAGTTACCAAATATGAAAAATAGACCAAACACTCTATAAAGTGTAGCAACATTTAAATGAAAATAAAAAAGTAAGCAAGGTCGGTGACATGTAAATTTTGCAAAACCGAACTCATGTTTAGGGCAACAGTACGGCTACGCACAAGCAGGGATCATATTATGATTGTTTTGGTCAAAATGTTGCATAAATATTTTTTTACAGACCATCTTCAAACCGCTTTCTGACCATCCTTTCAAGATACGCCGTGTTGTGGGCAGTCTTATTTACATGCTTCCACTTTGACTGCATCTTCTCCCCGTTAGTCATGTTGTAGGTTTCTGTGCTTCCATATTGAGTCTACTGACAGGTATAAGTTCCAACTATACACTAATTTGTAATAGCAAAAGCAAAAGCGTAGGATGCATGTGCATGTACGAGCCAGTCTGCACCACAACAAGAGGATAGAGAAAAATAAAGAACTTGCTGACTATAATGTTGGACTTGCGCAAAGCACTTTGGGAAAACCTCTACCATATACGGAGATATCCGCCACTGAAGTCACATGTTCAAAAAACACAAGTTGTTACATTTCCAAACGGCTCGTTGAGGAAAAAATATGAAGTAAAGCAAGATCGTTCACAAATATCCCCGCAACGCCTCCATTGTTTGATTTTTAAATTTTCAGGATTTATGCAGATCCCAAATAGGTAAAGACCAGGTACAAATAGGTAAAAAAAGTTGGTTTTGCATGATAGGTCCACTTTAAACACAAACTCAAGTGGTGTGTCTATAAACTAAAACTATAAAGCATAAATAACAGTATTATTTTTTTGTAGCATTTACACAGCAATTTTTTTTAACTAATACTTGCGACATACTTGTGCCACAAAACAGTTACTTAACGTGTAAGATGCCAGTCGTGTATGCAAACATTTTTGTAACTATTAATGGAGGAAAAAATGCCAAGAAAAATATGTCCAATATTTAGAGTAACAAATAGTGGCTCCACCATCACGTTACAAAATATGTTCCTCGTTATACTCACTTATTCCGATGTTTGTTCCATCATAGATGTACAATAACAAAAGACAGTTGGTATAACAACTCTTAGGGAAAAAATTTTTATTTGGAAAATGACCCGGTGCTAATACCTTCGTGAGGGCAGATACCCTTTGTGCTAGCTCAGCCTCCACCTCAGGCAGCGTCTCTGCTTTGCGGATAGTCTGCTGCAGCTTTTGCTCAGCTAGCTCTAGTTTCTCTTGCATCTGCCGGTTTCGGTCTTCAGTCTGCAGAGGAACAAAAAGGATAACGTCGAGGACACTTCAGTGCTAGATGTTATGTTGGCTACTAGCTACATATTGAATCAACCAAGTCAAAAAAGGATAAAAACATTAATCTGTCCAAATAACAAAAAAATACATAATTTGTGTTATTTCCTTTTTATAAAAACAGCAATAACTTGCACAATAGTAATGTATTTCATTAGCTCATTTGGGAGAGCAAGTGATTACAGTTTGAAAACAACTTCAACATTCATATTCGGTGTCCTCTGAGAATTTGTGAGGCCAACAAAGTAAAATTTTATATAAAAAGTAGGCCAACAAAGCCTACTCATTAAAGTGTTATATCATACATGAGTGTCCTTAGCTAACTTACTTGTCTAAAGAGGGACTCTTTGTTAGCTACTTCATTCTCCAGCTTGTCATTCAAGTCGTGAACAGAGGTAGCCTCCCGCTGAGCTGCCAGGTAGCGCTTCTCTAGAGTAGTGATCCTCTCTTCCATATCCTCCTTCTGAGCCAATGACTACACAAGCACAAAAATGTCTGGTTAAAAATGTCTGGTAAAACTATAATAATTCCTGATTAAATGTGTTTTTGTTCATTCTTGTGGGTGTCTGCAAGTAATCAATTATAAGTTGCGTTATAAGAAAATTGTATTCAGTTTTCGTACAATTAAGCCTTTACTTTAACTTTTGGAATGGATTATTGACAAAAACCGAAGTACCACTGAGTTCCACAGCCACAAGCAGAAACAGGCTTAACTGTTAATCATGGACGCCAAGATGCAACACAGAATCTTACTCCTGACTGCAAGCAGACCAGACATAAAATACAAACCCTTTTTCCATATGAGTTGGGAAATTGTGTTAGATGTAAATATAAACGGAATACAACGATTTGCAAATCATTTTCAACCCATATTCAGTTGCATTTGCTACAAAGACAACATATTTGATGTTCAAACTGATAAACTTTTTTTTTTTTTGTGCAAATAATCATTAACTTTAGAATTTGATGCCAGCAACACGTGACAAAGAAGTTGGGAAAGGTGGCAATAAATACTGATAAAGTTGAGGAATGCTCATCAAACACTTATTTGGAACATCCCACAGGTGAACAGGCAAATTGGGAACAGGTGGGTGCCATGATTGGGTATAAAAGTAGATTCCATGAAATGCTCAGTCATTCACAAACAAGGATGGGGCGAGGGTCACCACTTTGTCAACAAATGCGTGAGCAAATTGTTGAACAGTTTAAGAAAAACATTTCCCAACCAGCTATTGCAAGGAATTTAGGGATTTCACCATCTACAGTCCGTAATATCATCAAAGGGTTCAGAGAATCTGGAGAAATCACTGCACGTAAGCAGCTAAGCCCGTGACCTTCTATCCCTCAGGCTGTACTGCATCAACAAACGACATCAGTGTGTAAAGGATATCACCACATGGGCTCAGGAACACTTCAGAAACCCACTGTCAGTAACTACAGTTGGTCGCTACATCTGTAAGTGCAAGTTAAAACTCTCCTATGCAAGGCAAAAACCGTTTATCAACAACACCCAGAAACGCCGTCGGCTTCGCTGGGCCTGAGCTCATCTAAGATGGACTGATACAAAGTGGAAAAGTGTTCTGTGGTCTGACGAGTCCACATTTCAAATTGTTTTTGGAAACTGTGGACGTCATGTCCTTCGGACCAAAGAGGAAAAGAACCATACGGATTGTTAAAGGCGCAAAGTTGAAAAGCCAGCATCTGTGATGGTATGGGGGTGTATTAGTGCCCAAGACATGGGTAACTTACACATATGTGAAGGCGCCATTAATGCTGAAAGGTACATACAGGTTTTGGAGCAACATATGTTGCCATCCAAGCAACGTTACCATGGACGCCCCTGCTTATTTCAGCAAGACAATGCCAAGCCACGTGTTACATCAACGTGGCTTCATAGTAAAAGAGTGCGGGTACTAGACTGGCCTGCCTGTAGTCCAGACCTGTCTCCCATTGAAAATATGTGGCGCATTATGAAGCCTAAAATACCACAACGGAGACCCCCGGACTGTTGAACAACTTAAGCTGTACATCAAGCAAGAATGGGAAAGAATTCCACCTGAGAAGCTTAAAAAATGTGTCTCCTCAGTTCCCAAGAGTTTACTGAGTGTTGTTAAAAGGAAAGGCCATGTAACAAAGTGGTGAACATGCCCTTTCCCAACTACTTTGGCACGTGTTGCAGCCATGAAATTCTAAGTTAATTATTTGCAAAAAAAAAATAAAGTTTATGAGTTTGAACATCAAATATCTTGTCTTTGTAGTGCATTCAATTGAATATGGGAGGAAAAGGATTTGCAAATAATTGTATTCCGTTTATATTTACATCTAACACAATTCCCCAACTCATATGGAAACGGGGTTTATAATACATTCAAATCATCGCTTCACTTGACAGCTGCAATATCAATGATGCAGAGGACTTATTTATTTATATTTACTTAATTTTAACTTGTAGAATGTTAGATTTTTTTTGTGGAAACAAAAGACATGCACTTGGGTTGATTGGCAACACTAAATTGGCCCTGGTGTGTGAATGTGAGTGTGAATGTTGTCTGTCTATCTGTGTTGGCCCTGCGATGAGGTGGCGACTTGTCCAGGGTGTACCCCGCCTTCCGCCCGAATGCAGCTGAGATAGGCTCCAGCTCCTCCCGGGACCCCAAAAGGGACAAGCGGTAGAAAATGGATGGATGGAAGTTTAAAAGTTAAAAGCTCATGCATAGGTCATGCAGGCAAAGTTATAAGAGACTTGAAAGTGCACCTGTATTGTTTTGTGGTCCATGCAGCCAAATTAATAAAAATGCTTACTTGTCCAGCCAAACACTTAGTAAGATTAAGTTTCCTACAAGCAGAGGCGCTATCAGGAATTCCCCCCCCCACACAACACCGGCCAGTTATCGGGGGCCTTTGGCTTCATCCCCACTCTACCATCCCATGCGCTCTTGCTTGGAAATGAACGTTAAAATCTCGTCTACTGTGATGAGTGTGTAACGAATGTAACAATATTAATCTAAACAAACCTCCACTTCGGGAGTTAATCAAGTCCAAAATAAACACTATTCATATTATTCTTACTTCTCTTAGGTCTCTTTGTAGTCGTGTGTTCATGTCTTCAGACTTGATGAGGTCTTTTCTGGCAGTGTCCAGATCTTCCTCCAGCTCATTGATTCGGGATGCCATTGAAGCCATGCGTTCTTTCATCTGGCCCAGGTCAGCTGTCTGACGGTCCACCACCTCTTGGAGTTCCCCAACCTTGCCGAAACCAAGGCCCAATTCATCCTCCTGACTAAGAGAGCCATCTGATGATCGCTGTAGGTAAAAATATGATATACATATATACACACACACACATGTATATACACATATATATATATATATATATACATATATATATATATCTATATAGGGCTGGGCAACGATTACAAATTTCAATCAGAATTAATCGCACTATTTCTCCGATTAATTACGATTAACTGCATTGTATACGCAAAACCCAATACTGAATCCAAAAGTAGTGTGTAGTGCACCTTTATTGGAATTTTCTCCCATATGAACAAAAGCGCCAAAACATTTGTTGTGCAAACACAATTTAAATCAGTACTTGTTAAACAGTAGCAGTTAAATAGCATATTTTATGAAAATCAACTCAAAAATGTAAATACAAACATTCAAGCTTATTGACACTGCCAGGGTATCTAAGTTATCCTGTTTGTTATGGAAAATAAATATAAGCTACATACAAATCCCTGAGCCACAATCATAACATCCGAACAGGCAATTTCTGAAGTAAAAGCAGAAACATTTTCTTTTATCAGGGAGAAATTATGGTTACCGATTGATGTCCAGTAGTCCCCCACTGAGAGCAACTACAGCTGCACTTTGTAAAGTTGTCACTTTTACAGTCCTCTCCTTTTCGTACAACTGGTGTATTCTTTGTGCGATGGTGCGTCTTGATGGCGGCTCATACGTGCTGTCACTTGTTGCAATTCGCACAATGTTTCTCAGGCCGGCGTCTTCCACAACACTAATGGGCCTACAGTCTGTAACTATCCACTTCGCTATGGCATTTGTTAGCTTCTCTTGCTCTCGTTTATCTATACTTCTCCCGCACGCTGCATGTAACGTTGTCTGCCGAAGCTTGGCTCCACTTTCTGCTTTGTTGAATGGTTTGCTCGCATCAACAGTGTGCTTCGCGTTAAGGTGATATTTTAGACTGGAAGTACTCCTGTGATAAGAAAATTCAGCTTGGCAGTGGCTACAAACGACTTTGCTTCTGTCAAATCCGCCACCTGGAAGTACTTTATAATGAAAATGACCCTGTAAAAGTTCTGTTGAGTTACCCTTCTACTCCATGCTTGTTTTGTTTTCTTCCGCGTTCTCCTTCCTTTTCCGCAGGAGCCAGCAATAGGCGTTAACAAAATAAAAGCAAGTAAACAACATACACAAATGCGCGATAAAATAATATTCGGCGTTAATAGATTGATAGAAATTAACGCATTAAGTTGCCCAGCCCTAATATATATACATATATATATATATATATATACACACACACACACACATATATATACATACAGTAATATATATATATATATATATATATATATACAAACCCCGTTTCCATATGAGTTGGGAAATTGTGTTAGATGTAAATATAAACGGAATACAATGATTTGCAAATCCTTTAACCCATATTCAATTGAATGCACTACAAAGACAAGATATGTGATGTTCAAACTCATAAACTTTTTTTTTGTTGTTGCAAATAATAATTAACTTAGAATTCCATGGCTGCAACACGTGCCAAAGTAGTTGGGAAAGGGCATGTTCACCACTGTGTAACATGGCCTTTCCTTTTAACAACACTCAGTAAACATTTTGGAACTGAGGAGACACATTTTTTAATCTTCTCAGGTGGAATTAATTAGTAATTCATTTTTTTTTCTTTTTCCTTTTTTTTTTCTTTCCATGATGGCAGGTGAGGCCGTGCCTCTCCTGCCTCTAGTGACGGCACGCCACTGCCAGAATCCCATGCAGCCCTAACTCTTCCGGTCTACATTATACACCCCGGCTACCACCAAATCCACCCACACATCAACCCCCCCCTCTCCGTGCGTTGGTTGAGCGGAAGAGTTAGGGCTGCATGGGATTCTGGGTATTGGTACCGTCAGTGTAAGATGTGTGGCTGCTGAGGTAGTACGCCTTGCTGTCACTTACGTGAGCAAGCTGAAACTGCATTCTACATGTGGTCGAGCAGGTACACTGTTTGGGCAGGCTGTAGAGGGCGCCAAAAGCAGTGTCATCTCGCCCTGATATTCGGGAGTCTCCCGGTAAAAATGAGAGGGTTGGCAAGTATGACGCTATCAAGCGCCATTCATTCAAAACTCGCGGGCCGCACTAACATCAAATTTCCACATTAAAGTGCGTGCCGGTGCGTGTGTCGGAGACCCCTGGGTAACATAGCACAAAGCATTTAAACTTTGTATGCGGTGTTTTTCATTTTAAATAAAAAATTTTTTTTTTGTGGCTCCCATTATTTTCTTTAATTTGTGAAACTTGCCAAAATGGCTCTTTGAGTGGTAAAGGTTGCCGACCCTTGTCCTAGCTGTATCTAAACACCTGTATCACGTATGATTGTTTTCTCACATCCATCCATCCATCCATTTTCTACCGCTTATTCCCTTCGGGGTCGCGGGGGCGCTGGAGCCTATCTCAGCTACAATCGGGCGGAAGGCGGGGTACACCCTGGACAAGTCGCCACCTCATCGCAGGGCCAACACAGATAGACAGACAACATTCACACTCACATTCACACACTAGGGCCAATTTTTTTAGTGTTGCCAATCAACCTATCCCCAGGTGCATGTTTTTGGAGGTGGGAGGAAGCCGGAGTACCCGGAGGGAACCCACGCAGTCACGGGGAGAACATGCAAACTCCACACAGAAAGATCCCGAGGCCGGGATTGAACCCACGACTACTCAGGACCTTCGTATTGTGAGGCAGACGCACTAACCCCTCTGCCACCGTGCTGCCTGTTTTCTCACATGTGCTGTGATAATTAAACACGAAACAACTTAATCAAATTAACAAAACAGATGGTCAGACATTATCTATCAAATGTGGTTTTGTCTCAATCTCGGATTTCAACCATATGCTATTTCACGTATGGTATGAGTAGCCTCACCTTTCCATTCGTGCTTGGTGCATTTTCAGAGTTGTGGTTGACCTCACTGGTTCCATCTGCCAATCCTCTCTTATGGAAGCTCTGCTCCCTGAGGTAAGCCAACTACAGAGATAGGTTTTCACACATAAGAACCGTACAGTAAGTTATTTATTTGAAATCAATAAACACTGAATAACTTAAATCTATTTTCATAATTTGACATGTATTATTTAAAAAAAAATTCTTTTCAGCTACAGGCTCAAATGTGTACGCCCTGGGCTTAGACTTTGTTTGGGGCATACATGAACAAAAGATGACTGCAGCATTAAGTGCTTCATCATGAGGCATAGCAAAAATCTAGAACAGTTCAACATCCTCTGGGGGTTTTGTCAATTTTAATCCCATTAAAGACAGGGAAGATTCAAGACTGGTCTGTCCTTTAAAAGGATGTACACCCATATAGAAGAGCAACGATAGTAACCAAATTTGTTTCTCAGATTCAGGATAAAGCAAACAATAGTACAAAAGTACAACAATATTTCACAATCCAGACGTAGGGTATATATTGTACATTGTCACAAATGTGTGAATGCAGAATACAGTGCACATTAAAGATGAAAAGGCAATATTTTTAAAAAAAATGGTTGATTGAACTGATAAATGAGTGTAAACATTTTAACAAAATATCCTTCCATGTGAACATCGTATTGAAGGAAAACAAAACTTCTCTCACTTCTTTGTGCGACATTGTAAGCTGTTCCTCCAAAGCACTGCATCTTTCCAAAGCAACGCGCAGTCTCTCCCTTACCTACAAGACATATAAAATAGACATCCACCATACAGTTGAAAGTTATGAAGGAATTTTATTCTTCACAATCAGTTTGAACTTTAAGCACATTAATAATTTATAGTAAACATTAGGGGTGTGACGATACACTCAGCTCACAAGGAGACAATAATAAGGCAAAATATATGACTTTTGTTATATAACTAAGTCCCACAATTACTTTGCATGAATTACCTAAGGATGATCTTGATAAACTGCTGAACTAATTTTCTTTGTTGAATCATGTTCTTCAGTGGCACAATGAGGACCTTATGGGACTTCTCTCCTTACACAACACTGTGGTGGTTGTCTTAAAGGATGCAGCTTCAGAAGGTCTTCGGCATCTCTTATATCGCAGCTGTCAACTGTATCAATGATTCAGGTGTTTTATCCCTGTGCTGGTAACATGACTAGCTTGTGTGACGGCAGCAGCTTCTGCTTGGACATTATCACCGCAGTAGCTGTTTAACTCTGATGAAAAAAAGACACACGTCTATCGGGCCTGAGCAGATGAGTGATTTTTTTTAAAGGTTATAGTGTGTGCAGTTCCTATCTTGCCTAACTAATGGCCACTTGTCATTATGTGTATTATCAGTCACAATAGCAATGCAATGGTCTTTTCAGCTACCAGTCAGTGACAACTGCTTGAAAAACACAGCTATATCAGTGTTTCCCCCAAGATTATATGGCGTCATTATCATTTTGATTGGCAATGATGAATATATTTACTTTAAAAAGACTAAACAAATGTTTTATGTATATTTAAAAACAAACTGTCTTATACTTACTAGAAATAAAAAAAACATATTATATTGTTCTTCTCTACTTTTCCAATTGTTGCTGCTTGTTATAAAAGGTAACACAGGCTATACCAGGGGTGCTCACACTTTTTCTGCAGGCGAGCTACTTTTCAATTGATCAAGTCGTGGGGATCTACCTCATTCATGTATATAACTTATATTTACTTATTTATGAAATATATGTTTTGTTAACAAGTTTAAGGTGTTTAATGATAATGCAAGCATGTTTAACACATATAGTTAATAAATTAAAGGTGTTTAATGATAATACAAGAATGTTTAATACATATAGTTAATATTGTTAACATGTTAAAAGGTGTTTAATGATAATGCAAGAATGTTTAATACATATAGTTAATATTGTTAACATGTTAAAGGTGTTTAAAGATAATACAAGCATGTTTAACACATATAGTTAATATTGTTAACAAGTTAAAGGTGTTTAAAGATAATGCAAGCATGTTTAACACATAGTTAATATTGTTAACAAGTTAAAGGTGTTTAATGATAATACATGCATGTTTAACACATAGAGATTCCTTTCTTTCATGAAGACAAGAATATAAGTTGGTGTATTACCTGATTCTGATGACTTGCTTTGATTGGAATCAGACAGTGGTGCTGATAACGTCCGCATTTTCAAATGGAGGAGAAAAAAAGTCCTCCTTTCTGTCCTATACTACATGAAAGTGGTTGGTTTTTGTCATCTTATTTGTCCAGCTTCAATACTCCTTTGTATACACTTTACAAGAAATACATTGGCGGCAAACTCCATAGCTTGCTAGCTTGTACACGCCAGCTTTCTGAGACTCTTAGCGCAGGCAGGATGAAGCAGAGCTTTTATTGTTAAGGCAGAAACTGTGCATTCGGTCTTTGGAGTTTTGACGACAGGTACGGCGCCAGAGTCTGTTGAAATAAAAAGTGTTTCTCGCCTTCCTGTCGGTGATTTTTTTCTTAATAATGAGCTGGCAGCAGCCAGCGTCATCTCAGAAGACCCTCGGGTGCCGTGAATGTCAATCAAGTGACGAAAGTGACGTCATAGTGAAGATTTATGATCGCTCATTTTTAGGACTATTTTTTTAATGCCTGGCTGGCGAACGACTGACACACCCTCCGCGATCGACCGGTAGATCGCGATCGACCGGTAGATCGCGATCGACGTAATGAGCACTCCTGGGCTATACTATAGTCTGCCCTCGCTGAAAGTTGGAATTTGGTTTGCCAAATATGTAAACAGTCTTGAATTAGAGGTGAAAAAAATAACTTGAGGTGGTTTATTGCTGTTTGTCACAAGGAAGTCACTGTAAAACTAAGCACACTAAGGAAAGTACATTATATATACACAATAAGTGCAAATACATGTAAGAATCAAGATACATTTATAATATGGTTTGGAATAAACTGAAAAAAGCAATAATATTATACAGGATGAAGGTTGGCTATAATGGTGCTAGCTTAATTCTAACGTACAATGGAGCAGCTCATTGACAGGCTAACCAAAATTAGCATGGCCAATCGCAGGGCACATACATGGGAAAACTATCATTGACACTCACATTCATACCTATGGATAATTGAGAGTCTCCAGTGAACCTAACAATGTTAAGTTACGATGGAAGTATTAATGTAGCAAAATTATTTGCAAAAGCGTATCTCAATCTGGGCGTCTGTAATCCAATTCACGTGCCTGTGAACTAATGTGTGTAGGGATGATGTTTGATAAGAAATTATCGAGTTCGAGCCTATTATCGAATCCTCTTATCGAACCGATTCCTTATCGATTCTCTTATCGAGTCCAGATAGGTTGTTGTATATGGAAAAAAACACAATATTTGGTTTAACAAAAGCTCACTTTTATTGTATAAGAAAAAAATAAAATCTAATAAATAAATAAATATTGACTGTTACCCCCCTAAAAAAATAAAATAAAATAAATAAATATTGACTGTTGTAACCCAAAGTATATTAAGTGGGATTTTTCAGAAAAACAAATATATACATTAACACAAAAACAACCTGTCTCTTTGATCACTATAGGTGTATAAATAATAATAGAGTGTTAAATAAAATCAGTCCCTTGGGCACAAAACTTAAAATAATAAAGCTCTCCAAAAAGTGCACTTCTGCTGCTATTTGACATAACTGTTTGCTATGATGCTTTGAAATTTTTGCACTTTATTTCTTTATTGAAAGAAAATTCTATGAAGAGAAAAGTTGTTTGCAAATGTGGTTACAATGCTAAAAAATGAAAAGTTCAAGCTAAAAAAAGAAATACACTTTATTGAGTTAAAATCTTTCTTTATAGGGGAAAAGATGTGATGTTATGAGCTAGGGAAAATAACAACTACACTACCCAGCATGCAACGGGAGTGACGAGCATGCGCGGTAGCCCCGAAAAGTGTTGTTGCATGTCACCACCGGCAGCTGAGAATGAGGTTATGAGCACGCTGTGAAAGTAAACGTCAAGAAATCAGCCAACATGCCTCGTCTGCATTATTTATAATTAGACAGACAACACATAAGTGTGATTTTGTTTTGTTTACAAGGAAAGAAAAACAAAAGTTAAAAAAGGGAGATGTCATATATACATGCTTTCCCGATCTGCACCTAATGACTGAGCTACGTGACGTCCCGTCACGGGACGGGATTCGTTCCGAGGGATTCGAATAAAGAACCAACTCTTTTTCTTTACTATAGTGGTCTCGATAAGGGATGCGAGTCTGAGGACTCGGTTCTTTTCTTATCGAACAACCGGGAAAACCGGTTTCGAGTATCATCCCTAAATGTGTGTGTCTGTATCTCAATGTGTGTGAGCCGCGTGTGCGTATTTTTATGTTGCCTGTCTGTATTATGTACTGTATGTATAATCTGTCTGTCCGTAATTCCTCAATTTTTACACTTGACTTTTGATATGTTTCTGCTGTTAAAAAGTTGTGTGTCCGTATTCAGAGGAATGTATGTGTAAAGCAATCTGTGTCTACGAGTTGTATGCACATAAGGGGTTCGTGCTTCACACAAATTTAAGTACAGACACGCAAATTTTTTTACACACATACAAATCTTGGACACAGACTGCTTTACACATACACATCTTTGAAAACGGACAACTCTTTAACGGCAGAAACGTAGCAAAAAGTCACGTGCAAAAAGACAGCCAATTGAGAAAATACAGATTATTTTTGTTACCCACACTTATATAACAGACAGACAACTTAAAACATGTGGGGTTCTGATTACGCACACAAAGACTAAGATAGACACACATTAATTCACAGACACATGAATTGGATTAGACGTACAGATTGAGATACGCTTTTGCAAATAATTTTGCTACAATAATTGTTCCATAGGTAACAAAGGTTGTTAGGCAACATGTTAGTAACATGCATATTTTTAAAATGTGGGAGGAAGCCAGAGTACTTGGAGATAACCCCACACACACGGGAGAACATGCACATTCTGCACACCAGATGTCCAAATGGAGGTTGTAAGACACGTAAAGTTAGATGTTATTGTTGGCAGTAATGTCAAAATGAAGGTAGAAATGCCTTGAATAACTTGAAATACCTTTCTTTTGAACTTTCTCTCCTTACTTTTGTCGAGTGTCAATTCCGTTCAGGTGCGCAACCAGCTGTAGCTCAGCTGAGAGGCAGTTCAGTTCAGTTATGATATTTTCAAACTAATCAAAGACGAGATACATTACATTCATTCATACAATATGCAAAAAAAAAAGGGTTTTAATGTAAAAAAAAAAAGGTGTGGTACGTTTTTATTTTCCGTGGCGGTGCGCCATGATCAATGGTATGTAGGGGAAACCATGTATGTTTGCCACGGTGTTCGACACGATTGCTCTTAAAATAGAAATATTGTCACTTTTTAATCTCGCGAGATCTTGTCACACCCCTCGTAAATACTGAACAATTCGTACCTTCTCATCAAGGGCTTTGTGGTGTTCAAAAAGTGACTTAAGGGCTTTGAGGACTTCCACTTCACTTGAGACCCCTGCTGGAGACTGAGCTTGTCGTTTTACTACAGTCATCCTCAGACTACGCTCATGACGAGAAACCAGGCACTCCAAGTGCTCCAAGAGGAGCTAGACAAACCACAAATAATGTAAAAAAAAATCAATTGTTATTGTTGCTACAAAATTGCCACTGAGATTAACTACAAACTATAATTAACCATTTATTTTCCATCGTTGGCAGACAATAAACTAATGCATATGGTTACATAAAGTCTTGATGAAGCTGTAGTCCTTGACACAGAGGGCAAAGACAGTTATTTCATTGACAACTACACATCAAGACATTACCCAAATAGAGATTGACCAGCCAAACAAACTTAACTGCGGCAGACAATAAAATACTATCTCTTATTTGTTGTAATTTCAATAACACGTGTTCTTAAACATCACTGAATTGCAACTAACCCGTGTGTTGTTTCTCTCCGCTTTAAGTTCTGCAATCTCCTCCTCCTTTTCCAGAAGTTGTTCGCGGCACATGTTCACCTCCTTTGTCAGCGCTGCAAACTCCTAGGACAAAAAAATGCAGCAATGTCAAAACTTCTTAACATAAACTTTATTTTTAAGCCAATCATGAATTAGGTGCAAGCTTTTAAAATTGTGCTCACTGTCCCACACTACCAAATGTACAATCACATTTAAGATATGGACAAAAAAGATAAATATGTGCAGTCAGCAAAAAAAGGTAGTGTAATTTAGTTCTTAAACTTGATGCTTTTACAAATACCAAGTTTGATACTTACAAACAGTAAAACATTTTTTTTTTTTTTAAATCAGTGGCATGGGGAAGTTTACTTACCTAAGGGTCTTAAACAACATTCTTACAGAAGAAAACACTTTTTTATGACTACAGGGTTTTTCCTGCATTCAAAATTGCGTAGCGGGCGCCTCTAGCTCATTTTGTGTCGGCCCCAGCCAGAGAGATTGATATCGCTCAACACGGCGTAAAGCTCCGGCTGTGTTGATTGAGCGATTGATGTCCCTCTGCGGCAGCTATGTATTTTAACTGCAGTTGCAGCGTTGCGCCACTTTTGAGGTGCTATATCAACAGCAATGCACAGGAAAGATCTGAAGCAACTACCGAAGAAGAAACAGATCCAATCATGTTTTTTCCCGAAACTTGGTGCATAGCGTTGACTGCCGTAACAAGTGGATTTCTGCCATACAGAGCATGATACGGAGGGATCACTGGACTCCTCCAGAACACGCCAGACTGTGCTGTGAACATTCTCTCTCTGGTAAGTGAACACAGCTAGTAGTGTTAGCTTGGTTTCCAACCTTTTCTGACTAATTATAATAGATCGATTGATTGAAGAATTTATTACAAGTTTGCATAGGATCAGGTAGTTTTATGACGGTACAGATTGACTGGTACAAGGTCAACTAAAAGGAGTTACCCCAAGAAAACATTACAAGCATGTCGTGTTTATTCACAAAAAAGTTTCCTTCGTGTCAGAGTAACGTTTATGTTTTTAGCATTACAGATATGGCAGGCAAAATCAGCCACTACTTTAAAACGTGATCTCGCGAGGAGGAAAGTCAAGAGTCCAGGTGAAACAGAGCAGAGAAATTAACTTAACAGGCAGTTAAAATGTAATGATTCATGGTGGTGACAACATGTGGACATTTTTGTCCACAGAGCGCTTTAAGGCTGCTTCAAAATCATCTATGAGTGTCTCAAGCTAAAGAAAGAGAAACTGGAAATTGTGATGTATCATGTTGTAAGCTTGCATGTTCGAAATAAACTCAACTTGAAAAGAGAAACTGGAAATTGTGATGTATCATGTTGTAAGCTTGCATGTTCGAAATAAACTCAAACTCAAAAGTGGCCCACCCACACAAGCTATGAGCCCATCATTCTCTTATGCAAGCGCTTAGGCCACAGGTTTCAAACTCAAGGCCAGTTCTTGCCTGCGACATCATTTTATCTGGCCCGCAAACACCAGGAAATATGTGTCAATAATGTACTTAATATTTTCTCACTCGATGTAATGGATTTTTTTCATTTTGACAGAAAAAAATATATAAACTCCTTGAAATTGCATGCCTTTTAAACTTTAATTGTATCCATTATTGCAACAAATATTACAGTATATGATCATATTTTTAAAATTGTTTTTGTCTAGATAAAAATAAATACTTAAATATCTGCTTGACTTATGATTTTACAGCAAACTACTCATCAAATTAATAAAAAATGACTCAGATCTGAATACATGTGCCATGCCCCTGCAACTTTCAAATTGTATGTGAATTACCATGAATTGATTAACGTGGACCCCGACTTAAACAAGTTGAAAAGCTTATTCGGGTGTTACCATTTAGTGGTCAATTGTACGGAATATGTACTGTACTGTGCAATATACTAATAAAAGTTTCAATCAATCAATAAAAAAGGTGGTGACCCATAACATCACTGAAATTTACATATTGAATGTATAGATAAAGACTTTTTGAGTTGAAGTGTGAATGCTCCAAAGGCAGACAATACAGACCAGCAATAAAACAACATGAATATATATATATATATTTTTAAGTATAAGAGTAAAGACTGTTTAGTTACAATTTGTCTACCTTGCTGCATGCATGTTCAGGGTGTACACTGCCTTCCGCCTGAGTGCAGCCCGACCCCGAAATGGACAAGCGGTAGAAAATAAATGGTTGGATGAACATATTTAAACCAGCAGACAGCCTATTTGTTTGAAATACAGTATGTGAGTTCTGCCACACACTGCACCACAATTGGGGTCTAATCAGGACCGGACTGTTTTCACGTTTTTTGCTGGAAATCTTTTGATCAAAAGATAAAACATCTTAAAGTGAACGTTAACGAATCAATAAAAAATGTGCATTATGTACCATTTTTTCTTATTTACTATTGTCCAGAACAGAGTGCTGAAATACAAGTATGAACAAAGTCGTACAGGCACATTTTTCCCCATCTGTCTCACACACACTCCCTCACAAACTCATACTTGCATATACACACACACCACAGGATTAAATGCATTGTTGGTTTGAGAGAATGTGCCATCCTGATTTTTGGCCTTGTACCACATATGCAGACATGAGTTGATGTACTTGCTTTTTGTTAGATTTCTTAGTGTGGTGGATATATATGCAAGATACTTTTTTTTTAATCAGCATAAGTAGTCTTTTTGCCTTCACTCTTACCACTGTGCCTCACTAGGATCTGGCCCAAATTCTCATTCACTCGGAGTGTGCAACTACTATTGGCTATGATCACGGACTACCCTGTACTGACCAATAACATGCCAAAGAAGGCAGGCCTTTGAGTAATTACAGAGTAGCTTACTTCCTACATTCCAGAACAGAAGCTGGGTAGTACAGCTCCCTTCTGAACTATCTATGCTTGCCTCTTATTTTCAACCAGTTAACAGTCTACCATCAACCTTATCCTTTCAAGGTAACTCATATGTACATGTAACCAAAAAGTATGGAACAATTAAGAACATTCCATCTTGGCTAATGAGGGGAAAAAAGCAAAACATTCAAAAAGAAATAAAAGATTTGTGACCAGAACCAGTCATACAACAAAACTCATATTCCAAATAAAACTATTGCCAAATGTAGGTAGAATGTGTAAAAAATTGTACCAGAAACATTAACAACTGTATCGAATAATAGTCAAGACAGACAGGGCTCTGACCCTGAAGAAAGAAAAAATAATCCCTGAAAGATTATAAAATAATACAGAAATGTCACAAGGAAAACGTGAAGACTTGACTTCGATTACTTTGGTAGTCATTTTTAGCTTAATATATGTGACTGAGATTTAAATTATTTTATACTTTGTAGTTGATCATTTTGTAAACTGTTTAGATGTGAGAAATTAACAATGACAACAATCATGTGTGAATGCATAATGGAAAGAACAAATCACTGTTTAGATAATAACAAAAGTTGTATGTAATGTTAAAGGCCTACTGAAACCCACTACTACCGACACACGTAGTCTGATAGTTTATACATCAATGATGAAATCTTAACATTGAAACACATGCCAATACGGCCGGGTTAACTTATAAAGTGCAATTTTAAAATTCCCGCCACACTTCCGGTTGAAAAACTCCTTTGGATATGATTTGTGCGTGTGACGTCACAAAATCCACGGAAGTGGTTGTACCCCATTTGACCAGATATAAAAACCTCTTGTTTTCTTCGACAAAATTCCACAGTATTCTGGACATCTGTGTTGGTGAATCTTTTGCACTTTGTTTAATGAACAATGGAGGCTGCAAAGAAGAACGTTGTAGGTGGGATCGATCAGTGTATTAGCGGCTAAGTACAATACTTACAGCAACACAACAAGGACTACTTACTATGCCTAGCCGATGCTTGCCGCCAAACCCACGGATGAAGTCCTTCGTCGCGCCGTCGATTGCTGGAACGCAGGTGAGCACGGCTGTTGATGGGAAGATGAGGGCTGGCTGGCGTAGGTGGAGCGCTAATGTTTTTATCATAGTTCTGTGAGGTCCGGTTGCTAAGTTGCTAACTTAGCCTTAGCGTCGTTAGCAACAGCATTGTTAAGCCTTACCAGGCTGAGAATTTTTAACCGTGTAGTTACATGTACATGGTTTAATAGTATTGTTGATCTTCTGTCTATCCTTCCAGTCAGGGGTTTATTTTTTTTGTTTCTATCTTCATTTGAGAACGATGCTATCACGTTAGCTCAGTAGCTAAGTGTGTCACCGATGTATTGTCGTGGAGATAAAAGTCACTTTAAATGTCCATTTCGCGTGCTCGACTCTCATTTTCAAGAGGATATAGTATCCGAGGTGGTTTAAAATACAAATCCGTGATCCACAATAGAAAAAGGAGAGTGTGGAATCCAATGAGCCAGCTTGTACCTAAGTTACGGTCAGAGCGAAAAAAGATACGTCCATCACTGCCTCTCTAGTGCTTCGCTGTGACGTTCCTCATCTACGAATCTTTCATCCTCGCTCAAATTAATGGGGTAATGGTCGCTTTGTCGCTCCGAATCTCTCGCTCCATTGTAAACAACGGGGAATTGTGAGGAATACTAGCTCCTGTGACGTCACGCTACTTCCGGTACAGGCAAGTCTTTTTTTTATCAGCGAGCAAAAGTTGCGAAATTTATCGTCGATTTTCTCTACTAAATCCTTTCAGCAAAAATATGGCAATATCGCGAAATGATCAAGTATGACACATAGAATGGATCTGCTATTCCCGTTTAAATAAAAAAAAATCATTTCAGTAGGCCTTTAAAAGTGCAGCATATATTGTATAATATACATATATAATATATCAGTGTTTCTTAACCATAAAGCTGTGAAAGCAATATAGAGGGGCTGTCAAAAAATATGTTTTTCAGCTGTGTTTTTAAGGGCCGCAGCGGTTACTCAGTTGCAAAATACATTACCCGCACTTGTGGTAGTGATGATAATGTCAAACAAACAGAAGAAGTCTGGAGCTTTAAGGGAAACAGCACTTGTTTAAAATTGTTGCCTAATGTTCACAATCTTTATGAGAGACAATAACAAACGTCTTTTTTTGTTTTTAAGATTTTAAAGATGATAAAAAAACATTTGGAAGATGGGGCTAATAAGAGTCACCATTGTAGCATTCTCTAAAATGGGCGTGTATATATATATATATATATATATATATATATATATATATATATATATATATATATATATATATATATATATATATATATATATATATTACCGTTCAAAAGTTTGGGGTCACATTAAAATGTCCTTATTTTTGAAGGAAAAGCACTGTACTTTTCAATGAAGATAACTTTAAACTAGTCTTAACTTTAAAGAAATACACTATACATTGCTAATGTGGTAAATGACTATTCTAGCTGCAAATGTCTGGTTTTTGGTGCAATATCTACATAGGTGTATAGAGGCCCATTTCCAGCAACTATCACTCCAGTTTTCTAATGGTACAATGTGTTTGCTCATTGGCTCAGAAGGCTAATTGATGATTAGAAAACCCTTGTGCAATCATGTTCACACATCTGAAAACAGTTTAGCTCGTTACAGAAGCTACAAAACTGACCTCCCTTTGAGCAGATTGAGTTTCTGGAGCATCACATTTGTGGGGTCAATTAAACGCTCAAAATGGCCAGAAAAAGAGAACTTTCCTCTGAAACTCGACAGTCTATTCTTGTTCTTAGAAATTAAGGCTATTCCACAAAATTGTTTGGGTACAGGGCAAAAGTTTGGACACACCTTCTCATTTCAATGTGTTTTGTTTATTTTCATGACTATTTGAAGATTGAAGATTGTCACTGAAGGGACCAAAACTATGACACCTGTGAAGTGAAAGCCCTTTCAGGTGACTACCTTTTGAAGCTCATCGAGAGAATGCCAAAAATGTGCAAAACAGTAATAAGAGCAACGGTGGCTGTTTTGAAGAAACTAGAACATAAAACATGTTTCCAGTTATTTCAGCTTGTTTTGTTAAGTACATAACTCCACATGTGTTCATTCATAGTTTTGATGCCTTCAGTGACAATAGTCATGAAAATAAAGAAATCCCATTGAATGAGAAGATGTGTCCAAACTTTTGGCCTGTACTGTGTGTGTACATATATATATAATATATATATATATATATATATATATATATACACCGTATTTTCCGCACTATAAGGCGCACCTAAAAACCTCCAATTTTGTCAAATGCTGACAGTGCGCCTTATAATCCGGTGAGCCTTATATATGGACCAATATTGAGCCACAACAAACCTAAACTTCATTTTCATAAAGTTTAGGTCTCGCAACTACGGTAAGCAGCCGCCAACTTATTTTTCCCCCGTAGAAGAAGAAGCGCTTCTTCTTCTATGGTAAGCAGCCGCCAACTTCATTTTCCCTCGTAGAAGAAGTTCTTCTTCTACAGTAAGCAGCCGCCCCCGTAGAAGAAGAAGAAGCGCGCGGTGCATGCTGAGATATTTGACTGCGCGAGGCGTGCCGTTTTGATTTCCATTTGTTTTTTTATGTACAGACCCCAAAATGGCTCCTATTAAGAGACACGCTTACGACGTAGTTTAAACTTAAGATGATCAGTCACGCAGTAGAACACGGAATAGAGCAGCAGCGACACCGACTCGATTAATGACGACTTCGACGAGACGGAGCCGGGCATGTTGGATGCCGTATCCGCCCAACTGTTTAATTCGGACACTGAAGAAGAAGAATTCGAGGTATTCGTGGATGAGGATTAACTTCATAAAGTGAGCTTACATGTTTATTTTGTGTGTTGTGTGACATTAACGTTTGAGCAACGTTGAGTTATTGATATATTGTTATTGCTCTGCACTATTTTGAGTGTTACTATATTGTGATTGCACTAACGTTTAATTTACCGTGACAGTATCACTGTTTTTTACGTGTTTATTGAATCAGGGAAAAGTTCCCCTCCACTATGTGATATAAATGTTGCACTACTGTTATACCTTGCTGTTGTTAAAAGATAAACAAAACACCAAGTCACTGACTTTACCTCGGGGAAAATAATAAAACAGCTGTTTATTCATTTTGGGAGTGAACAGAGTTAAAGTTTGACTGACCTATCTGACTGTTTTGATGACATTCCCTTTAGCGCAGCTCCTTCTAATGGATGCATAGGTGCGCCTTACATATGAACAAAGTTTTGAAATATGCCATTCATTGAAGGTGCGCCGTATAATCCGTTGCGCTTTATAGTGCGGAAAATACGGTATATATATATATATATATATATATATATATATATATATATATATATATATATATATATATATATATATATACAAACCCCGTTTCCATATGAGTTGGGAATTGTGTTAGATGTAAATATAAACGGAATACAAGGATTTGCAAATAATTTTCAGCCCATATTCTGTTGATTATGCTACAAAGACAACATATTTGATGTTCAAACTGATAAACATTTTTTTTTTGTTGCAAATAATCATTGAAGGCCTACTGAAACCCACTACTACCGACCACGCAGTCTGATAGTTTATATATCAATGATGAAATCTTAACATTGCAACACATGCCAATACGGCCGGGTTAACTTATAAAGTGCAATTTTAAATTTCCCGGGGAACTTCCGGTTCAAAACGCCTTTGGAGGATGACGTATGCGCGTGACGTAGCCAGTTTAACAGAGGTATGGCTTCCCTATTGAAGCCAATACGAAATAGTTCTGTTTTCATCTCATTATTCCACAGTATTCTGGACATCTGTGTTGGTGAATCTGTTGCAATTTGTTCATTGCATTTTGGAGAAAGAAGCTGAGCAAGCAAAGAAGAAAGTCGGTGCGAAGCGGAGTATTTTGCGAGGGAAGTCAGCAACACAACACAGTCGGTGTTTCATTGTTTACATTCCCGAAAGATGCAGTCAAGATCGAAGAACTCGGACAACAGAGACTCTTACCAGGAGGACTTTGACTTCGTTAACAGACGCAGACGCGATACCGTGAGTACGCTTCCAAACATTTGATCGCTTGCTATAACTAGCTCGAGATAGTAGCTAGGAGCTAGCATAACAAACACCTAGGTGTTTTTATGCGGGATTAATTTGTGGCATATTAAATATAAGCCTGGTTGTGTTGTGGCTAATAGAGTATATATATGTCTTGTGTTTATTTACTGTTTTAGTCATTCTCAGCTGAATATCAGGTAACCCCCAGCTCTCACACCATCTTCCCTATCTGAATCGCTTCCACTCCCCACTAGTCCTTCACTTGCACTTTCCTCATCTACAAATCTTTCATCCTCGCTCAAATTAATGGGGAAATCGTCGCTTTCTCGGTCCGAATCTCTCTCACTTCTGGCGGCCATCATTGTAAACAATAGGGAACTTAGCGTATATGTTCAATTGACTACGTCACGCTACTTCCGGTAGGGGCAAGCCTTTTTTTTTTTTATCAGATACCAAAAGTTGCGATCTTTATCGTCGTTCTATACTAAATCCTTTCAGCAAAAATATGGCAATATCGCGAAATGATCAAGTATGACACCTAGAATAGATCTGCTATCCCCGTTTAAATAAATAAAAATTCATTTCAGTAGGCCTTTAACTTTAGAATTTGATGCCAGCAACACGTGACAAAGAAGTTGGGAAAGGTGGCAATAAATACTGATAAAGTTGAGGAATGCTCATCAAACACTTATTTGGAACATCCCACAGGTGAACAGGCAAATTGGGAACAGGTGGGTGCCATGATTGGGTATAAAAGTAGATTCCATGAAATGCTCAGTCATTCACAAACAAGGATGGGGCGAGGGTCACCACTTTGTCAACAAATGCGTGAGCAAATTGTTGAACAGTTTAAGAAAAACCTTTCTCAACCAGCTATTGCAAGGAATTTAGGGATTTCACCATCTACGCTCCGTATCATCAAAGGGTTCAGAGAATCTGGAGAAATCACTGCACATAAGCAGCTAAGCCCGTGACCTTCTATCCCTCAGGCTGTACTGCATCAACAAACGACATCAGTGTGTAAAGGATATCACCACATGGGCTCAGGAACACTTCAGAAACCCACTGTCAGTAACTACAGTTGGTCGCTACATCTGTAAGTGCAAGTTAAAACTCTCCTATGCAAGGCGAAAACCGTTTATCAACAACACCCAGAAACGCCGTCGGCTTCGCTGGGCCTGAGCTCATCTAAGATGGACTGATACAAAGTGGAAAAGTGTTCTGCGGTCTGACGAGTCAACATTTTAAATTGTTTTTGTAAACTGTGGTTGTGTGTCCTCCGGACCAAAGAGGAAAAGAACCATCCGGATTGTTATAGGCGCAAAGTTGAAAAGCCAGCATCTGTGATGGTATGGGGTGTATTAGTGCCCAAGACATGGGTAACTTACACATCTGTGAAGGCGCCATTAATGCTGAAAGGTACATACAGGTTTTGAAGCAACATATGTTGCCATTCAAGCAACGTTACCATGGACGCCCCTGCTTATTTCAGCAAGACAATGCCAAGCCACGTGTTACATCAACGTGGCTTCATAGTAAAAGAGTGCGGGTACTAGACTGGCCTGCCTGTAGTTCAGACCTGTCTCCCATTGAAAATGTGTGGCGCAATATGAAGCCTAAAATACCAAAACGGAGACCCCCGGACTGTTGAACAACTTAAGCTGTACATCAAGCAAGAATGGGAAAGAATTCCACCTGAGAAGCTTAAAAAATGTGTCTCCTCAGTTCCCAAACGTTTACCGAGTGTTGTTAGAAGGAAAGGCCATGTAACACAGTGGTGAACATGCCCTTTCCCAACTACTTTGGCACGCGTTGCAGCCATGAAATTCTAAGTTAATGATTATTTGCAAAAAAAAAAAATGTTATGAGTTTGAACATCAAATATCTTGTCTTTGTAGTGCATTCAATTGAATATGGGTTGAAAAGGATTTGCAAATCATTGTATTCAGTTTATATTTACATCTAACACAAATTCCCAACTCATATGGAAACGGGGTTTGTGTGTATATATATATATATATATATATATATATATATATATATATATATATATATATACACTACCGTTCAAAAGTTTGGGGTCACATTGAAATGTCCTTATTTTTGAAGGAAAAGCACTGTACTTTTCAATGAAGATAACTTTAAACTAGTCTTAACTTTAAAGAAATACACTCTGTACATTGCTAATGTGGTAAATGACTATTCTAGCTGCAAATGTCTGGTTTTTGGTGCTTTGGATCTACAATCGGTGTATAGAGGCCCATTTCCAGCAACTATCACTCCAGTGTTCTAATGGTACAATGTGTTTGCTCATTGGCTCAGAAGGCTAATTGATGATTAGAAAACCCTTGTGCAATCATGTTCACACATCTGAAAACAGTTTAGCTCGTTACAGAAGCTACAAAACTGACCTTCCTTTGAGCAGATTGAGTTTCTGGAGCATCACATTTGTGGGGTCAATTAAACGCTCAAAATGGCCAGAAAAAGAGAACTTTCATCTGAAACTCGACAGTCTATTCTTGTTCTTAGAAATGAAGGCTATTCCACAAAATTGTTTGGGTGACCCCAAACTTTTGAACAGTAGTGTATATATATATATATATATATATATATATATATATATATATATATATATATATATATATATATATATATTAGGGATGTCCGATAATGGCTTTTTGCAGATATCCGATATTGTCCAACTCTTAATTACCGATATCAACCGATACCGATATATACAGTCGTGGAATTAACACATTATTATGCCTAATTTGGACAACCAGGTATGGTGAGGATAAGGTCCTTTTTAAAAATTTTTATAAAATAAGAAATTAATTTAAAAAAAATTATTGAATAAAAAAGAAAGTAAAACAATATAAAAACAGTTACATAGAAACTAGTAATTAATGAAAATGAGTAAAATTAACTGTTAAAGGTTAGTACTATTAGTGGACCAGCAGCACGTGTGCTTACGAACTGTATCCCTTGCAGACTGTATTGATATATATAGATATATAATGTAGGAACCAGAATATTAATAACAAAAAGAAACAACCCTTTTGTGTGAATGAGTGTGAATGGGGGAGGGAGGTTTTTTGGATTCGTGCACTAATTGTAAGTGTATCTTGTGTTTTTTATGTTAATTGAATTGAAAACAAACAAACAAACAAAAAAACGATACCGATAATAAAAAAAACGATACCGATCATTTCCGATATTACATTTTAAAGCATTTATCGGCCATATATATATATATATATATATATATATATATATATATATATATATATATATATATATATATATATATATACACACACACACAGTCGTGTTCATAAGTTTACATACCCTTGGAAAATGTATGATTTCTTGGCCATTCTTCAGAGAATATGAATGATAACACAAAAACCTTTCTTCCACTCATGCTTAATGGTTGTGTGAGGCTATTTGTTGGCAAACAACTGTGTTTACTCTTTTTAAATCAAAATGACAAAAGAAAGTACCCAAAGTACCCTGATCAAAAGTTTACATACCCCAGTGACTTTGATCTGATAACATGCACAAAAGTTGACACAAACAGGTTTGAATGGCTAATCAAGGTTCCAATCCGCACCTGTGACATGTTTGTTTGTAATTAATGTGTGTGTATAAAAGGTCAGTGAGTTTCTGGGCTTCTGACAGACCATTGCATCTTTCATCCAGTGCTGCACAGAGGTTTCTGGATTCTGAGTCATGGGGAAGGCAAAATAATTGTCAAAAGATCTGCGAGAAAAGGTATTTGAACTGCATAAAATAGGAAAGGGGTATAAAAAGGTATCCAAGGAATTGAGAATGCCAATCAGCAGTGTTCAAACGTTGATTAAGAAGTGGAAAATGAGGGATTCAGGTAGACCAGCAAAGATTTCAGCCACAACTGCCAGGAAAATTGTTCGAGATGCAAAGAAAAATCCACAAGTAACTTCAGCTGAAATACAGGACTATCTGAAAAATTGTGGTGTAGCTGTTTCAAGATGAACAATAAAGAGGCATTAGAAAAGAAATGGGCTGCATGGTCGAGTCACCAGAAGAATGCCATCACTCCAAATTACTTTGTTCCAGAAGTTTTGTGGCTTGTCTCTGTGCTGTTTGGCGTAATGTAAGCGGGATACTTTGTGACATTTGCACAGAAATAGCTTTCTCCTGGCCACTCGACCATGCAGCCCATTTCTCTTCAAGTGCCTCCTTATTGTGCATCTTGAAACAGCTACACCACAATTTTTCAGAGAGTCCTGTATTTCAGCTGAAGGTATTTGTGGATTTTTCTTTGCATCTCGAACAATTTTCCTGGCAGTTGTGGCTGAAATATTTGCTGTTCTACCTGAATCCTTCATTTTCCACTTCTTAATCAGCGTTTGAACACTGCTGATTGGCATTCTCAATTCCTTGGACATCTTTTTATACCCCTTTCCTGTTTTATGCAGTTCAATTACCTTTTCTCGCAGATCTTTTGACAATTCTTTTGCCTTCCCCATGACTCAGAATCCAGAAACATCTGTGCAGCACTGGATGAAAGATGCAATGGTCTGTCAGAAGCCCAGAAACTCATTGACCTTTTATACACACACATTAATTACAAACAAACAGGTCACAGGTGATGATTGAAACCTTGATTAACCATTCAAACCTGTTTGTGTCAACTTTTGTGCATGTTATCAGATCAAAGTCACTGGGGTATGTAAACTTTTGATGAGGGTCATTTGGGTACTTTCTTTTGTCATTTTGATTTAAAAAGAGTAAACAGTTGTTTGCCAATAAATAGCTTCACACAAACATTAAGCATGCGTGGACGAAAGGTTTTTGTGTTATCATTCATATTCTCTAAAGAATGGCCAAGAAATCATACATTCTCCCAGGGTATGTAAACTTATGAGCACGACTGTATATAGATACAGTTGTGGTCAAAAGTTTACATACACTTGTAAAGAACATAATGTCATGGCTGTATTGAGTTTCCAATCATTTCTACAACTCTTATTTTTTTGTCATAGAGTGATTGGAGCACTTACTTGTTTGTCACAAAAAACATTCATGAAGTTTGTTTCTTTTATAAATTTATTATGGATCTACTGAAAATGGGACCAAATCTGCTGGGTCAAAAGTATACACTCCTCTTGACAAAATTGGTGCAATTCAGCTAAAGTTGTTGGTTTTCAGACATGGACTTGTTTCTTTAGCATTGTCCACATGTTCTCAATGGGGTTTAAGTCAGGACTTTGGGAAGGCCATTTTAAAACCTTAATTCTATGCCTGATTTAGCCAATCCTTTACCACTTTTGACGTGTGTTTGGGGTCATTGTCCGGTTGAAACACCCAACTGCGCCCAAGACCCAACATTCGGGCTGATGATTTTAGGTTGTTCTGAAGAATTTGGAGGTAATCCTCCTTTTTCATTGTCCCATTTACTCTCTGTAAAGCACCAGTTCCATTGGCAGCAAAACAGGCCCAGAGCATAATAGAGCCACCACCAGGCTTGACGGTAGGCATAGTGTTCCAGGGATTAAAGGCCTCACCTTTTCTCCTCCAAACATATTGCTGGGTATTGTGGCCAAACAGCTCAGTTTTTGTTTCATCTGACCACAGAACTTTCCTCCAGAAGGTCTTATCTTTGTCCATGTGATCAGCAGCAAACTTTAGACGAGCATTAATGTGTCGCTTCTGGAGCAAGGGCTTCTTTCTTGCATGGTAGCCTCTCCTCTCAGTCCATGGCGATGCAAAACACGCTTGACTGTGGACACTGACACCTGTGTTCCAGCAGCTTCCAATTCATTGCAGACCATCTTTTTGGTGGTTCTCGGCTGACTCTTGATCATCCTGACCAATTTTCTCTCAGCAGCAGGTGGTAGCTTGCATTTTCTTCCTGATCGTGGCAGTGACAAAACTGTGCCATGCACTTTATACTTACGAACAATTGTCTGTACAGTTGCTCTTGGGACCTTAAGCTGCTTTGAAATGGCTCCAAGTGACTTTCCTGACTTGTTCAAGTCAATAATTAGTTTTTTCAGATTTGTGCTGATTTCCTTTGACTTTCCCGTTGTCGCGTTTGTAACCGAGTCTAATGTCTGCATCACATGAGCCCTATTTAAATGGGCACAGCGAAGTCAACAGGTGCCGTCAATCATAATCACTCACATGAAGTTAAGAGGCCATACCATGACGCTAATTTGATTTGATTGTAACTTTTCTACATCACCAAAATTGATAATGTATGTTGCTGTATGTATACTTTTGACCCAGCAGATTTGGGCACATTTTCAGTAGACCCATAATAAATTCATAAAAGAACCAAACTTCATGAATGTTTTTTGTGACAAACAAGTATGTGCTCCAATCACTCTATCACAAAAAAATAAGAGTTGTAGAAATTATCTGAAACTCAAGACAGCCATGACATTATTCCTTCACAAGTGTATGTAAACGTTTGACCACGATATATACAGTATGTATCTATATATATATATATACACACACACACACACATATATATATATGCATACATATACACACACACACACACATATTTATAAATATATATATATACATATACTGTATTTATATATAATTTCTATTCATTTTTTATGGAACAGACGTTTTTTGTTACCATGTTAAAGGTGTTTAATAAAAATGAAAGCATGTTTAACACATTCAGATTCCTCTCTTTCAAGAAAACAAAAATATATGTTGGTGTATTACCTGATTCTGATGACTTGCATTGATTGAAATCAGACAGGTTTCACAGTAGTGTTAATATGTTCCACATTTTCAAATTTACATTGTGGAGGAGAAAACAAGTACCCCATTCGGTCCAATGCCACATGAAAGTGGTTGGTTTTTGGCGTCTTATTCGTCCAAATTCCATCCTCGTTTTATACCCTTTACAAGAAATACATTGACGGCAAACTGTAGCTTGCTAGCTTGTGTGCGTTAGGTTTCTGACACTCTTATTTTGTTAGCGCAGGCAGGATGGAGCAGTACTTTTATTGTAAAACCAGGAACTGGGCGGTCGGTATTTAAGCTTTTGACAGCAGGTATGTTGCGAGAGTCGGTTGAAATAAAAAGTGATTCTCGCCTTCCTGACGGTCAGTTTTTTGTCTTAATACCGAGTTTGCAGCTACCAGCGTCATTTCACAAGATCCTCGGATGCCATCAATGTCAATCAAGTGACGTCATAGTGAAGATTGATGATTGCTAAAATTTAGGTCTATTTTTTTAATGCCTGGCTGACACACCCTCCGCAATCGACTGGTAGCTCGCGATCGACCTAATGGGCACTCCTGCTCTAAAACAACTTCAAAACACTCCATCAATGTTGTATATACCAACTGCAAGTGTATACATAATGTAGTAACAGACAAGTTCATATCAATAAGTAATATGTATTATAATTACTGTATTTTCGGTCATTTTAAGCATTGAGGGACTAATTCCTTGGCGCATTTATTTCCGTTTCCAAAGCACTTCCAACTTCAAATGAATGTTTACGGACACATTGATCCAGACAAGCAGCAACAATGGTAGAAATCCCAACGTGTAAGCTTCATCACGAAACTTGGTCAAACAACTGTAAGTAGATATAATTTGTGCATGAAGATATTTAGTATGTTTTGTATTGAAATTGCTAACTTTGTGATGTCTTTTGTGTTCGTGGTCGTGTTGTTTTTTTGTCTGAGAGTAACGATCAAACCTAGTTTAATACATGCTGTGCTAAATTTTACCAGTAGAGGGCGACAACACTATTAGTCATGTCACAATGTTTGGTGCGTGAATGTTGTGTAATTTCTATAAGAGTAAACATTTGTTGTTTACTGTGTGGATATATTAACATTAAACCTCCATCCATCCATCTTCTTCTTCTTTAGCTTATCCGAGGTCGGGTCGCAGGGAAACCACTCTCTCCCCAGCCACTTTGTCCAGCTCTTCCCGGGGGATCCTGAGGCATTCCCAGGCCAGCCGGGAGACATCTTCTTCCCAACGTGTCCTGGGTCTTCCCCGTGGCCTCCTACCGGTTGGACGTGCCCTAAACAGCTCCCTAGGGAGGCGTTTGGGTGGCATCCTGACCAGATGCCCGAACCAGGCTCCTCTCGATGTGGAGGAGCAGCGGCTTTACTTTGACCTCCTACCGAATGACAGAGATTCTCACCCTATCTCTAATGGAGAGCCCCGCCACCCGGCGGAGGAAACTCATTTTGGCCGCTTGTACCCGTGATCTTGTCCTTTCGGTCATAACCCAAATCTTATGACCATAGATGAGGAAGGGAACGTAGATCGATTGGTAAATTGAGAGCTTTGCCTTCCGGCTCAGCTCCTTCTTCACCACAACGGATCGATACAGCGTCCGCATTACTGAAGACGCCGCACCGATCCGCCTGTCGATCTCAAGATCCACTCTTCCCTCACTCGTGAACAAGACTCCGAGGTACTTGAACTCCGCCACTTTGGGCAAGATCTCCTCCCCAACCCAGAGATGGCACTCCACCCTTTTCCGGGCGAGAACCATGGACTCGGACTTGGAGGTGCTGATTACCATCCCAGTTGCTTCACACTCAGCTGCCAACCGATACAGTGTAGGGCTGGGCGATATATCGCGGGTTTGTCTCTGTGCGATATAGAAAATTACTATATTGTGATATTCGAGTATACGTTCTCACGCAGTTGCTTTTAGCTGCGGGCATTACACTACAGCAGGGGTCACCAACCTTTTTGAAACCAAGAGCTACTTCTTGGGTACTGATTAATGCAAAGGGCTACCAGTTTGATACACACTTAAATAAATTGCCAGAAATAGCCAATTTGCTCAATTTACCTTTAACTCTATGTTATTATTAATAATTAATTATATTTATCTTTGTGGAAACACTGATCATCTTAATGATTTCTCACAATAAATATATATAGAAACAGATAAATATCAATATGCAACACTTGATTTTTATATTTTCTGTAAGTGCACATTTTTCAAATTGAACATTTTCAAATGATCACTTCTAAGTCAGTCTTGTGAAATCACAATATCCAATTTTAACTAGATAGCCACTAACATTTTTTTTTAACAAATCATGAATTACTTTGCACCATGTTTGTACAAATAACTCATGTAAAATACAAAAGTAAACTCTCAAATTTTTTAAACAAATCATGTCACACTTTGAACTGGACACCAAATCCGTTATCTGTTTCTTTGTCAGTTAGTGGGAAGCCTGGCATTGCGTGCTGTTAACTAGTGTGTTGTACTCTGGTGTGTAACTTGACACTGCAACTCTGAGTGAGTCTTGCAGATGTGCATCAGTGAGGCGTGTTCTGTGTTTGTTCTTGATGAAGTTCATGTCAGAAAAGGCTGATTCACAAAGATAAGATTTTTCCTCATTGTTTGCGGAACCTTCTTAATCTTTTGGACATATTTTCACAGCAATCTGGCCTTAAGCTTAATTATGATAAATGTAAAATGTTAAGGATCGGAAATCTCAAGGGAACGTCCTTTTGAATGGAATGCAAAGTGCCTGTGTTGTGGACAGATGGACCAGTTAACATACTTGGTGTTGTTGTCCCAGAGAATCTGGAAGATCTAGGCTCAGTAAATTATGATAATCGACTAAGAAAGCTGGACAAAATTATGCAATTATGGAAAGGGAAATCCTTAACCTTGTATGGTAAAATATCTATTGTCAACTCGTTAATTATTCCTCAATTTATTTATTTGTTTTTGTCATTACCAGCTCCATCACAAAACTTTTTTAAGATTTATGAGCGGAGGGTCTTCGATTTTGTCTGGGACGGCACACCAGAAAAGATTAAAAGAAAGGTTGTGTACAATGAGTATGAAAATGGAGGCCTGAAACTTCTCAACCTTGAAGCTATGTGTCTGTCTTTAAAAGCATCAATTGTTCAAAAGATGTATTTAAACACTGAGTGGTACACAAGTGTCCTGTTGGACAAAAAACATGTACTGTATCAAAAGAAATTGTATCCTTTTTTACAAGTGATCCCCTCCCATCTTTCTTATGTAGAGAGTCTGCTGGGAAACATGGCGGGGTTCATAAAGGAAACAATCCACTCATGGTGGTGTTTTCAATTTTATGTGCCAGAAAAAAGAGACGATATTTTGCAGCAGATAATATGGATGAACTCTAATATTGTAATAGATGGAAAGCCTTTCTTTTGGAAAAATATGTTTGAAAGAGGAATCATTTTTGTCAATGATATTATCAATGAGTAAAATTATGAAGTATGATGAATTTAGAACCATGTATGGTGATGCTTGCTCAAGCTTTTCATTCAATCAACTAACTGGAGTAATTGGGAAAAGATGGAAACAAATAATTAATTATGGAACTACTAAATTATTAGTTTGTAAACCTCTAATAAGAAATTGTAGTTGGCAAAAAGGAACTAAAATAAATAGAAAAATATATAATTTTTATTTAATAAAGAAATCTTTGAAGGCTGCCCCATATAACACATATGGAAAATGGGTGGACTTTTTTGACTGCCCGTTGCCGTGGGATGCCATATTCAAACTAATCTAAAAAACTACTATCGATGTGCAAAATCGTTATTTTCCAATTAAAATTATTTATAACTTCTAACCCACGGGGAAAATGTTAAAATTATGGAATATGACAGAGTCAGATGATTGCCGATTTTGTTGTCAGGAGTCTAAATCCACCCTGCATTTGTTTTGGTATTGTCATATTGTGTCTTCGTTTTGGGTGGAAGTTGAAAAAATGTGTTTAAGGATTGGTTTGTTTATGAAGCTTGATGTGGTTTCTGTTATTTTAGGAGTTCATTGACAATCATGATATAGTCAATTTAATTATAGTACTCTGTAAAAGGTTTATTTTTAAGGCCAAAAACAGATATTCACTAAATATTACTTTCTTTAAAACATTTATTCAGTATTTTTAAACTTCAGAAAGTTACATGGTTGAAAACGATAATGATGCCAAAAAACAAAAAAAGATGGGAAGTCCTCAAAGGCTTATTTTGAAAGTATAATTATGTTTATAGATTATATGCTATCTGTTGTTTTGTTCCCTAATTTGAGTGACCTGGACATAATCTGGACTGTACATAAATGCTTATTTTGAAAATGTAATTTTGTTTATAATTTATATGCAATCTGTTGTGTTCCCTAATTTTTTTCTGTGTACATGAATGAAGGTGTGTGTTGCTGAGTCCGACTTGGACATTATCTGGACTGGACCTGGTTTTAAAAACCCTTTAAACAAATCTAATTTCATTGAAAACCTGGTCTGGTGAAGATAAGGTCATTTAAAAAAATAAAAAAATAAATAAATAAAAAACATTTTCTTGGATAAAAAATTAAGTAAAACAATATAAAAATATGTACATAAAAAATAGTAATTAATGAAAATGTTAGTGGACCAGCAGCACATACAATCATGTGTGCTTCAGGGACTGTATCCCTTGTAGAAGTGTTGTCCATGTTGTGGGAACCAGAATATTGGTAGCAGAAAGAAATAACCCCTTTTGTGTGAGTGGGTGCGGATGAGTGTGAATGGGGGGGAGGTTTTTTGGGTTGATGCACTGATTGAAAGTGTATCTTGTGTTTTTTCTATGTTGATTTAAAAAAAAAAATTAAAACAAATAAATAAAAATAAAAATAAAAATAAAAATAAAATAAAAGATACGATTTTTATAACAGGCCAGCGGGCGACTCATCTGGTCCTTACGGGCGACCTGGTGCCCGTGGGCACCGCGTTGGTGACCCCTGCACTACAGGCTCTCCTCACTCTTTCCCGTGTCTCCTTCTCACAGACAGACAAGCGCACCTTCTTACACACGTCACATACAGTCACGACATACGTCACATACGTATACGGCCTCGCGCAGCAAAGAGGTAGCAGAATGGGTAACGTTAGCTGTGATGCTAGCGCAGCCATGCGAGTGGTAATACGAGAGAGAGAAGGTGCGACTCTGGTAACAAATGAAGGAATAATTCACTCCCCCAAAAACAGCAGGGGGTCCATCGTCTGGCGGTGGTTTGGCTTCAAGTGGGAATATGTCGAACAGACAACCGTAATTTGTCAAGTGTGGGGCAAAAGCGTTGCTATAAAAAGTAGCATTACTGCTAATATGTAGCATTATTTGAAAAGTCACCTGCTAGAGAATGAAGAGTGCTTACTCAACATGTCAACATCTCCGTTTGGTGCCACACGCCCACACCATCAAAATGCAGAGGCAAACATTTCCAGATCAACACCGTATGAAAAAAAGTGATTTTTTTAGTTGTGATTTCCTTCTCTGCATGCAAGTTTTAAAGTAGCATATATTAATGCAGTATGAAGAAGAATGTTTTAATGTAGACACATAGAATCATCATACTGCTGTGATTATATACATCAAGTGTTCAAGGCTAAGGCAAAATATCGAGATACTGTATATATCGTGTATCGCAATATGGCCTTAAAATATCGCGATATTAAAAAAAGGCCTCATCGCCCAGTCCTAATACAGTGAGAGCTTAAGATCCTGGCCATCTGCAAAAAGCAGAGACCTAATCTTGCAGCCACCAAACCAGATCCCTTCCACGCCCTGACTGCGCCTAGAAATTCTGTCCATAAAAGTTATGAACATAATCTGTGACAAAGGGCAGCCTTGGCGGAGTCCAACCCTCACTGGAAACGGGTCCGACTTACTGCCGGCAATGCGGACCAAGCTCTGACAATGATCATACAGGGAGCGGACCGCCACAATCAGACCGATACCCCATACTCTCTGAGCACTCTCCACAGGACTTCCCGGGGGACATGGTCGAATGCCTTCTCCAAGTCCACAAAGCACATGTAGACTGGCTGGGCAAACTCCCATGCATCCTCAAAGACCCTGCCGAGAGTATAGATCTGGTCCACAGTTCCACGACCAGGACGAAAACCACACTGTTCCTCCTGTATCCGAGGTTCGACTATCCGGCGTAGCCTCCTCTCCAGTACACCTGAATAGACCTTACCGGGAAGACTGAGAAGTGTGATCCCACGATAGTTGGAGCACACCCTCTGGTTCCCCTTCTTAAAAGAGAGGACCCACCACCCCGGTGGTTAAACTGAAAAGTTAAAAAAAAACATGAGCAGCTGAATATAAGACGACCACCGCACCACCAAAGTCTGACTTTCTAGAAGCATCAGTGCACAGAAGTTCAGTCGTCATATTCCGTGTACTTCTTGGCCGAGCCGTGCACTTTGCTGGCGGGGGTATTTGATCCTGTTGAGGGCCATCTTGCGCAGCACCGCCTGGCAATCCAGAGGTACCGCCCCCGATGTCCACGCGATGTTGCAGAGTCTTGTCAACCAAGACAGCCCCACAGCATCCAGAGCCTTAAGGAACTCATCCACCCCTGGGGCCTTGCCACCGAGGAGCTTTTTAACTACCTCAGCAACCTCAGCCCCGGAAACAGCCCACCACAGAATTCCCAGGCACTGCTTCCTCATAGGAAGACGTGTTGGTAGGATTGAGGAGGTCTTCGAAGTATTGCCTCCAGCGATCCACAACATCCGCAGTTGAGGTCAGCAGAACACCATCCTCACCATACACGGTGTTGACAGTGCACTGCTTCCCCTTCCTAACACTAAACCTTCTATTTTATATGTAAAATATACAATGGACATTATGTATGTAAAATACACAACAGATGTTGTTATACTTTTGTTATGTGTATTTTATGTTTATATTTTCAGTCTTACAAACCTAAATGAAGTGCACAGCAATAAAACTAAGAAAGGAAAATAATTCAAAAGAAGGAACATCGATCCTCAACAGAAACTGGAGCTTATTTTTCTTCATACTGTTAACTAGCTGCATACACTGGAATTAAATAGCAGGGGCAGAATAATGAATTTATTGACAGTGCAGTGTGAAAGCTGATGTGTTTACTTTGCAATTAAGTAAACGCAGTCTCAAAGAAATAAATATAACCTGCGGAGGCATTTTCTGATGAAACATCTACATTTTGATGTCTGGCCCCCAAGCCATTGGGCTCTTAAAACTGCGGCCCTCTTCATTATGTAGTTAAATAGCCCTGCTTTAAACCAAACCCAGTGTTTTCCATTCATTATTTTACTTGTAGTGGACCGCCACACAATTGGGCGGATAGTTTTAGTTTTTTTTTAGTTTAAGATTCGGCATTATAATGTGACTGTCTGTGTAACGTGTCATTCCTACTCTGTACAGTAGATTGCATTATAGAACTGATTTTTAAAGCACCTACACCAAAGCCGACCTGCCGTGGAGCCCTCTACAGCACATAACACAAAAGACTTGGTCGGGCATCATAACGTATCTGTTCATCAATACAGTTATATATCATTATGAATGTTCTTTCAAGACCCGCAATTCAACAACTTTGTAATGTTGTTAAATAGGGATTTAAAGCACAAGATAATGTCACACATTTTTTATGACACAAACCAAAAATCTCTGTTTTACCTGCCCACACATTGACACTGCATCATGGGCAATTACACAAATTGGCCAAGTGATGAACCCCATCCCCATAAACCTCCCACATCCTGCAACCCAACGCCACAGATACATTTCGGTCTTGTGGAAAACACTGAGACCATACTGCTTGGTGGAATCAAGGCTCAAGTTATGATTGATAGCCAGTGACCTTACTGAAACTACACAACAAGCTTAAAATATAATAGTTGCAAAATATAATAGTTGCAAAATGGTTGCTTAATGAGTGTAAAGGGCACTGCATACATACACAATGTGCAGTGCACAATATGTAAATTCAACCAAAATGTTCATCTTGCTAAATAGTCTTAAACATTAATATTTTTTCTGAAATTACAGTCGGACTGTGCTATTAGATCAGAGTCCATTACTAACTCCTTGATAATGACTTTAGCGGTCTTAAAACCTTAAAATGTACTTACACAAGACATTCTGCAAAGAGCGTCTGCTATCCTAGCAAAAAAATAAATAAACACAATGGCTCTAATTCCAAGCAGCCTCAACAGTTTTTCAAATATAAGACAAAGAAAAACTAAATTGAAAATGCAAGGTTATAGACAGCCACATCGTCTTGACTCCTCAAATCAAAATGTTTCATGTTAAGAAAGTACATTTTAATATACCCACAAAATGTATATATTACAAGTTGACAAAATTACCCGCGATAGCAGAGAAATCAGATGAAAAGGGGACACGCTGCAACACTTGTATGATGTCATCTTCCCTCTTTTCTGTCCATCACCTGTGTCAGGCTCCACGCGCGCACACAGACATATGCACCCCTCCCCTCAGCAAACCAGTGTCGACAAATTAAAAACGAGACGAAAACTTGTCAGAACCAAAATCCAATCATATTTAATATTGTCTTGTAAATGGGTGGAACAGTTTCGGGATATATACAATCACAATTCGTTCAGACCTTTAGTATATCAGTATGTGGCCTTAAATTATGGAATGGATTAAGCAAGGAAATAAAACAAAGCACTAATATGATTCAGTTTAAGAGACTGTTCAAACTACAAGTGTTCACAAAGTACAAAGAAGAAAAATTATGATAAACATCTTGAACCTTTCAAAAAAATAAGAATCTCATTCATCTTAACTATTTATTTATGAAAACTGTGTATATGTTTAATATTTATTAATGTATTTAATATCTGTTTAATTACTTATTGTTTATTAATTTATTACTATTTTATTAAGTTAAGTTAAAAGTTAAAGTACCAATGATTGTCACACACACACGAGGTGTGGCGAAATGATTCTCTACATTTGACCCATCACCCTTGATCACCCCCTGGGAGGTGAGGGGAGCAGCGGGCAGCAGCGGTGGCCACGCCCGGGAATCATTTTTGGAGATTCAACCCCCAATTCCAACCCTTGATTCTGAGTGCCAAGCAGGGAGGTAATGGGTCCCATTTTTATTGTCTTTGGTATGACTCGGCGAACCTACCGATTTATTCACCGTTCTGTTACAGAGAACAGAGAAATGGGATAAAACTGCTATGATATGAACAGGGGTAGGATTAAATGAGCTGTGCTTCTTCCTACTACTTTTTGGACATGCTGTAATGAAACAGCTGGAAATACGTGATGCATTACATTGTAAATGTATAGTATGCATATTTGAAATAATCTTCATGCTAACTGACTGATAGCGTACAATATGACAGAAGGTGGGGGTTAGCGGCGAAGGTGGGCCAATCACATGCTAGATGAGGTAGATGAAATTCTCACCGTCGGCCCTAAAACAAAACGATGATTTGACACATTCTACATTGTAATATACTGTATGAACACCTGGGAGAAAGTGAAGAGGACACATTTTATTTTTAACGCTATAAGATGCCATTAGCAGGCGAGTCATCGATCGGGACATCTACAGACTGTAACTTAAAGCTGTGTGTGTTTGCTGCTGGTGTTCTGTCAAAAAGAGCTGTAAGTTGCCATTCTTGTTTAAACCAGGATGAACACGAATATGTAGACTACCAGTATTTGCGTCAATGTGCTGCAAGAGTCTAAATGCTTTGCTTGCTGTCCATTAATATACAATGGGAACTTCCTCACACTGCAAGTGTTAACATGCTTTGCTTGCTGTCCGTTAATATACAATGGGAACTTCCTCACACTGCAAGTGTTTACATGATTACTGGTCAGAGAACACATTAAACAAATATAATTAAAGGAACAGGGTGAACCGATGACTCATTGGTACAATAAAATACAACTTGGAAAAAAAGGGCTGTTATTTTTCTCAGTCTAAATGAGTGGAGAATACCGAAACTTTTGAGGCATAATTCGGCTGACCTGACGATAGACTAGTTTAAGAATGTTTTTGTATTATTCATATGACTACTGTACTTTTCAGTTTTGTAAATATTGACTACTGTGTGTGAAGTCTTACTTAAGGTTAAATTTAGTTTAAGAATCAGGCCTTCAAGTTAAGATAAATATTGTGATAGCTAATAAAATGTGGATGAAGGATACTTTATTTACTTATATTTTTTAGTTTACCCCCTTGAAAGATTGCCACCTTGTCGTGGTTAAGAGCGACTAGCAGGAGCTTAGTCTTCAGGTGGAACACTCAAGTTGTACAGGTGTAAAGGTAGAGGCCAGACAAATGCAATCCTCTTCTCCAGTTTGGAGTTGGACAAATACTGTAGGTCCTGATTTACTATAGGTGTGTGTGTACTAAAACATGTGGTTAAATACAAAGCTCCACAAACTCAGACCTTGATCCTTATTGGTAGAAATGATGATGTTGACACCCTGAAGTGCCCAATGGGTCAGTACCTGTTGAAATCTATTCGTAGTGGGCGGGGCCTGGCGGAAAAAACTGCCCCATGCCATCACCAATCTGTCATTTCTGCACATTGGGTGATTTAAGACCGATACTAAACTGATGGGTGATTGTAAATTGTTGCAGTTTACTTTTGCTCATGACAAAATGTGGGTGTGGCATGGCGCCAAACTTTGATCAGATGGCTCGCCATAAAACACGAAACATTAATAACTTGGCTCCACAAGATTAGATCTTCGTCATAACTGGTAGAAAAGATGTTGATGGTACCCAGAAGTGCCCGATGGGTCAGTGCTTGTTCATAGCTATTCAAAATGGGCAGAGCCGGAGTGCGAAACCTACCCCACACCATTACCAATCAAAGTGTCATTACTTCACTTTAGATGGTCAGATCTCCCTCCGAACTGACATGAGGCTTTAAGGTCTGGGTCCAGCCATTCCTAGATTTTAATATCGACCCTACCATCGCCCCCTTTTGGTGAAAAACTATAACTTAACTTCCTTCCATATGCTCCAATCTTCCCGAAATTTTTGATGGTGGATTACGGTAATGGTGGGTTGCAATTGCACTACTAAAGTGGTGCCAATATCGCCCCCTTGTGATGGAAAATTATAACAGCCATAACTTCTTCCAACATGATCCGATTTTCCTGAAATTTTTGATGGTGGGTTGTGGGTTAGGGTACAACTTTACTGCATGACAAATGTGGAGCAGTTATCGCTTCTTTCTGGTGAAATACCATAACAGTCTTAACTGCGCCGATCTTCCTGGAATTTTTTATGGTGGATCACGGTAATGGGTGGGTTGCAACTGTATTATTGCAGTGGTGCCAATATCCCCCCTTGTGGTGGAAAATTATGAAAGCCATAACTTCCTTCAACATCATCTGATTTTCCTGAACTTTCTGATGGTGGGTTGTGGTGTAGGGCAGTGGTCCCCAACCTTTTTGTAACTGCTGACCGCTTGAAAATTTGTCCCACGGACGGGAGGGGGGTATTTTTTTATTTTTTTTTTGTCATAAAAAAATACAATCATGTGTGCTTACGGACTGTATCCCTGCAGACTGTATTGATCTATATTGATATATAATGTAGGAACCATAAATATAAATAACGGAAAGAAACAACTCTTTTGTGCGAATGAGTAAATGGGGGAGGGAGTTTTTTTTGGGTTGGTGCACTAATTGTAAGTGTATCTTGTGTTTTTTATGTTGATTTAATTTCTTGTGCGGCGATCCACGGACCGGTACCGGGCCGCGGCCCGCTGGTTGGGGACCACTGGTGTAGGGTAACTTAACTGCATGACAACTGTGGTGCTATTAACGCCCCCTGGTGGTGAAGTACTATAAAAGGCTTAAGTTCCGTCCACATGCTCCAATCTTCCTGGAAATTGTTATGGTGGGTCGGGGTGTTGGGTCGGACCTCATGGCATGAATACTGCAGCACCTTTATTGCCCCCTTGAGGTGAAAAAGTATAACTGTCACAACTTCCTTCCACATGCTCCAATCTTCCTGAATTTGTTTAAGTGGGTTGGCGTGTTGGGTGGGAAGAAACTGCCTAATTACTGAAGCGCGTTCATCGCCTCTTAGTGGTAAAAAATTGTAACTCTCATAACTTCCGTCCACATGCTCCATTTTTCCAGAACTTGTTAATGGTGGGTGAGCGTGTTAGGTGGAAGTAACCGCATAACCACTACGCCACTTTTAACGCCCCCTAGTGATGAAACATCAAAACTCTCATAACTTCCGTGAACATGCTCCAATCTTCACGAAATGTTTTATGGTTGGTCAGGGTGTTGGGTGAGACCTAACGTTATGTATACTGCAGCGCATATTTTGTGCCCTAGTGGTCAAAAATAACTGCCATTACCTCCTTACACATTAGACTTAGACTTCCTTTATTGTCATTCAAATTTGAATTTAACAGTACAGATAAGAATAAATGATAACGACATTTTGTTGCATTAGCACATTTTAGTGCAGGATAAAAGAGCAATAAGGTGCAGAGTGTTTGCATTTACAAAAGAAGGTGCAGATATACAAACCCTGTTTCCATATGAGTTGGGAAATTGTGTTAGATGTAAATATAAACGGAATACAATGATTTGCAAATAATTTTCAACCCATATTCAGTTGAATATGCTACAAAGACAATATATTTGATGTTCAAACTGATAAACATTTTTTTTTTGCAAATAATCATTAACTTTAGAATTTGATGCCAGCAACACGTGACAAAGAAGTTGGGAAAGGTGGCAATAAATACTGATAAAGTTGAGGAATGCTCATCAAACACTTATTTGGAACATCCCACAGGTGAACAGGCAAATTGGGAACAGGTGGGTGCCATGATTGGGTATAAAAGTAGATTCCATGAAATGCTCAGTCCAGTCAAACAAGGATGGGGCGAGGGTCACCACTTTGTCAACAAATGCGTGAGCAAATTGTTGAACATTTTAAGAAAAACCTTTCTCAACCAGCTATTGCAAGGAATTTAGGGATTTCACCATCTACGCTCCGTAATATCATCAAAGGGTTCAGAGAATCTGGAGAAATTACCGCACGTAAGCAGCTAAGCCCGTGACCTTCGATCCCTCAGGCTGTACGGCATTAACAAGTGACATCAGTGTGTAAAGGATATCACCACATGGGCTCAGGAACACTTCAGAAACCCACTGTCAGTAACTACAGTTGGTCACTACATCTGTAAGTGCAAGTTAAAACTCTCCTATGCAAGGCGAAAACCGTTTATCAACAACACCCAGAAACGCCGTCGGCTTTGCTGGGCCGGAGCTCATCTAAGATGGACTGATACAAAGTTAAAAAGTGTTCTGTGGTCTGACGAGTCCACATTTCCAATTGTTTTTGAAAACAGTGGACGTCGTGTCCTCTGGACTAAAGAGGAAAAAAGACATACGGATTGTTATAGGCGCAAAGTTGAAAAGCCAGCATCTGTGATGGTATGGGGGTGTATTAGTGCCCAAGACATGGGTAACTTACACATCTGTGAAGGCGCCATTAATGCTAAAAGGTACATACAGGTTTTGGAGCAACATATGTTGCCATTCAAGCAACGTTACCATGGACGCCCCTGCTTATTTCAGCAAGACAATGCCAAGCCACGTGTTACATCAACGTGGCTTCATAGTAAAAGAGTGCGGGTACTAGACTGGCCTGCCTGTAGTCCAGACCCGTCTCCCATTGAAAATGTGTGGCGCATTATGAAGCCTAAAATACCATAACGGAGACCCCCGGACTGTGGACTGTTGAACAACTTAAGCTGTACATCAAGCAAGAATGGGAAAGAATTCCACCTGAGAAGCTTAAAGGCCTACTGAAATGATTTTTTTTTATTTAAACGGGAATAGCAGATCCATTCTATGTGTCATACTTGATCATTTCGCGATATTGCCATATTTTTGCTGAAAGGATTTAGTAGAGAAAATCGACGATAAAGTTCGCAACTTTTGCTCGCTGATAAAAAAAAGCCTTGCCTGTACCGGAAGTAGCGTGACGTCACAGGAGCTAGGATTCCTCACAATTCCCCGTTGTTTACAATGGAGCGAGAGAGATTCGGACCGAGAAAGCGACGATTACCCCATTAATTTGAGTGAGGATGAAAGATTCGTGGATGAGGAACGTTAGAGTGAATGACTTGAGAGGCAGCGATGGACGTATCTTTTTTCGCTCTGACCGTAACTTAGGTACAAGCTGGCTCATTGGATTCCACACTCTCCTTTTTCTATTGTAGATCACAGATTTGTATTTTAAACCACCTCGGATACTATATCCTCTTGAAAATGAGTCGAGAACGCGAAATGGACATTCAGTGCCTTTTATCTCCACGACAATACATCGGCGAAATGCTTTAGCTACGAGCTAACGTGATAGCATCTTGCTTTAACTGCATATAGAAACAAAAGAAATAAACCCCTGACGGGAAGTATAGATAGAAAATCAACAATACTATTAAACCGTGGACATGTAAATACACGGTTAATGCTTTCCAGGCTGGCGAAGGTTAACAATGCTGTGCTAACGACGCCATTGAAGCTAACTTAGCAACCAGACTGCACAGAGCTATGCTAAAAACATTAGCTCTCCACCTACGCCAGCCAGCCCTCATTTGCTCATCAACACCCGTGCTCACCTGCGTTCCAGCGATCGGCAGAAGGACGAAGGACTTCACCCGATGCGTTTGGCGGCCCGGAGACGTAGGAAGTCAAGGTGAAGTCGGCGGCTAGCGCGGCTAGCGCGGCTAGCGCGGCTAGCGCTCCAACAAAGTCCTCCTGGTTGTGTTGCTGTAGTCCGCTGCTAATACACTGATCCCACCTACAACTGTCTTCTTTGCAGCCTTCATTGTTCATTAAAAAAATTGCAAAAGATGTCCAGAATACTGTGGAATTATGAAATGAAAACAGAGCTTTTTGTATAGGATTCTACGGGGTACCATAACTTCCGTTACTCGGACTTCGTCACGCGCATACGTCATCATACCGCGATGTTTCAGCCGGATATTTCCCGGGAACTTTAAAATGTCACTTTATAAGTTAACCCGGCCGTATTGGCATGTGTTGCAATGTTAAGATTTCATCATTGATATATAAACTATCAGACTGCGTGGTCGGTAGTAGTGGCTTTCAGTAGGCCTTTAAAAAATGTGTCTCCTCAGTTCCCAAACGTTTACTGAGTGTTGTTAAAAGGAAAGGCCATGTAACACAGTGGTGAACATGCCCTTTCCCAACTACTTTGGCACATGTTGCAGCCATGAAATTCTAAGTTAATTATTATTTGCAAAGAAAATAAAGTTTATGAGTTTGAACATCAAATATCTTGTCTTTGTAGTGCATTCAATTGAATATGGGTTAAAAAGGATTTGAAAATCATTGTATTATGTTTATATTTACATGCAACACAATTTCCCAACTTATATGGAAACTGGGTTTGTAAATAGATTTACTGTACAGATAAATATATTGCACTTTTGCATATGCATTTACGTTTACGAATGTATGTTATATTGTCTTTATTGTCCAGCGAGTTAATCTGTTTTTGTGGGGAATTGAGGGGATTATTATGATGCGTTCAAGAGTCTTATGGCCTGAGAGAAGAAACTGTTACAGAACATGGAGGTTCTGCTACAGAGGCTGCGGAACCTCATTCCAGAGTCCAGCAGTGAATACAGTCCTTGCATGAAAACATAATCAGATCTTCCTGAAAGTATTGTTGGCGGGTCGGGGCGTCGGGTGGCACGCAAGCATCGTGCGTGCCGGCCGACTCGTGTGAACACTACGGTTCACAGGGGGCGAGGGCCCGTTTAACGCTGCTCGCAGCTTTAATTGTTATTATTGTTCTCTTACTTTGGGCGCATTTCTGAGGCCCTCAGCATACATGAAAACTCCCCAAATTTTACACAGATGAGACCGGTAGGGGTCTAATCGGATATTTTAGAGGTCTTGAAACTGAACTGCAAAATTCGGCCCAATAGCACCTCCTTTTAAGTTGGAAAAATTTAGCAGCTCGTCCTAGAATAAAGTATAATCACAAAAATTGCTGAAGACGTCCTTCATGACAGGACGCACGTAAAAGTCTCAAGAACCCATGTCTGAAAACAAACAGGAAGTCGGCCATCATGATTTCCGTCCGCCATTTTTCGGCAACACAAAGGGGTCATATTTTAACAAACTCCTTCTAAGGACTTTGATCAAATAAGTCGCGGTTAGAATTAAAGACAATACACATAGCTATGATGATAAATTGCGAACAGATTTTGCCTACGCCATAAAATGTGGCCGTAGCCTGGCGCCAAACTTTGCTGCAATGGCTTCTGGCTATTTTAGACAAAATGTTAAAAACTCAGCTTCACAAACTCAGATCTTGATCCTAACTGGTAGAAATGATGATGCCGACACCCTGAAGTCCCCGATGAGTAAGTACCTTTACATATCTATTCATAGTGGGCTGGTCCTGGCGGCAGAATCTGCCCCACGCCACCACCAATGGTCATTTCTGCACTTTAGGTCATCAAAGACAGATACTTAAACTGATGGACTTGATGATAAATTGCGAACTAATTTGTTTTATGCCATAAGATGTGGGTGTGGCATGGCACCGAACTAAGCAACTTTATCTTTTGGCCTGTTTTCGATGAAAAAAAGGGGTCGTACTTGAACAAACTCCTCCTTGGGACTTGGGCCAAATGAGTCGTCGTTAAAATGACAGATACCAAACAAAGAGAGGATGACAAGTTGCAAAACACATTTTGCCTACGGCGCCTATACCAAAAGATGTGGGCGTGGCATGGCACCAAACATTGCGCTGATGGCTTTTGGCCACCTTACACGAAATGTTAAAAACTCAGCTCCACAAACTCAGATCTTGATCCTAACTGGTAGTGAAGTGCACTATTCGTAGTGGGCAGAGCCTAGCGATGAAAACTGTTCCACCCCATCAGCCATCAAACTGTCAATACTTTACTTCAGGTGATCAGCTATCTTTCTTTACTTACTTAAAAATGTTGATGTTTGATCATGGCTACATGTTGATATCACATCCAATGGCGCCATGTGGGTGGAGCATTTAAGACTTGCCCAACAACACAAAACTTGATTAACTCAGCTCCACAACGTCTGACATTGATTATATTTGTTGTGTATGATGAAAGTTTTCATTGGGCATCGGGAAGGATGTGACCACATGCGTCATGCGTGCCTGCAGACTTGCGCCAAGCCCGCGGTGCAAGGGGACGAGGGCCCTTTCAACACTGCTCGCAGCTTTAACTATTATTGCTATGATTATAAATATTACTTAACTTGTGGTTTATTTGTTACTAAATTATATCCAGGTTTTTTTTAATTACAATTAAAGTTGAAATTTCCTAGTATAATAAATACTCCATCCATCCATTTTCTACCGCTTGTCCCGTTCGGGTTCGCAGAGGTGCTGTAGCCTATCTAATACTCTTGTTTTCAAAGTAATGAATATTGTGTAATTAATTGTGATTACAATATCAATCAAAATAATCATGGATATTATTTTTGACATAATCGTCCAGCCCTATCATAAATTATCTCTCTCAACTGGACAGAAGAAGATTGAGGGTGTATTCTGACGAGTCGGTACACTTTGACATCCAATTTAGACTCAGGAATGGCGAGAACGACACGAAAAGATGCTTGGTCACCTCCCTCACCTCCCCCCGTTTCCTTGCGATGATTATGAGTCATTCCTTATCTAAATGGGACTATATGACAATCATAGCAGTTGGCATCTTAATGACAACAGACAATATTGACTACAGTAAATTAGGTTTTGTTATGTTTGTTGACTCTCATAAAGTCTGCAGTGAGTAATAATCAGTGATGAAGAAAAAAATGCGAATGTCGTGATTTATCCATCCATTTTCTACTGCTTGTCCCTTTCGGGGTCGCGGGGCGGAAGGCGGGGTACACCCTGGACAAGTCGCCACCTCATCGCAGGGCCAACACAGATAGTCAACATTCACACACTAGGGCCAATTTAGTGTTGCCAATCAACCTATAAATGTGCCCTTTAAGACATTACTTGTGTACAGTGACGTGCAGTCAGGGGAGACAGGTGAGGCGGGGCCTCACGTGCCATCATGGAAAGAAAAAAAATGTAAAAAGAAAAAAAATTAATTAAATTGTTGTATGTATCCAGTGATTATACTATAAAGTTATTTTCCATTTAACTTCACCAGTTTTTGATTATTTTTATTCAAAATCGCTGAATTTTCACATTTTCCGTTCAAATACTGAGAAGAGACTTGCGGTGAGTCACCAGCCAGTTGAGCCTCACCATGGATTGCGCAATGACTCGGCTAACTGCTGGCCTGCTGTGCATTGAGACCGTATTGCTATATGAATTATATTATACATTTCCATAGTTTAGTTAGCTGAGGTATATAATGTACAGTGTATTTTGTCAACAACTGTATGTGTGTAACGTATTTCTTGTGCTGAGCAATCATAAAACGGCTGCAAAGACGCACTGGGTGAGGCTCGCAGTAATCCCGCCTCCTGGTGGTAGAGGGCGGTAGTGATCCCAGAGATCATTCTTGCGACTACTCGGCTGCAGAAGAAGTGACAAAAAGCAGCAACAGTTAGCAGCGGTCGTTTATTTTTTTCCTCTCGTCTGAACTTTTAACATTGAGGATTACATATCTAAAATAAAACAATTTTCTAAACGGGACTTTCAATCGAAGCAGGAGGTAATAATTAAAGGAAGATCTCCATCGAGACAGAGAGACTTTTAAAACTGAAGAAAGATAAGGAAGACTTCTATAAACAAGTTATCGATGCTTTTGTTCAAAAGGAGCGGCGCATGGACTTCATTTATAAGTAAAGGTAAGACAATAATGTTTTTTTTATTAAATGTGCTTTTTTGTGTGCTACAGTTTGTATGTGTAAAGTTAAAGTTAAGTTAAAGTACCAATGATTGTCACACACACTAGGTGTGGTGAAATTTGTCCTCTGCCTTTGACCCATCCCCTTGCTCACCCCCTGGGAGGTGAGGGGAGCAGTGGGGAGCAGTGGGGAGCAGTGGGCAGCAGCGGCGCCGCGCCCGGGAATCCTTTTTGGTGATTTAACCCCCAATTCCAACCTTTGATGTTGAGTGCCAAGCAGGGAAGAATGCTGGTATGAGCTTTTAAACATAACCCGTTAACTGCTGCCAATCAAATGGTGAATAAGATACTCTTTAGGGTTCACATGTTTGTAAATCTGACTGTGATGAAGTCAGTGCCTCACCAGCCATGAACCTCACCGCACGTCACTGCACGTGTATATTAAAACCTTAATAGAAGTGTTTGGATGTTTTTAAGGGCTTATAGGCAGAATAGAGCGGCTCCAATAGGCTCCATTGTAAGCGAACTTTTGATCGCATTTATCTAATAGTTAGAACGCAAAAAAATACATCCATCGTCATGTCCTTTATAATGATTGTGAACGATAGGAAAAATTCCATATAAAGTGCAGTCCCCTTTTAAAGTAGCCTACTCGTAAGTTGAATTATCATCACTGTGTTTGTGTGTAAACATACACAGTTACACTTTCACTTACTTGAGGTAAAGCAGAGTTGAGTTGTCTCTGAAGAGAGTCCCTTTCATGACTGACTTCATGCAGTTTACCCTGAGCCAAGCCCAGAGTTTCTTGAGTTTCTCTCAGAGTCTCCAGAAGACGATCCCTCTCCTCCAACATGGACACCATCAGAGACTCAAAATGACCTTCAGAGTCTGACTGTAGTGGGGAGCCGGAGGCTTGACGGCCAGCGCCACCTCCCCCACTCGGCCCTTCTGTCTCACTGATCGTGGGCATCACTTCACACATCATCTAGAATCATTGATTGGATGAACAAACATTTTAATATAAATGCAAAACAATAAAATAAGCTTTATTATTTCCCTTTCAAATGTTAATGGCAACATACTAAATATGTGAAATGCCCAGTGTAAGCAAATGCTTTTTAAAATGCAAGGGGAATATAACAGGCTGGTTACTAGAAAGCCTCATTGTAAAATCATAGACACATATTGCAGTGCACATGTGATGAGGCAATACAATATACTCCTACAGCCGTTTCCTGCCATCCCACAAATATTATGCTGTGAACCTGTACTTGGCACAATGACAATTAAGTTGACTCTCGCCTCTAGTTTTTTTCTGCAGCCACAGAAAAAGTTAATAGGAAAGAGGATCAGATAATTTATAAAAAGATTCCCACTCCTAAGAAAAAGTATGGCAGAAAATCAATAATGCAAGTAGAAGCATAAAAGCAAAGTATATTTTGCATCAGTGAGCATTTTAACTAGAGACAAATTATTTTATTATAAGGCTAACTAGACAATTAATCCTGACAATTGTTCATGTTCTAAAATCACTGGACAGATGTGACAGTAGAAGTTTAAAAGGTTAAAAATGCATTTGCTAGGTGATCTAATCAACACAGCCTAAGGTCAACAAAACAATAAGTATTGCAACAGCCTATTGACAAAACACAGCCATATCAGCTGAAACTACTCACTGGTGAATGCTACAGAAAAAAACATTGCCCAGCTAAAACAGGTCTGCTTTAGTTATGTACAAAAAATAATGTATCTCTCAGTTACACGATGTAAAACCCTGCTACATTAGTAGATTTATTCAAAAAAGTAGCCCATCAACAGAGGAAGGACATTCAAAAGAGTTGCTAGGACTCTGTATCTACAACTTGGTCCTTCAAACGGAATGCTCAACAAAAGTCTGTAATCATGTGAATTGGATTTTGCATAACTGCTAGGATAACTTAAACCAGGAACAAGTAGGTGGCAACAGGAAAACTGTCAGTTCTATATTGCCAGACATATTAACAGAATGCTTTAGTTAGTTGTTTGAACAGACCCTGAAAGGGGAACTGCACCTTTCTTTAAGAAATATTGCCTAAATTTCACAATCCTTATGAGAGACAAGAACAAATGTATTTTGTGACAGATGTTAATGCATTTTAACTTGTAAATTTTGTAAATAAAAGTCCACTTACAATGGAGCCAACAGGAGCCATTATATCATTGTGTCTATTCAGACCATAAACCCTATTGGGTTTTATGGTCTGAATAGACACATAAAAGCACCAACAATACTCCATTTACATTTTGTGACCTGAATATTAACCAAGTATTTGTGATAGTGTTATTATAAGCGCTAATATTTAGCAACGCATTGATTGGAGAGAGGTAACTTCCTTATGCTGTTGTATTGACATCTTAAGCTGGTGAGTTGCTTCCTTGCCTTTGAGCTTGTGAAAGTTAATTCTCAATGATAAATAATGCCTCTCACCTTGATAGTAAAATGATGTGGACATAAACTGGAGTTGGACATCCAACTTAAACCCCAAAATGGCAAAAAAGCCCCGAAGACGCTTCTCCTACCCGCCCCCTTTTTTTTGTCTTGGCAAAGATTATAAATTAATTCTTCAGCTAAACGGTAAGATATCAACAACCTAACAGTTGGGGTATCCCAGTGAGAGCAGACATTGTACAGTAAGTGATGTTTGATTATATTTGTTGGTTCTCAGTATGTCTGCAATGAGTTGTAGTCAGTGTTGTAGTTGAAGAAAAAAGTGAGCGTTACATTTGTGAAATTAACACACCGCCGTATGTTAAAGGGGCTGGTTACAACATTTACACAGATACCAGGAGGGCGCTAACTTTCCAGTGTATTTTAAGCGGTATATCCCGACCTCTTTTGGCTTCTCTTCCGGAAAAAGTACGTACGTAACACATGCATGCGCATTAGCTTTGGGTGTTGTAAGCTAATGATAGCGATTTTGATAGCTAGGGTTAAAATGTATACTCTATCATAACAGCAACTTCTCTTAGACTTTTTTTGTATGTGTGCACACGCTCTATGCGCAAAAATGCTGACCAAACAGGGTGACTGCCGTAAACACAAATCATTTTACTTGGCCGGTAAAAAATTTTTTTTTTACACAAACTTAGTAATTGTGAAAAATAGACAGTTTTAACACATATGTTTTGCTAAACCACTATTGATAACATAAATGGTGTTCTTGTAACATTATTTGCTTTGAAAAATTTAATTGTGAGCAAGTTGCAAACAGCTCCTTTAAAATTAGTAAAATACTGTAAACATTAAATCTTATAAATGTGCCGGTTACTACATTACCAGTGGTGGGCAGTAGCCAAGCTATGAAGCTTAACTGCATTCCCCAGTAGCTTGGCTATTTTCCTGAGGGAACTCTCCTGAAGAAATCAATAAAGTACTAACTATCTATTTACTTTTTGAACGAGTACCGATTCCTGTAGCTTAGCTATTTTTAGACCCATGTAGCGAGGTAGCTTACATCAAAGCTACAAGCTACTACAAAGCGAGAAATGTACCGCTAATCTGGGGGGGGGGGGGGGGGGGGAGTGATAAAAAATATGGAGAAAATATTGGTTGAGGTTCGGGCAAAACATTACGGACAGGCCAATTCATAGGCAAGATGGGGCAGGTCATTGAACCAGGAAGGAAAATCACAACACACGAACCGTGTTCAAGCGGACAATTGAAAATGATGTTTCTTTCAATGATGAAGACAACATTCAGGAAACTCACAATGCATCTCCCTTTGGATAAAGCAAGGCCCAAAACATTAATTTTAGTTGTGTTTATTTGTAAGCCCAAATCAAAAATGCTCTCGACATCGAATACTAATTTAAGAACCCACGTTAAAGGTGAGATGAGTTCATGAAAAGTTTTACTGCACATTAACTTATCAACTGTTCCCAAACAACACACAATTCATTGTTTTTTATGTCAAGATCTAGATAGATGTTTTTATTTACAGTAGGCAGAGAAAATGAATACCATTATAGGGGTGGGCCAAAGAAAAGGAAAAATAAAATAAATACATATGGTGGGTTGTGGGGACCCCCAGAGAGAGTTGAAGAGTGTCCCCAGTTAAATGGCATATTTTTAATAGTAATTGACTCTTATTGGGGCCATTTAGTTCAATATTTTTTTTCAAGACGGCGCCGCTGTAGTTGTCAGGAGCTCTGTGCTCTTGTGTCATCTTTTTGTGTTTCCCTCTTGTTTTCATGTGTTATTATATATATATATATATATATATATATATATATATATATATATATATATATATATATATATATATATATATATATATATATATATATATATATATATATATATATATATATATATATATATATACACACACACAGGTATATATAGTTTTGCCTTTTGGTTCGGGACACTTTGGGACTGTGTGACAAGGGGTGGCACTTTTGTGACTTCTGCTGTGCTTTTTTGTGGACTTCTGGATCTGCCTCCCGGGAGCCTTTTGGCCATGGAGACCAGCTGCTGGGTCTCTGCCACACCAGAGTCCGTTTGGAGAGACTGGAGAAGATGCAGATGAAGCACTGAGCGCCGGGATGGACAGGCTTCACAGTGTCTTGGCTGAATGAGCAGGTATCGGACACCTCAGTCTCCTTAGACGCATCCTTGCCATCCATGCGGACTGGACACTGAATGTCCTTTGAGTTCTTTGATGTTTCCCACATGTAAGAGGGATGTGTGCTATGGCTATAAGTTGTTTTTTCCCTTGGCCTTTAGTCTGGACCCCCTCTCCAGGGGCCCAGGTTTAGACCGATTTTTTACCTGTATCTCACCTTTTTTGTAAGGGCCGCCGGAAGTTGGCAGACCTGTCAGCGATCCTTTTCTGTCTCCCTGTAATGTTTGTCTGATCTTGAATGGGATCGTGCTGAAAATTGTAATTTCCCCTCGGGGATTAATAAAGTATTTCTGATTCTGATTATTTCTGATTCTGAATATGTACACTCTCAGTTACATTCACATTATTACCTTTAATAATAATTTGAAATGTAGGAGTTGGGGAGGAATTTCATTTTGTTAAGACTCTGTCCCACAGTCAGGAAAATATGTTTACTTTATGTTTAGTTTTATTGATTTTTGTTTATGTAAAGATGTAGTTTGTAATTTATCTTTTGTGAGAGAAATGTTTTGCACTTTTCCTTTGGCCAGGTTGTTGTCATCTTGCCAATGCAGTTTCTGTTGAAACAGTAATTTATCCTGTGTTGAAAAGTATTCATTTGAATATATTTTAAGATGTTTTTTTTATCATTATTATTGTTTCACTGCCTTTTATTTGTTTCCTGCGTTTTCCCGCTCATTTTGAACATGGTACTCTACTTAAAAGAAATGTTAAAATGTTAAAAAGACAGACAGAGGGTATGTTTCTTGTTTTTGTTTATTATAATAAACAATAAACTGAGCATTTTTTCTCTTGTTTGGTGGAAAGTTGTACATTAAAGGTGCTGTTTGCAACTTCCTTGCAGTAACATTTTTCTAAGGCAAAAAATACAATATACATATAAGAAATATAAGAACACCACCTGCTAGCTTACACCATGAGTGGTTTAATGGAACAAGTGTATGACAATTGTCTATATTTTTCACAATTACAAAGTTCATGTAATAAAATGTTTACCGGCCCGAATAAAATGATTGGTGTTTACGGCGGTCACTCACCTAGTCTTGTCAACACGTATGCGCAGTGAGCGTGTACACACATACAAAAACAGTCCAAGAGAAGCAACTAACAATTTTTCAGTCATGCTGTTATGATAGAATATACATTAAATGACAGCTAACATTAGCTATCAAATTGCTATTATTAGCGAACAACACCTTAAGCTAATGCGTGTGCATGTCTTACGCACATACGTAATAACGTCATTATGTACGAGAAGGCGTAAGAGGGCGGGATATTACATTGGAGAGTTAACACCCTCAAAACATCTGTGTAAATGTTGCAAACAGACCCTTTAAAGGCCTACTGAAACCCACTACTACCGACCACGCAGTCTGATAGTTTATATATCAATGATGAAATCTTAACATTATAACACATGCCAATACGGCCGGGTTAACTTATAAAGTGACATTTTAAATTTGCCGCTAAACTTCCGGTTCGAAACGCCTCTGAGGATGACGTATGCGTGTGACGTAGCCCGACGAACACGGGTATGCCTTCCACATTGAAGCCGATACGAAAAAGCTCTGTTTTCATTTCATAATTCCACAGTATTCTGGACATCTGTGTTCGTGAATCTGTTTCAATCATGTTCATTGCATTATGGAGAAGGAAGCCGAGCAAGCAAAGAAGAAAGTTGTCGGTGCGAAATGGACGTATTTTTCGAACGTAGTCAGCCACAACAGTACACAGCCGGCGCTTCTTTGTTTACATTCCCGAAAGATGCAGTCAAGATGGAAGAACTCGGATAACAGAGACTCTAACCAGGAGGACTTTTGATTTGGATACACAGACGCCTGTAGAGAACTGGGACAACACAGACTCTTACCAGGATTACTTTGATTTGGATGACAAAGACGCAGACGTGCTACTGTGAGTATGCAGCTTTGGCTTTTTTTTGCGTATGTACGTAACTTTTTTTAAATATATAAGCTTTATGAACCTTGGGTTAGGTGAACGGTCTTTTGGGCTGAGTGATTGTGTGTGTTGATCATGTGTTTGAATTGTATTGGCGTGTTCTATGGAGCTAGGAGCTAGCAGAGGAGCTAGGAGCTAGCATAACACGTACCGTACCGTACGTGCGCGTCACGTACGTAACTTTTTAAAAATATATAAGCTTTATGAACCTTGGGTTAGGTGAACGGTCTTTTGGGCTGAGTGATTGTGTGTGTTGATCGGGTGTTTGAATTGTATTGGCGTGTTCTATGGAGCTAGGAGCTAGCAGAGGAGCTAGGAGCTAGCATAACAAACACGCAGGTGTTATTATGCAGGATTAATTTGTGGCATATTAAATATAAGCCTGGTTGTGTTGTGGCTAATAGAGTATATATATGTCTTGTGTTTATTTACTGTTGTAGTCATTCCCAGCTGAATATCAGGTACCGTGAGTATGCAGCCTTGGCTGCTAAACATTCGATAACTTGACCGTATGTGCGCGTCACGTACGTAACTTTTTAAAAATATATAAGCTTTATGAACCTTGGGTTAGGTAAACGGTCTTTTGGGCTGAGTGATTGTGTGTGTTGATCAGGTATTTGAATTGTATTGGCGTGTTCTATGGAGCTAGGAGCTAGCAGAGGAGCTAGGAGCTAGCATAACAAACACGCAGGTGTTTTTATGCAGGATTAATTTGTGGCATATTAAATATAAGCCTGGTTGTGTTGTGGCTAATAGAGTATATATATGTCTTGTGTTTATTTACTGTTGTAGTCATTCCCAGCTGAATATCAGGTCACCCCCGGCTCTCACAGCATCTTCCCTATCTGAATAGCTTCAACTCCCCACTAGTCCTTCACTTGCACTTTACTCATCCACAATCTTTCATCCTCGCTCAAATTAATGGGGAAATTGTCGCTTTCTCGGTCCGAATCTCTCTCACTTCATGCGGCCATCATTGTAAACAATAGGGAACTTTGCGTATATGTTCAACTGACTACGTCACGCTACTTCCGGTAGGTGCAAGCCTTTTTTTTATCAGATACCAAAAGTTGCAATCTTTATCGTCGTTGTTCTATACTAAATCCTTTCAGCAAAAATATGGCAATATCGCGAAATGATCAAGTATGACACATAGAATAGATCTGCTATCCCCGTTTAAATAAAAAAAAATCATTTCAGTAGGCCTTTAAGTTATCCATCCATCTTCTGTTGCTTGTCCTTCTCTGGGTCGCGGGGAAATTATATATATATATATATATATATATATATATATATATATATATATATATATATATATATATATATATATATCTGTAGCAAGCTACTTTTGCCATGTAGCTTGCTCCAATTCTCTGGGGACAGCTTCCCATGGAGTTTAACTACATTTAATTAAGGGTAACTAGTAGCTTAGGTTACTACATTTCTGAGTAGCTCAAGCTATACATATATACCTACAGCATGTATATAAAACGTTGATGGAAGTGTTTGGATGTATTTGAAGCGCATTATAGGCAGAAAGGAGCGACTCCCATAGGCTCCATTGTAAGCTGTATTTTTCTTGAGTTTATAATAGTTAGAGAGCATAAAAAACATGTGTGTGCTTGTATTACTTAAGTATCGTGAATGGTAGGCAACATTTTAAAAAAATAGTGTAGATCCCCTTTAACTATATATTCTGGTAATTTTGGATGACAAGTAAATAAACATAACAAAACAGATTTTTACTACAATTAACATGTATCAAAACACAACAGGCAGACAAGCAAACTAAACTTGATTTACTGGAAACAATATAACACCAGTGCTTAACTTTTATACACCGAGCAGACTAAAATGCAAAAAGCAACAATTTATATTTTAAAATCTGCATCATTTAGCGACATAGATGTTGGATTTTTTACCCATGTAGTAACAAGCCAACCACACTTATCATACATTGTTAGTGGCACATTATTGAAGCCAACTACTGTTTTAGTGGCAATTATGTACAGGAGTATATGTAAATAATGAAGTAATTCCAAATACCTTGACAAATCTTCTATCTCTCCACAGGCTGGTCAACGAAGTCCAGGTTCTCCAATAAGAGCACCGACAGATTATCACATATACGGAGACATTCAACTCTACAGTTCCCTAAGACAGTGTAATATATTAAGGCTTTTGATGTATATTCAACTGCAGACAAGGCCTTAAAGTAAACCGATTCCAGCTTCGGCCGGCTAACTCAGCGATAGCTAGCTAGCATTAGGCAAGTGAACTTGTGATTCGATGGTTGCATATCTGGACTTCAAAGTGTTTTCTTTACTTCATAGAAAATCAGCTACTTTTAGAATACATATATTTCTAAAGGCTAAATTGCTTAAAATAAGTAGTTAGCTATGATACGGCGACGTGGAAACAGCGATAAGACTGCTAGCCTTTGGCTAATTTAAAGCAAAAGTCTTTTGCTTTAAATCGGTTTGGAGTCAACAGTTAGCCGGCGTTAGCTACTAGCCAGCAGCTAGGTGGCTAACGCTTGCTAATTTGCTAACGACACCGAGTTGACTTAGCTCGAACTGCACTTTGTATAAAAGTGGACAAAATGTCAAAATGCCTTAAGTCCATCTGCCAGACATTTTCCAAAGTGAAAACAAATAAAAAAAGACACAAGTTAAAAGTAAGACTTTGAAGCTTGACCAAAACGATGAGTCTGTCAAGTAACGTTAGCGCATTAGCTAACATTAGCTTGCGGTCGATTCGGAGGAGTCGCGTCACCACATCCTAGCTCAACTCTTTTACTCCCCGACAGCGTTGCCCGTTAGTTAGGTTTTCGTCGAGTTGGACAATCCAGTTGTGGAATATACCACATTCGTCGAATTTCCTGTCTTTTAGCTTTTGATCTTTCGGTATTTCCACATTTAAGGTCCGCTAGTCCGGTCTTTCCCTGACGCCACAGCCTGCCAGCTTGGGCAGTCGGGAGAGCCAATGGTTTGCTCCGGTCGCTAGCTCGTTTCATTAGCCTGGTACTCTGCTGAAGGACAGTCCTCTGCGGGAAAGCTTGACAAGAGGAGTTAGAAATAATCTGACTGCTCTATGGTACTTCCATAACTAAAATGTCAGCATTTTTAAATGTGACACAAGTACATGTTTGCACAATGCAGCGGCTACCCAAGTTTAAAAAAATGTATTATTATTTAATTGTGCCAGATTTAAGTCGACAATATGCCAGTAACCGATCTTAAAACATTACATCATGCAATGTCAACAAATGTACTGATTTTGATTTTGACATTATTACCCGACGTGATGTACAGTACATCAATTCGTAAATTGACACTGAAAAAACTTTTATTGGTATTAACTAAATTGGCCCTAGTGCAGGGGTCACCAACGCGGTGCCCGCGGGCACCAGGTAGCCCGTAAGGACCAGATGAGTAGCCCGCTGGCCTGTTCTAAAAATAGCTCAAATAGCAGCACTTACCAGTGAGCTGCCTCTATTTTTTAAATTGTATTTATTTACTAGCAAGCTGGTCTCGCTTTGCTCGACATTTTTAATTCTAAGAGAGACAAAACTCAAATAGAATTTGAAAATCCAAGAAAATATTTTAAAGACTTGGTCTTCACTTGTTTAAATAAATTCATTTATTTTTTTACTTTGCTTTTAGAAAGACAATTTTAGAGAAAAAATACAACCTTAAAAATGATTTTAGGATTTTTAAACACATATACCTTTTTACCTTTTAAATTCCTTCCTCTTCTTTCTTGACAATTTAAATCAATGTTCAAGTATTATTTTTTTTTATTGTAAAGAATAATAAATGTATTATAATTTAATTCTTCATTTTAGCTTCTGTTTTTTCGATAAAGAATATTTCTGAAATATTTCTTCAAACTTATTATGATTAAAATTCAAAAACATTATTCTGGCAAATCTAGAAAATCTGTAGAATCAAATTTAAATCTTATTTCAAAGTCTTTTTTTTGTTCTGGAAAATCTAGAAGAAATAATGATTTGTCTTTGTTAGAAATATAGCTTGATCCAATTTGTTATATATTCTAAAAAAGTGCAGATTGGATTTTAACCTATTTAAAACATGTCATCAAAATTCTAACATTCATCTTAATCAGGAAAAATTACTAATGATGTTCCATAAATTATTTTTGGAATTTTTTCAAAAAGATTCGAATTAGCTAGTTTTTCTCTTCTTTTTTTCGGTTGAATTTTGAATTTTAAAGAGTCGAAATTGAAGATAAACTATGTTTCAAAATTTAATTGTCATTTTTTTTCGTGTTTTCTCCTCTTTTAAACCGTTCAATTAAGTGTAAATATCATTAATTATTAATAATAACATAGAGTTAAAGGTGAATTGAGCAAATTGGCTTATTTCTGGCAATTTATTTAAGTGTGTATCAAACTGGTAGCCCTTCGCATTAATCAGTACCCAAGAAGTAGCTCTTGGTTTCAAAAAGGTTGGTGACCCCTGCCCTAGTGTGTGAATGTGAGTGTGAATGTTGTCTGTCTATCTGTGTTGGCCCTGCGATGAGGTGGCGACTTGTCCAGGGTGTACCCTGCCTTCCGCCCGAATGCAGCTGAGATAGGCTCCAGCACCCCCCGACCCCAAAAGGGAAAGCGGTAGTAAATGGATGGATGGTTGGAACACTGATTTAAATAAAAAATAGAAAATATATTTGTATGTGTGGCCTAGTCGGTGTTTCATTGACTGATAAAACAACAGCGCCATCTTGTGTGATCTTAATGTAATTGTAACTACGATTCAACAGTTCAAGATTGCATTGAAACTGCATGGTTTGTGCACAAATTCAACACGATACAAATATAAATATTACCACTATAAAATAGACTATTACAATTTGAAATAATGCAGAAAAGTGTCTTTTAAAATATTTACATGCACTTTGCTCTGTTTTATACGGTCGCCCGGTAGTACAAAACACTATAATTTAATGAAACATTTTACAATTACAGAAAATACAACAAAAGCCGAAATAACTTACAATTTCAGAAAACACATTAATTAAAGACCAAACAGTTTACAATTTCAGAAAACACATTAATTAAAGACAAAATAGTTTACAATTTCAGAAAACACAATAACAAAAAACGAAACAACTTTTATTTTTTAAACAAATTAACAAATGACGAAACATTACACTTTCATAAACCGGAAATGGAAGGTCCCATAAGCCCACATTGACAGAGTCAGCCAATCATTTTGTTCATGCCCGCATGGCCCGAATAAAGACGTAAAGACTCAGCGGCTCTGTGATGTGGGGCGTTCCTTTAAAATAAATAACTACTTTTTTGAAGATCATAATCGCTTGCTTGGAAATACCTCAGTCTGTTCAATGTTAAATTGTGTTGTAGTTTGCTATTTCGTTCCACACGTAAAGCAGACCGACGAGGCCTCACAATATAGTTGGAAATAACTATTTTCAAAATGCACATTTCTCCCATTATAGCACTCACACTCAAGGCCCGGGCCCAGATATGGCCTGCCACATAATTTCATATGGCCCGTGACAGCCTGGAAATAATGTGCATCAGTAAAGCATCTTTCTTGCTAAAAGTATTTGTTCTTTTTTAAAATTTTTATTTATTTTAATCAACATAAAAAACACAATATACACTTACCATTAGTGCATCAACCCAAAACAGCTCCCTCCCCCCATCCACACTCATCCACACTCATTTACACAAAAAGGGTTGTCTCTTTCCGTTATTAAAAACTTCTGGTTCCTACAATATAGAATAATATAGTCTGCAAGGGTTACAGTCCTTAAAGTACACCTGATTGTGTGTGCTGCTGGTCCACTAACATTTCATTAATTAATATTTTTTATGTAATTGTTTTTATATTGTTTTACTTTCTTTTTTATTCAAGAAAAAGTATTTTTTTTAAATGTATTTATCTTATTCTATTCTATCTAAAATTTAAAAAATTAAAAAATAAAAATAAATAAAAATAAATAAAATAAAGGACCGTATCAGGTTGTCCATGAAATCAGATTGTTCAAAAGGGTTCTTAAGACTAGGTCCAGTTGAGATTATGTCCAGATCGGGCTCAGCAACACACACCTTCACCCATGTACACTGAAAACCAGGGAACACAACAGGTTGCATACAATCCACAAACAAAAATACATTTTCAAATTAAGCACCCATGTACAGTCCAGATCACATCCAAGTCGGACTCAGCAACTCACACCTTCATTTTTGTACACTTAAAATAGGGAATACAACAACAGATTGCATATCATATATAAACAAAATTAAATTTTCAAAATAAGCCTTTTAGGATTTCCCATCTTTGTTTATGTTTTTTGGCATCATTGTCGTTTTCAACCATGTAACTTTCTAAAGTTAAAAAATACTGAATAAATGTTTTAAAGAAAGAAATACTAAGTGAATATCTGTTTTTGGCCTTAAAAATAAACCTTTTACCGAGTACTATAATTAAATTAACTAAATCATGACTGTCAATGAACTCTCCTAAAATAACAGAAACCACATCAAGCTTCATAAACAAACCAATCTTTAAACACATTTCTTCAACTTCCACCCAAAACGAAGACACAATATGACAATACCAAAACAAATGTAGGGTGGATTCAGGCTCCTGACAACAAAATCGGCAATCATCTGACTCTGTCATATTCCATAGTTTTAAAATGTTTCCCGTGGGTAGGAAGTTATAAATAATTTTAATTTGAAAATAACGATTTTGCACATCGATAGTAGTTTTGTAGATTAATTTGAATATGGCATCCCACGGCAACGGGCAGTCAAAAAAGTCCTCCCATTTTCCATATGTGTTGTATGGGGCAGCCTTCAAAGATTTCTTTATTAGATAAAAATTATATATTTTTCTATTTATTTTAGTTCCTTTTTGCCAACCAGAATTTCTTATCAGGGGTTTACAAACCAATAATTTAGTAGTTCCATAATTTATTATTTGTTTCCATCTTTCCCCAATGACTCCAGTTAGTTGATTAAAGGCCTACTGAAACCCACTACTACCGACCACACAGTCTGATAGTTTATATATTAATGATTAAATCTTAACATTGCAACACATGCCAATACGGCCAGGTTAACTTATAAAGTGCAATTTTAAACTTCCCAGGAAACTTCCGCTTGAAAACGTCGCGGTATGATGACGTATGCGCGTGACGTCACGAGGTCAAGGGAAGTGTTTGGACCCAATTCAAATACCTCTGTTTTCTTCGACAAAATTCCACAGTATTCTGGACATCTGTGTTGGTGAATCTTTTGCAATTTGTTTAATGAACAACGGAGACTGCAAATAAGAAAGTTGTAGGTGCGATCGGTGGAGCGGCGGACTGCAGCAACACCAAAACCAGGAGGTTGTGTTGTGTTTTCAGCAGGATAGCAGACGCACTACAGTGAGTAAGCCCGCCGCCGCATCTAAGTTAGCTTCTGTTTTTTTAGCTTCGCCAAGCTGAATATTATTAATCGTGTATTTACATGTTCATGGTTTAATAGTATTTTTGATCTTCTGTCTATCCATCCAGTCAGGGTTTTTTTTAATTTAGTTTCTATCTGCATTTGAGACTGATGCTATCACGTTGGCTACGTGGCTAGGTTAGCTTCTATTTTTCTAGCTTCGAAAAGCTGAATATTATTAATCGTGTATTTACATGTTCATGGTTTAATAGTATTTTTGATCTTCTGTCTATCCATCCAGTCAGGGTTTTTTTAATTTAGTTTCTATCTGCATTTGAGACTGCTATGCTATCACGTTGGCTACGTAGCTAGGTTAGCTTCTATTTTTTTAGCTTCGAAAAGCTGAATATTATTAATCATGTATTTACATGTTCATGGTTTAATAGTATTTTTGATCTTCTGTCTATCCATCCAGTCAGGGTTTTTTTTAAAATTTAGTTTCTATCTGCATTTGAGACTGATGCTATCACGTTGGCTACGTTGCTAGGTTAGCTTCTATTTTTTTTAGCTTCGCAAAGCTGAATATTATTAATCGTGTATTTACATGTTCAGTCACTGTGAATGTCCATTTCGCGTTCTCGACTCTCATTTTCAAGAGGATATAGTATCTAAGGTGGTTTAAAATACAAATCTGTGATCTACAATAGAAAAAGGAGAGAGTGTGGAATCCAATGAGCCAGCTTGTACCTAAGTTACGGTCAGAGCGAAAAAAGATGCGTCCATCACTGCCTCTCAAGTCCTTCACTGTAACGTTCCTCATCTACGAATCTTTCCTCCTCGCTCAAATTAATGGGGTAATCGTCACTTTCTCGATCCGAATCTCTCTCACTCCATTGTAAACAATGGGGAATTGTGAGGAATACTAGCTCCTGTGACGTCACGCTACTTCCGGTACAGGCAAGGCTTTTTTATCAGCGAGCAAAAGTTGCAAACTTTATCATCGATTTTCTCTACTAAATCCTTTCAGCAAAAATATGGCAATATCGCGAAATGATCAAGTATGACACATAGAATGGATCTGCTATTCCCGTTTAAATAAAACAATTTAATTTCAGTAGGCCTTTAAATGAAAAGCTTGAACAAGCATCACCATACATAGTTCTAAATTCATCATATTTCATAATTTTACCATTCTCATTGATAATATCATTGACAAAAATGATTCCTCTTTCAAACATAACACAATTGAGGAATAATTAATGAGTTGACAATAGATATTTTACCATACAAGGTTAAGGATTTCTCTTTCCATAATTGCATAATTTTATCCAGCTTTCTTAGTCGATTATCATAATTTATTGAGCCTAGATCTTCCAGATTCTCTGGGACAACAACACTAAGTATGTTAACTGGTCCATCTGTCCACAAAACAGGCACTTTGCATTCCATTCGAAAGGACGTTCCCTTTAGATTTCCTATCCTTAATATTTTACATTTATCATAATTAAGTTTAAGCCCAGATTGCTGTGAAAATATGTCCAAAAGAACAAGAAGGTTTCGCAAACAATGAGGATTGGGGCTTATAAAGAAGCTTGTATCGTCTGCACACATTGTTATTTTACTTTCAATATACTGAGCCCTTCAATATTTTTATTCAATCTAACTTTAATCGCCAATATTTCCATAGCAATAATAAATAAGTATGGAGACAAAGGGCACCCTTGTTGTAGACCTTTTAATAGCGGTATTGTCCCAGAGATGTATCCATTATTGATAATTCTACAGTTAGTTAGCGTCTTGATCCAGTGTAATAAGGATTTGCCAAAATTGAAAAAAACTAAGCTTTTACAAATAAAATCCAAGCTAATTTTGTCAAATGCCTTCTTCAGGTCGGCTACAAAAATTAATCCTCTTTTATTTTCCATATTATAATTTTCTATAATTTCTAATAACTGTCTAATATTGTTTCCTATGTTTCTTCCTTGTAGGAAGCCTGATTGATCTTGGTGAATAATATTTGACAAAACAGACTTAAGTCGTGTAGCCAAACATTTTGCCAGGATCTTAGCATTGTAACACTGAAGTGTTATTGGTCTACAATTTTTTAGATAAACTGGGTCTTTATACTGACCCTTTATTTCCTGTTTCAGTAATAAAGAAATAAGACCTTCTGTTTGAGTGTTAGACAAAAAACCTGTTTTATACGAGTAATTAAAACTAGAAAGCAATGGTTTCTTAACCTCTTCATAAAATACTTGATAAACCTCAATAGGTATTCCATCTAATCCTGGGGTTTTCCCTGGATGAAAAGGCTTAACAGCTTCCACAAGTTCTTCCTCTCTAATGAGGCCTTCACATGAATGGCTTTCTTCCGAATTAAATTTTCTTTCATAATTTTCTGGAAAAAAAAATTGTAGTTCAGGAGGGATTACTGGATTAGAAAAAATATTTTTAAAGTAATTTTCCATTTCTTTCAACAATGTGGTGTGTGTATCCAATACCTTTCCATTTGTTTTAATAAGCTTGGAAATGTTCTTTATAGAACGATTTTTTGTTTGGATATTTAAAAATAATTTTGAACACTTCTCACCTTTTTTCATCCAGATTGCTCTGTTGCAGTCATAACTTTTCAATAATTGTTTTTCAACTAAATCTGCTAACTCCTAAATAATTCAGTTGCTCACTAGTTAGATTATCATTACTGTCAATGTTTTTTTGTAAATCCTCAATTTCCTTCTTTAATTCCTGTTCTGCCATTTTAAGTTATTTTTTTTTCTATGAAGAGTACGCAATGGCATATCCCCTAAAACAACATGTGAAGGCTTCCCAGACTATTTGGGGATTTGATGATCCTACATTATTTTAAAAAAAGTCAGTAATAAATTGCTTTGTTTTTTCAATAAATTCATCATCCTGTAGAAGCATTTGATTAAACTTCCAATATCCGGGCCCACGTGTATTATCTTCAATTGCAATATTTATTCCTATACAATTATGATCAGAACGCAATTTATCATCAATTGATATTGCAGTCACTTTGTTTAGCAATGAAAATGATATCAAAAAATAGTCAATACGACTTGCCTGGTTTTGTCTTCTCCATGTATACCGTACTAACCTAGGATTTTTGAATCTCCAGATATCAATTAAATCAAATGCATCCATAACATTTTGAATCTTTTGTAAAGATTGAGGATGATAATCCATTGAAAAATTCCCTTTTCGGTCCAAAACTTTATCTAAGGCAGGGGTCTCAAACATGCGGCCCGCGGGCCAATTGCGGCCCGCGAGACGTTATTGTGCGGCCCCCACCTTAATATGAACGTTTAATGTTAGTGCGGCCCGCAAGTTTTATATGAATGGCGCTTGACAGCGCTGTGTGCGCGGAGCTGAAGCATTCTTGCCAACCCTCCCGATTTTCACCCGTCAACAATACTGAGGACATCAATATTGAAGACACAAGGTTTAGCGTCCACTTTTTCTCCATTCAAACAATGTGCCTGCACAGACGCATGTAATATGCGGCCTCAACAGACACACGTAAGTGACTGCAATGCATACTTAGTCAACAGTCATACATGTCACATTGAGGGTGGCCGTATAAAAAAAACTTTATCAATGTTACAAATATGCGCCACAATGTGAACCAATACCAAACAAGAATGACAAACACATTTTGGGAGAACATCCACACGTAACACAACATAAACACAACAGAACAAATACCCAGAATTCCTTGTAGCACTAACTCTTCCGGGCTACAAGGAATCTACCAATCATGGTGGCTCCCGAGGACCGAACATTACGTCACTTGCGTGATGCAAGCAGAGAAACGTTTTGCTGCTTTTCCACGAGACCCGCACGCGCTCTTCCTCCCTCCCTCCCTACCTCCCTCCGTCCCTCCCTCGCTCGCTCTCTTGCGTGCTCTCTCTCTCTTGCTCTCTCTCTCTCTCTCGCTCTCTGTCACTGCGTGTGTCTTCGTCGCTCCCGTCGTCAGTCCGTCAGTAATAAAGTCCCTGATAACCTGGACCAATTCAAACCGTTATTTGTTTTTTTATTGTTTAATTTGCATTGCCTCACACGATGAACATTACATTTATTTTTATATGACGCCATATAACACTCCGGGAGCCGTCACTTTTTCCCAGGGTTTTCCGCCGACCGCCGTGTTGCTGTCGGGAGGAAAAGCGGAACGACACACATTGCGGAAATAACATTATTCTCCGTGCGTCGGTTAAATACAAATATATATTCCAACCCCAAACATGTCTTTTTCAAAGCGTGCAGTGAAGAGAAAGGTTAGTGATGAGCAAAGACAATTCCAGGAAAAGTGGGAGATGCAATATTTCTTTGTTGAGCACAGGGGCACCCCGACGTGTCTTATTTGCACAGAGAAAGTTGCCGTGCACAAAAAATACAATTTAAAACGTCATTATACAACTAAAAATGCTGACAAGTATGCAAAATACCAGGGAGATGAGAGAGTGAACCGGGTTGCACATTATGTGTATGTGTATACATTGTTGTTGACTGGAGAAATCAAATTATTATTGTTAGAATAGAATAGAATAGAATAGAATAGAATAGAATAGAATAGAATAGAAAGTACTTTATTGATCCCTGGGGGAAATTCAGCACCACAGTTCGCTCACAATAGACAAGAATAACAATAAATAATATAATATATATAATATATTATATATGTGTAGTTTATAAATAATATACATATATTCTACATATACTCTACATTTAAGTGCAGTCAAGGAACATATGCATTATACAGTCTGATGGCTGTCGGTATGAAGGACCTCCTGTGTCGTTCCGTGTTGCATTTTGGGAGTCTGAGCCTTCCACCGAACGTGCTCATTCTCCCCGTAAGGTCCGAGTGTAGTGGGTGGGAGGTGTTGTCCACAATGGCTAGGAGTTTTGTTAGACTTCTCCTCTCTTGTTATTACTTATGACTGATTTATTTACTTAATTCTCATTTTGTTCATTTATATTTTGATTTTATTTTGTGTTGAAAATAAAAATAAAGACATTTAAAAATATTTTTTTTAAGAAATCTTTTCTTGCGGCCCAGCCTCACCCAGACTCTGCATTCAGTGGCCCCAGGCAAATTGAGTTTGAGACCCCTGATCTAAGGCAACATTAGAGTCCCCCACAGTAATAATTTCCCCTTGTTGTTCTTGCAACATGTCACTTATTTCTTCAAAAAAGAAAGGTTCATCAACATTTGGCCCATACAGATTCAAAACACACATCTTTTGACCTTGAATAATCATATTTAATATTAACCAGCATCCATGTAAGTCTTTTTCTATAGAGTTAAATTGAAAATTAAAAGTTTTTTTTATCAAAACCATAACACCTTTTGAATTTCTGTGACCATGTGAAAAGAAAATGGGACCATCCCATTCTTTTCTCCATTTTTCTTAATCTAAATGTGTTGAATGCGTTTCTTGAAGACAGAAAATATCTTGTTTTTTTTCCATTCAGCCACATAAATTTAAGTTTTCTTTTTCTGTTGTCTGCAAGACCATTGCAATTATAACTAATTATTCCAACTTCATTATCGTTCCTATAAACCATATAATCTGAGTAAATTCATTGTATATTTTATTGATTCTCTTAATACCATAAGTTTCATAGACATGAAAATCTTATAACTAAAAACTGCAGCATCACCTGCTATTTCCGAGGAAACCAATATCCCCTCTAATAAACCCACAGACACACCATTCACCCCACAGCACACGAGACAAACAAACACATACCCCCTAAAATATATTATTCGCTGACCGTTTCCCAACATCTAACTACATTGTCCAGTCCCAGAATAAACCAAAAAGCTCCAAAAACGAAATGTCAATTCATATCCGTCAAGTTTTTTTTTTTGTTGTTTTTTTTAAGTTTTATTTATACATTTCAACAATCAAATAAGTACAAAAGTAGTACAAAACAGTACAAAAAGAATACAAAGCAGCGCCAGGGGGTTATAAATTCAAAGTAACTAAAATAGAATGCAAAAAAAACATATATATAATATAAACAAAGTGCAAAGCCATAGGCTCACTCAATTTCAGTAAACAACTCAAATTTGGAACACAGCATAATCGTCTTCACAGCTTTCTGGTTGCTAGAGGTAGAGAGTGTCTTAATGTACAGTTCTAACTCTTTTTTAAAGGCACAAAAGACAGGTCGGGTATTGAGAAACTTACATTTATGAATATAAAACTTAGCCAATAGTATAATGAGGTTGCAAAGGTAAAATTCCTTTTCAAATTTTTGTTCATATAGTGTAAAACCAAATATCACATCTTTAAAACAAAGCACAAATGTGTCGTGAATATTGTCCAGGATGAAGCGACAGATGCCCTGCCATAGTGATCGAGTGCTTTCACAAGTCCAAAACAGGTGGTAAACAGTCTCTGGATGCATGTTACATAAGGTGCAGGTAACATCAATGTCCTTCTTGTATCTAACCATCACAGTCTTTACAGGGTAATAACGATGAATGATTTTAAAAGATATCTCTTTGACTTTGTTGGTAAGTAAATACCTGTTAGGAAGGGACCATGTTTTGACCCAGCAGATGTCATTCACAATATTATTCCAGAGCGCAATTACATAGGAGACAGACACACAATCATTTTGGAATAAGCTGCAGATTTTTCTGTTATTTTTCTGATCAAAGCAAAGTTTCCCCACAGGAGTGTCAAGTGGATCATTCACAATTTTTACAGCAGAAAGAGGAGATGAGTAAGCCCTGTACAACATAACAACACCCGTTGGAATGGCATCAAATACAATGGCAAATTGTTTGGGAGTTACAGGGACCTTAAAGTGGTTGAGAAATTCTTGGTAATTAAAAAGTTGACCTTCCTTATTGAAAAGCTGACTCACTAAAATAATATCATTGTTGAACCAATTGTTGAGGAAAAGAGATTTCCTTTTGTAACATATATCTTTATTGTTCCAAATGAAGTATTTGGTAGGTGAGAAATTGTGCTTGTATATAAGAGACCATGCCAGAAGGGCTTGTTTGTGGAAGTTTGAAAGAGCAACAGGAATCCTATCAATGCTGTAGTTACACAATAGCAAACATTTTAGGCCTCCAAGGTTAGAAAATACATGATGAGAAATGAAGTTCCAAATTGAGGTAGGGTCTTTCAAATAGTGTCGTATCCAATTAATCTTGAAGGTGTCGTTTAGTGTAGTGAAATCCAGAAAGTTTAGACCACCCTGATTATAATTGTTCATTATAACAGATTTCTTAATATAATGAATTTTGTTTTTCCAAACAAAGTCAACAAGTATTTTGTCAATAGTTTTACATATTTTTTGGTTAACATCTAAAGAAATAGCCGCATACGTAAGCCTGGAGATACCTTCTGCTTTGGAAAGCAAGGTTCTGCCTTTTAAGGATAAATCTCTCTGTAGCCATTGGTTAAATCTTTTCTTAGTTTTTTCTACTATTGGATTAAAGTTCAAGACCGATCTAGAACTCTGATTTTTAGTGATAAGTATTCCTAGGTAATTAATACTATCCTTAACTGGAATTTGACATATAGACATCATTTCACATCTCTTCACAGCCATTAGTTCACACTTATTCACATTCAGACGGAGACCAGAAGCCAAGGAAAAAACATGAATTACATCCAAGGCAAGAGGAATTTGAGAAGAGTCCTTCAAAAAGAGTGTTGTGTCATCAGCCAGTTGGCTGATAGTTATTTCTCTGTCTAATATAGAGATCCCCTTTAAACAGCTAGATTTTATATGAACCGATAGCAATTGGGTGGCTAACAAAAATAAATATGGAGAAATAGGACAACCTTGCCGTATCCCACGTTTTAATTCGAATCTTGGGGATGTACCAGATTTTAGCTTTATTGAACTATTGCCATTGCAGTACAAAGTCTTGATTGTTTTGCGGAAAAAATTGCCGAAGCCAAATTTGTCAAGTGTCCGGAAGATAAATTCATGTTCGATCGAGTCAAAAGCTTTGTAGAAGTCCAGGAAAAGCAGGAAGCCTTCATCATTAATGACCTCTGGGTAATCCAGTATGTCAAGTACAAGCCTGATATTATTCGAAATGTGTCTCCCTCTCATAAATCCTGACTGTGTCTCATCAATTATGTCATCCAGAACCAATTTTAAACGTTTAGCAAAAATAATAGCTACAATCTTATAGTCATTGTTTAGGAGGCTAATTGGACGCCAATTATCAATAATCAGTAAATCTTTGTTTGGTTTGGGTATAAGGGTAATGAGGCCTTGTGTTAAAGTTGGAGGAAGGGCACCTGTATCAATACTTTCACAAAACACTTCTAGTAAGAAAGGAGCTAGCTCTTTTGAAAATATTTTATAGTAATTTGTTGAAAGGACTAGTTGGTACAATCCCTGGGGACTCTGCATGGCAGGGGCGTCCTCCTCCCTGAGCCAGGCTTGCACCTGACCGCATACCTAAGTGAGGCTAGGTGACACTGCTGGGAGGCTTTTCCACCATTGGGACACATCTTCAGTTGTGTGCCCCAGCGTCACGGGGTGTTTCGGCCCGGCTTACCACAAGACACCCTCTGCTGAGGAAGGGCCCACCCCAGGGTGATCAAATCCCTGGGTGTGTGTGTCCCATTAGGTGTTAGCCTTAGCAGCCCAGCTGGTGTCACTCCTCCTCAACCACAACCAATGGCTCGTCCTCTCTGCTGTGTTGGCCAGCTCTTTAATGGCCTGTCTGTGAGCCTGCCCCCTGACTCCAACCTCCCTAAGGAGCTTTGCTGTTGTGCTAGCTACAAAGCCCCTACAGCCCACCTCCACTGGGCGCACCCTTACCCTCCAGCCTCTGTCCTGTGCCTCAGCTGCAAGGTTGGAGTACCGCAGCTTCTTGCGTTCATATGCTTCTTCGATGGCATCCTCCCACGGAACTGTCAGTTCAATGATATAGACAATATGGGAGGTTTCAGACCATAGGACGAGGTCTGGACGCAGGGTGGTCGTTGCGATCGCCGGGGGGAAAATTAGCCTCTGATCTAAGTCGACTCGCATCTGCCAGTCCCTGGCTGCATTCAACGGGCTTAGATCAGGATTTGAAGGTCTTGTCTTCAGCTTTTCCCCCTCCCGAACAAACGCTGGTAGGTGTCGGCACACATCCTGGTTGTTGATGGGTTGGGCGTTGATGGATATCCTCCTGCACTCAAGTTTGTCAGCTAGACATCTGAGGACCTGGTTATGTCTCCACGTATATCTGCCTTGAGTGAGGCTGGTTCTACAGCCAACCATTATGTGCTTGAGTGTTGCTGGGGTTGTACACAGGGGACAGGATGGGTCCTTTCCAAACCATTGTTGCAGGTTTATGGGAGATGGTAGCGCATCATATGTTGCTCGAACAATGAAACTCAGCCTGTTGGATTCCATGCCCCAAAGTTCGCTCCATGTGAGTTTTTTCCTTTCAACACCCTCCCACCTTGTCCAGCGGCCCTGTTTGGCTTGTGTTGCAGCTTTGGAACGTCTGGCTGTTTCCTCCTGACGACGCACTTCCTCTACAACCATAGTTCGACGTTCGGTTGCAGATGCCTTTTGCCAGAGAGGAGTTACGGTTCCAAGGCCAAAGCCTCCTCTGCCTTGTTGGACGTGGCCCACTACGTCACGATGGAGCAAAGCTGATTTGGCCTGTAGCACAGCTGTGACTGGGGTCCACTTCCGCCCTGTAACGAGGCAAGGAGCGGCGGCTCTCACTACAGGGTCCCGGGAGTCAGTGAGGGACATCTCCAGCCTCACCTTGGCACATTTGAACTCTTCGACCAGGCTAGAAATTGGCAGCGACAGGGCTCCGTCGCTGTAGAGTCCAACGCTGCTGAAGCACTTTGGAAGTCCGAGCCACTTCCTTACATGCGAGTTCACTAGCCTTTCCAAGCGAGTAGCATGGCTTATTGAGACCTCGTACATAGTTAACGGCCACCGGAGTCTGGGTATCAACCCAAACTGGAGGCACCAGAGCTTCAGTTTCCCTGGTAGTGCAGTGCTATTAATCTGCCTGAGGCCGTTAGCCGTGTCCTGCCGCAGTTGTTCAAGTTGCTGGGTGTCTCTGAGATCTGCATTATACCATCTTCCGAGGCTCTTGATGGGCTTCTCTAGGAGTGTTGGAATTGGTTCCTCGCTGATGTGGAACCGCTCACCTGTTAGTTGGCCTTTTATGATGGAGATGCTGCGTGACTTGCTTGGCTTGAAGTCCATCCGTGCCCATTGAATGTTTTCCTGAAGTTTCTGCAGCAAGCGTCTGGTGCATGGTTTTGTTGTTGTAATGACGGTCATGTCATCCATAAAGGCTCTAATTGGCGGAAGACGTAGGCCACTCTTGGTCCTCTCACCTCCCACTACCCACTGGGATGCCCGTATGACCAACTCCATTGCCATGACGAAAGCCAGAGGGGAAACTGTGCAGCCCGCCATAATGCCAATTTCCAGATGCTGCCAGGAGGTGGTGTTTCCCTCAACTGTTACGCAGAACTGGAGATCCTGAAAGTAACTCTTGACCAGTTCAGTGACTTGGTTAGGTACACCAAAGAAATTGAAGGCCGTCCACAAGATCTTATGAGGGACTGACCCAAAGGCGTTGGCAAGGTCTAAGAATACCACATGTAGGTCTCTCTGTTCTTTTTTTGCAGTTTGTATCTGGTGCCAGATCATATTGGCATGTTCCAAGCATCCTGAGAAACCCTGGATCCCAGCTTTCTGCACCGATGTATCAATAAAGCTGTTTCTTTGCAGGAACGTAGAGAGTCTCTGGGCAAGGACACTGAAGAAAATCTTCCCCTCTACATTCAGCAAGCTGATCTGGCGAAACTGGCCAATGGATGACGAGTCCTTCTCTTTGGGGATCAGGATGCCTCCTGCTCTTCGCCAAGCTTTCGGTATCACTCCCTTCTGCCATGCTACCTTCATCAGCTTCCAAAGGTATCTTAAGACTCTGGGGGTGTTCTTATAAAGCCTATACGGGATACCATTGGGCCCGGGTGATGATGCTGATCTTGCCTGCTTCACGGTCTTCTCCACCTCGCTCCATGTGGGAGATCGTATGTCCATTTGGTGTTCAGGTGCATGAATTGGTGGCATGTCGGGCGGGACAGTTACTGGCTCATGCCTCTGGCCGTCGGTGTAGGTCTTCCTCAGGTGCTCCTCCAGGTCTTTTATGGGCACTTTGAGGCTCCCACTCTTCTCTTGCTCAAAAAGACCTTTGACAAAACTGTAGGGATTGCTATAGAAGAGGGTTCTTGTCCGTTCTTTCCTCTTGCGTTGTCGTCTGAGGTGCTCTGCTCTTCGCAGCTTTGTCAGTCGTTGCTTTATTTCAGCCTGCAGAACTTCAATCCCCCCTCTTTCTATTTCGGTTGCCTTTCTCCATTGCTTCCTCAATTGTCTTCTTTCTTTCACCAAGCTGTCAATTTCACGCTGCCTTCTGGACTTTGGTTGGTTCGAGGAGGGAGGGCCTTTTTGCTGCCTTTGAGCCTTGCTCTTTACCCCAAATCTTTCGGCACCATAGCTGTAGATGGTGGCTCCCATGTTGTCCAGTTTTCTTTCAACAGGACCCTTCTGTTGTTCTAGAAGGAGGACCAAGTCTGAGTCAACGGTCTCCCACTCTCTCTTCTGGTTGGACTTGGGCCACAGGATCTGGGCTTTCCTTCCTTCCATCTTCCTTTCTGTTGCAGGCAGAGGTTGGCTGGGCTCAATGTTGGAGACTGCAGCTGGCTGCTGCAGGACTGGTGCTGGCTGGTTGGGCTCCGATCTGGAGGCTGCTGCTGGCTGTGGCTGGTTAGGCTCCAGGCTGGAAAATGCTAGAGGGTCTATGCGACGTGGAGCTTCTTTCGAGGTACTGATACCCTGAGGACTGTGGGGGTTCTCCTGCCTCCGGGCTTCACTCGACTGATTTGGCCTACTTCTTAAGAAGTACTGGTCAATGCGAGACACTTCGTTGAGCTTGCTGAGGCATTTCCTCTTGCCTTGATGGATTTTAAGGCCCTTCGCTGTTGTTATTTTTGACCAGCCACAAATGCAGCTCTGCAGCGTTTGTCCTGTTGGCGGACCATTAGTTGTGCTGGTCGTTCTGTTCGTTGTCTGTTCCGTTCCGTGGTCTGTCACTGTGAGATCCGTCCGTAATGGGTCATCTTCCGCCCCCGCTCTCGCAGACCCAAGGGGTATTTTCTTCTTTGGCTTTTCCGTAGCAATGATGGGTGGAACCAGGAACGCTATGCAGCGCTGGGTCCTGCCGGTAGAGTTGCTAACCCACACCAGCCCCGTTGGGGTCTATTCCCTCCAGTCAGCAGTCTTTCCAGGCCGTCATCTGGTCTTTCCCTGATTGTCAGTTGCTCTTTCGCAGCGGTCACTGGATCTTCTCCAGACTTCATAATTTGTTGAAAGGACTAGTTGGTACAATCCCTGGGGACTCTGCATGGCAGGGGCGTCCTCCTCCCTGAGCCAGGCTTGCACCTGACCGCATACCTAAGTGAGGCTAGGTGACACTGCTGGGAGGCAGATGTAATACCATCCACCCCAGGAGATTTGTTATTTTTTAAACTATTAATTGATTCCACTACTTCCTTGAGACAGATTGGACGGTCACAGAATCCCTGGTCAGCTGTGCTGATTGACTTAGTTTCAGTTAAGGCATCCATAAACGAAATAGCATCACTTTCACAGTATTGACTATTGTATAATTTTTTGTAAAATTGAGAACAATAATTTGCAATCTGTTTTGCATCATTGCAAATCAAATCGTTTATTTTCAGTTGATCAATGGTGTTGTTTTGAGCCTGCGATTTTTCTAAACGAAAGAAATACGCAGAATTTTGTTCACCTTCCTCCAGCCATTGTTTTCTAGATCTTACAAAGGCTCCTTCTGCTTTCGATTGATACATTTTGTCTAATTTATTTTGGTTTTCTAAGAGACTTTCTTTTTCTTCTGCTGACATATTATCTGGACATAAAGAAGATAATGCAGTAATGATGGAAATCACATTTTCTTCCTCAGAACGCTTATTCTTAGCTAGATTACTGCAATATTTTCTAATAAATTTACCTACCTCATATTTAAAGAGTTCCCAATTACTACCATAATTGTTTTGGGTTTTGGCTTTATTAAAAAACAATTCTATTAGATCTTTAATCTTTATTTTAACTGCTTCATGACATAAAACCGAACTATTGAGTTTCCAGTATGAGCTTTTTAAACAATTGTGAGAGGGATGTAGAGAGATGTGAATCTGTATAGCTCTATGATCAGTCAAAGGAGTGGAGAGAATTTGAACAGTAACATTGTTTTGCAGTGATTTAGAAATTAACCACATGTCGATTCTAGATTTTCTTGAGCCTGACTTGTTAGACCAGGTAAAGGATGTCTTATCAGGATTTTTATATCTCCAGGCATCAATTAGATCAAGCCTTTGCATTAGTAACTTTAGATTTGAGCTGACACTATTTTGAGAGCCTGGTGGCCATCTATCAAGTGAATTGTCAATGACAGTATTTAAGTCACCTCCTACAAGTATATAAGCATTTGGAAATTTGGCAAGCCAGTGTAGGATTCTATTTTCCACCTCATTATATAAAATAGTATTGTCGGGCACCGAGCTATATCCATAAATGTTAGCAACTATAAAGTTAATTTTCTGAATCTCAAAAACCTGACAAATATAATGGCCATTTTTATCATAGTCACTATGATGCAATAGGACTCCTGTAATATTGTTTCTGAAAGTGCCAACTCCACCAGAGCGCTGTGATGCATGAGAGCAATATATCTCATTACCCCATTGAGATCTCCAGAACTTTACATCATCATTCATACTGTGTGTCTCCTGTAAAAAACATAAATCTGTTTTACATTGTTTAAGAACTAAGAATAAAGCTTTGCGCTTCAAGTTCTGCCTTAACCCCCTGGCGTTGAGAGAAACTACAGATAAAGACAAGCTTAAACAAAAATGATTTAGAATTAGAAATTGCTTTGAGTTAGAAACAAAGCAACTAGACGCTGCGGGAACAACATCATATTAATATTCAGAAAAGTGCAAAAAACTGGCTCGTGCATAAGTTGTAACTCTTCATCTATCCATTCTCTTTTAACAAAGTAAAGTCCAGAGTAAGTTAATGTCTGAAAGGTGTATCTTCAAACTGGAAGAGGGATTTCTTTTTTCTCAATAAATGCCCGACCACCTACAAAGTAGGCAATTTTTCCTGCCTTGCGAGCTTCATCCACCAGTGGCCATAACTTCATTCTTGCTTCTCTGTCGACTTTACAGAGATCCTCGGCGAAGCGCAGCCCGTTGCCTCGCAGGTAAGAGGAATTCTTTGCAGCGGCCCAGATTGCAGCTCTGTGCACCCGGGAGGAAAACTGCAGTAACACACACCTGTTACCTTTTGGCTTCTTCACTCCAACGCGGTGCACGGTGTCGATAACATTCGGGAGCCGTTCAGCATCAGACGGCAGCAGAGCCTGGCAGACTCGGATCACCTCTTCACGTACATCTCGGTCCTCCACACGCTCGGCCACACCATGCAGTCTCAGGTTCCATCGTCTTGAATATCTCTCCATTTCTGTGATGCGTTCTTGAAGTACGTTGATTAGCTTCTTGTCCCCCTCCACAGCCAGTTCCAGCCCAGAAACTCTCCCCATAATCTCGCTTACTTGTTTGCAAACTTGTTCCACTTTAGCATTTCCACTAGCAATTTGAATGGCATTGGCCTGGATCAATTCCTTCAGCTCATCTGAGCGGGCCTCCGAGCGGGCGCTTAGCTCGTCCGAGCGGGCGTTAATTAACACGGATAGCGTAGCAATAATGTCACTATTGCCCATTTCATCTTTACCTTTCTTGGTGGGAGGCTTCTCCGGTGTTACTGGCAGGGAAGGAAAAACTTCTTCATTCACGACATGCATTCTCATGCCGTCCCCATTGATGATATAGTCATGGCAGTTCCCAAATAGCGGGTTAGAAGTTGTAGCATTTTCCACCATTTTCTTCGCCACACCTTTCCTTTTCGTGCCAGAAGACGTCGACATAGTTCAAAGGAGCAGTCGTTAAGTCCAGCCAAATGAAACACAAAATTAACTAAATATTAAAGGGAAACTATGAAGTCTCTTTTAAATCATATACGAGCCGTTTTCACAGGATTATGTTCTTTTTTTAGATGCTGCTCCCGCATGTAAGACCGTTCACGGCGCCATCTTGGACCCTCCTCCATATCCGTCAAGTCGTCACCATGGCGATGTCGCGATGACGCAATCACTGCGCGACATTGTTATTGTTCCTCACATGCTTCTGTACAGCTCACCGTTAACGTACAGTTTATTCACAACAAGACGAGCTTCTTGTCCTTTCTGCCTAAAGGACTTCATAATTGGAATCAACTTACGTCGTTTCTCCACCACCTCAATTGGATATTGGCTGGTCATGAAGAATTTAGTACCTTTTAGTCTTCTGGAGAGAGCAAGCACTCCATCTTTGCATTTGGAGTTAGTAAAGTTTACAAGCATAGGTCTCGGTTTAGCATCCTCCTTGCGTCTGCCAATCCTGTGTGCTCGTTCCATCTGGATCCTCTTAACTTCTTCCTCCGGGATGCCGAGTTGCTCCTGCAGAAAGGCTCTGACAAGGTTCTCTGCAATGCTGTAAGTTTCTCCTCCATCTTCGCTAATTCCCATGATTAGCAGGTTGTCCGGCATGCTCCTACAGCGGAGTTCCAACAAGTCCGCCTGTAATTTTTCGTTCTCCGTTGTCAGTCTTGTAGTTTCGAGTTTCAGGCTTGTTAACTCAACTTTTAGCGTTGTCTGTTTAAGCACTTCTGAGTTTGGTTACCATAGTTACTGATTACTTTCACCTGCCGCGGGTGTTCCCGACGCGCACCTGTTTTTCATTACTGTCATCAGTATATAAGCCTGCCTTTCCATTCAGTCTGTCTTGCATCGTAATTTGTTTTCATACAACAGTTGACGACTTTTGTTTCCTGCGCTTTAGCTGCTAGTTTTCACACTAGGCTATTTTGGCTTGCTAGCTCCCACGCTAGTCCTTTAGTTTTGTACATTAAGTGCTATGAGCACGTTTTTCTTTGTTCCTGTCTGATTTATATTTAAATACATCATTTTGTACCTGCAAGCTGTGTCCGAAGCCCGTCTGCATCCCTGAGAGAACGAACACCCGCACCCGGTCGCCACATTTATAACATTACATACTGGGTTTTGCGTAGAGACGGTCTCAGCTCACGTTGCTCACGGTGGCCATCTTAGTATTTGTTCTTTAAAATGTTGACAGAAAACAATGACTGCTTGCAATTGCATATCTTATAAACCAGTGGAGTCCATTTGGGGCCCACAGCTGGAGTTCTGTTGACCCACAGAATATTGTCGAAATAAAATCTAACAAAAATAACAAGAAAAAAGACAAAAAAATACATAATATAATGAAAAAGAGATTACATTTTTGATACTAATATATACTACTATACTACTACTAATAATAATATACGTTGTTACATACAACACAAAGCTGACATAAAATGTTGTCTTTAGATATATGTACAGTTGTTTCTCGCCACATTGCTGCTTCAAATATTGCCATTGCGTTTAAAAAAAATTGTTTTTAAAGCATATTCAAACATTTTTGGTCCTAAATTAATCATTCTCAAGCATAATGGCCAAATAAACCAAATATGTCAATAGTACAGTAGTATTGGCTACTATAAGAGACCAAATCAATCAGAGCACGCTTTTCAGTATTGTGGCCAATGATTGGCTCAGCCTAACACATCAAATATCAAAATGACCCCCTAATTCTTTGACTTTTCAGTATGTGGCCTTTGGTGGAAAACGTTTGGACACCTCTTTTCTCAACTTGATTATCTGATAATCCATCCATCCATCCATTTTCTACCGCTTGTCCCTTTCGGTGTCGCGGGGGTGGCAGGCTGGAGCCTATCTCAGCTGCATTCGAACCGTAGGCGGGGTACACCCTGGACAAGTTGCCACCAAGATATTCCAAGCATTTTTTGTTATCACAATTACAGAGCTTCTCACATTGACTTATGATTTCAAAGCAAGTTAGTTATCCATCAAGTTGTTAGTAAAAATATAATGATCAAATGCATATAAAATTGTATAATGATATAATGGGGCGATTATGTGTTTTATATTAATATATATATTCACTGTTAATTGATTTGACTGAAGAAATTTCAACTGCAATAGATAAAAAAACAATTATTCATAAGTATTTTGTGGACCTTCAAAAAGCGTTTGATACGCTTGATCATGAAGTGTTATTGGACAAATTGTATAAATATGGAGTAAGAGGTGTGGCTAATGAGTGTGTCAAAAGTTACCTTGATGAACAGTTAACAATAAGAAGTCTGCCTTACATAATATCAGTTGTGGAGTTCCACAAGGATCGGTCCTTGGACCTATATTGTTTCTCATGTATGTCAATGATATCAATATGGTTTCCAAACGGTTTAAGTGTATTTTATTTGCGGATGACACAACCCTATTTTATTCAGGACAAATTATTAAGGATGTGTTAAAGGCGGTTGAAAACAATTCTATCGAAATAAAAAAATGGTTTGATGTATGGATGCCTCATTATGCATCAAAGTAGTTGAGATTCAAATAACAAAGGAGATCAGGTTTTTGGGTGTTAAGATTGATGAAAATGTGTCAGGGAAATCACATATTAATGATACAAAGGCTAAAGTATCTAAAACTATTTCTATTTTACATAAAGTGAAGGAATTTGTAAATAAAAAACATTGTATAGTTTGTATAGTTCACTGATTGTTCCATATCCAGCATACTGTGCAAAACTGTGGGGTAGTGCCTGTAAAACATATTTAAAACCCATCTTTCTTCTGCAGAAAAGAGCAGTAAAAATCATGAGTGGATATGCATACAGGGAACTCACGAATCCAATATTCAAACAGTTAAACTCATTGAAATTTAATGAAATGATAGAGTACAATATCCTGAAAATCATGTACTAAGCACATACACAAATTCTGCCAAACAACATTCAAAACAGATTTGTGAAAAAAGAAAGTAGTTACAATGTAAAAGAAACTGAGCTCTTTACTAAACTGAAATTTAGAACAGGTTTAAAGGAAAAAGTAATTTCAATCAAAGGTGTTAGTTTATAAAACAATCTTAACAGTGAAATAAAACAAATCTAAATCTCATACTGTATTCAAAAAATTTAAAAATCATGATGATGAAAATATATGACTTGGAGTAGATTATTGTTTTCATGTTTAGTTATTTTGTTGTATGTTATGAAATATGTATGTTACAAATATATATAGCTGGTCTTCTGAGTTGAACAACAAACGTAACTGTATGAATAGGGGGCAGATATAAGTTTTACTTCTTTCTGCTCTTCTTTGTTCAGTATTTATTTCAAATGGTATGTTGATGATATGATGAAATGAAACAAACAATCTGTTATTCTAATTATTTTCTATAGTTTTTAATGAACACTGTTCACTTGTTGATGGTTATATCAGCAGATCTAGTCATATGTCCTTTAACACAATGAACACAACAGTGTACAGTGTAAAGTGTGTTTTAAAGATGGTCAAACAAGGGTTTAAACAAACTTTGATCGATTACACGTTTTCCCATGCAGCTCCAAATTCGTTTTTCCGTCTTTCATGGACATACACCTGTTGGTTGTTGACTTTTGTTGGGCTGACTGGCTGTGTTATCGCGATGAATCTCTGCAAGCACCAAGGTCGAAAGACAAGCAAGTCACACTAGCATCCACGGAAAATACATGCCACACACACACACGTACCCCATCCCCCACATCCCACGCCTTCATCGGTTCACCCCCCACGGTATGATTGACAACGGAGCAGTGCACCTGGTGGCAGCATTTTTGGGTCAGATGCCTCCCCCCTCTCCCCAATTGCTAGTCTCAAGTTTTGTGTGTCGTAATATGTTCATATCTGCTTTGCTTGAGTTTTTTTTCTGGTCTCAAACTGAGACCCCCTTCCCCAATAAAGCTTTGTTTGGGATTTCCTTTTTTTACCACCCCATGTTTTCTCTTTTTCCTACCTTTCTATGGGGCGCCGCCCTTGTGGCGACCCATCAGTCTTCCTGTTTTCTCTACCCCTGTCTACCGTATATCTGTTCTTGTACTGTAAACAAATTGGTTGTACTTTTTAAGTGCAGTGACAATAAAGTTGCATTCCATCTGTAATGGAGGGCAGCCAGTGTGTACGTTAGTAAACCCCACTCCCTGACACCTTAAGAGCATGCACTTAAAACCAAGTTGCCGGCTTGTGTTTTTAGCTCCGTGCCTTGCATACTTGTCTTTTATTCAGGAGGACCCAGATTCGAGACCCGAGTGGAACAGACTTGTGGCTGGACCACAGATTATGGCGATTCAGTGTTCCCGTTAGCTCACCCTACCCTGGTAGAAAGATCTCTCCATTGATATTACTGCCCTTACTTTTAATATCAAAAGGTCATGCTTAACCAACACCTGTAGTGCAGCTGTATTTTACTTTTACACCCAACATCTTTTAACATGTGCTTTGTGTTCACTTATCTGAGGATTTTCAGCATGCACAAATGTAGACTAATATGCCTATATTAAGATTTCCTTTGCAATAATAATGACATAAATCAATCAGATTATGATTTGTCGTATTTTATAAATGACAAATGAGTATTAAAAGTTTTGTTGTTCACACCATATGTATATCATATATTGTATAGTGTATGCACCCCAACCTAATTTGCATGCCCAAATACATCTGATTTCAAACACAATCAAACTTTAATAAGAGACGTCAACGGTTGTTAAAGTCGCTCTCTTCTAATGCTATGTGTTTAAGTTTCAAATGTTGGCAAACGTTGATATTTAATTCTTGACATTTTGGCTTTGTACACGACCACGGTGCTGATCATGCCAATGACTGCCAGAAGACAGCCTGCGATGAATACCAGGTTCAGATTCAAATTCAGCACTAGAGGAACAAAGAACATTATTTGTAGAGAGCAAGAGATAAAAACTATTAGTATTCGGGGCAAGCAATGTTATTGGAAATATAAAGTCATATTTCATGTGTGATACCTCTGCTTCCATCACTGTCTGCTGATCTCTTGAGGCGCAATGGACCTTGAGAAACAAAATGGTTGGCACTCTGAATGACGGCCTCTCGCTTTTTGTGATGGTGCCCTTCGGCCGTCCCCGTGGAGTTGATGCATCCCTTGGAGCACCTGGTGTTGGGTGCCCCTGCCTCACATACAAGCACTGAGCAGCTGATGTACACCTAAATAAAATGGGCAGATTGTCATGATTCGTTGAAGATAGTTTAAAAAAAGAGTGACAATCAGAGTTGTGGTGAAACTATACATGCTCGAAGCCGGAAGAGGGCGAAATAAAATGCTGACAACACTTTGCAACGCTAGCGCCCTCTAGGCAGTGTTTTTAATATTGCAAGCATTCACTTTTAATACAGCTAGTAGTTGCCAAAATTGTGTGAATGTGCATTTATAAAACTTGTCACATACAACATTGTAACACTTTGTTCCTAAACAACTTAATCCACATCCATACATCCTGGGCTGACATTATTTTGGGTACCTATGTATTTATTTGAGCTGATTGTTTTATTAAGTTTAAATGATTATACAGCATACATCTTCAGTGGGTTTTGAAATTAAGAATTTGTGTTTTGCCCTCATCTAGACATGGTCAAAATCATACATATTGACTCAAATATGAATTATTTTTGTTAAACATCCCCTTATCGGGCTTGAAAGGGAAGGTGATTTCGCAATGCATTGTGGGTGCCGGTTTTCCGTTTTTGCTGGACGTAGGCTATGTTTACATGGCTGTACTGTACCCACGGTAAAGTGAGAGAGAGCAACAAACTGGATTAAAATGGATCGTACAAAATAAATAAATCAAGTGACCGCATCAAGACAAACTGTACCCTAGGCTTGCTACCTCGAAAAAAAAAAGGAATTGATCTATATGAGCACATCCAATGAACAAGAGATTTGAAGAAGCTGTCACCATTGTTGAAGACAAGCCTGTATATATTTCTTCAACAGAGTCAGTTTTTACGCCGGTGAAGTATTTCAGAATGCAAAGTCTGTTAAAGCGCATTGTCCTCCATTCAGATTGTGCATCATCTACGGCTCTCATCTCTTCTGTGTCCAAGATGGAGTGAGGGTGCCCAGCCTCATTTCATAAGCAGGTTTCCCCGAAAAAACAAGCCCATCATTACTTTTAAATACTTTGATCACCGTGCTACTGCTCTGAAAATAATAATCATTAATTTTGTGCTTATCAAAGACTAAAAGTTAACAGACAACATGCTTTTTTCCAAACTAATGTACGTTGTTTGTCGCCTGCAACTGTCTTGGCTAACGCTAACAACATACTAAATGGTACGTATGAAACTGATTAAAACATGCTTCGATTCAAACTTGCCAGTCTGAAAATCCGGTGAACACACCAACATGGCGATGGCGTTAAAAGTCATGTTTGATTGTCTCACGGTTGCTATCCAAGCTATTCACCATCTCTTTATTAGCTTCATAACCCGACTTCTATCGGCTTTGCTTCACGCTAAAAATACGACTACGTATTGTTTCATGTATCATTGTATCATGACTACGATTGTGGCAGTTAATGATGCAGCATCATTTGAACTTGTTTTGAACTTGTTGAAAAAAACAAGAAAAACAACTAAACTTCAGCACAGAGTCTTGCATTTAGCCATGTAAATAAGCAATTCAGAGTCCGGCCAGACCGACAAAGTAATGTGTTTACACGTCACACTTTGAAGATTAAGATTAAGATTGAAGTACCAATGATTGTCACACACACACTAGATGTGGTGAAATTTGTCCTCTGCATTTGTCCCATCCCCTTGGGGATCAGTGGGGAGTAGTGGGCAGCAGCGGCGCCGCGCCCGGGAATCATTTTGGTGATTTAAATCTAAACTACACACTTTTTGTAGCCATCAACGAACATCAAAGTCTGCCTTGATATTTGACCACACTTCTTGGTAAAATTAGTAGAGTTCATCTCGCCTGAATTATTTTTTAATTTTCAAAATACAATTTTTGGTTAAATCAATGTAATGTGCTTAGTGTCACGATGCTTTTAGCATAAATGCCATGTGACTATATTGCATGTATATGCTAATTCTATGCTAAAACCTCACTCTGTTATTTTCAGTCTTGTTATGGTTATGTTATTAGTTTATTTTGAACATGCATACAGTTACAATATCTACACATACACACATATTTTCAGTTTCTCATAACATGTCCTAAAAAGAGTAGGAAGAAGCAGAGCCTTTTTTAGCCTACCTCTTTTCCGTTTTATAGCACTTTGTGCCATCGAGTTACTCCCTAACGCTACTTTACCGTCTAGTCGCCTATACAATTTATCTCTGCCAGAGAAAGAAGCTATGAGGAACTATATCACCGAGGGCCTTGCCTCAGGCATCATTACACCATCCAAATCTCCACTGGCGGCGGGATTCTTTTTCGTTGCCAAGAAGGACGGATCCCTTCGTCCCTGCATTGACTACCGTCACTTTAACAACATCACAATTAAGAATAAGTACCCTCTTCCACTACTCAACTCATCTTTTGAACCTTTGGCACCTGCTACCATATTTACCAAACTGGATCTTCGTAACGCCTATCACCTGGTCCGGATCAAAGAGGGGGACGAGTGGAAGACGGCTTTCAACACTCATATGGGGCATTATGAGTATCGGGTGATGCCTTTTGGACTCACCAACGCACCTGCAGTTTTTCAAACTCTTGTCAATGACATTCTTCGGGACATGCTGGACCAATTCGTGGTAGTATACCTCGATGATATTCTAATTTTCTCCCGTAACCTCTCTGATCACCAGAAACATGTTCGACTTGTCCTGCAACGTCTTTTGGAAAACTGTCTATTTGTTAAGGCTGAAAAGTGCTGCTTCCACTCCTCTTCGGTGGAGTTCCTCGGATTCGTGGTTGAAAAGGGTCACATAAGGCCAGACCCGAAGAAGGTGGAGGCCGTGGTGAAGTGGCCGCAACCCACTACTAGGACGGAACTTCGGAGGTTCCTCGGCTTCGCTGACTTCTACCGCCGATTCATTCAAGACTTCAGTAGAGTTGCGGCACCACTCCATTCACTCACGTCTACAAACGTTCCTTTTGTGTGGACTCTTTTGGCGAGGAAGGCCTTCGAGGAGTTAAAGGAGCGTTTTGTTTCTGCCCCCATTCTAGTCCATCCCGACTTAGATACTGCTTTTTTGGTGGAGGTTGACGCCTCAGACTCGGGGATTGGGGCTATTCTCTCTCAACGGTCAAAGAATGACAATTTGGTTCACCCCGTTGCTTTTTTCGCCAGGCGCCTGACCACGGCCGAACATAATTATGATGCTGGGAATAGAGAATTACTGGCGGTCCATGAGGCCCTGGTGGAATGGAGACACTGGTTGGAAGGAGCTAGACACCAGTTTCAGATCCTTACCGACCACAGCAACCTCCTACACATCCGAGCTGCCAAGAGGATCAACAATCGCCAGGCAAGGTGGCAGCAATTTTTCTCTCGCTTCAATTACGTGCTTTCTTTCAGACCTGGGTCCAAGAACACTAAGGCTGACGCACTGTCTCGGCTATTTCTGAAAGAACCTACCGGTCCGGCAGTGGCAGAACCCATCCTTCCTCCCACTTGCATCATAGGGATGGTAACTTGGAAAGTGGAGGACCTGGTTAAGTCTGCACTGCATTCCAATCCAGGACCGGGAGGTGGACCTCCCAACAGACTGTTCGTCCATCGGGAGCTACAACCCAGGGTCCTGGATTGGGGGCACTCAAGCCTGTTCTCATGCCATCCTGGCTTTCAACGAACCCTATCACTGCTGCGAAGACGTTTTTGGTGGCCAAGGACACTCGGGAGTTTATCGCTGCTTGTTCAACTTGTGCCCGCAGTAAGACGTCACACAGGCCTCCTGCTGGTCTTCTTCGCCCTCTCTCCATTCCTGCCCGTCCTTGGTCGCACATCGCCCTGGAATTTGTCACGGGATTTCCAGCTTCCAGAGGTAACACCACGATCCTTACAATTGTTGATCGTTTCTCCAAAGCAGCCCATTTCATTCCGCTGCGCAAGTTACCTACTGCTTCAGAGACTTCTGACCTCCTCACACTTCACGTCGTCAAGCAGCATGGTATTCCGGTGGAAACTCTTTCTGACTGAGGCCCTCAGTTTACGTCGCAAGTATGGAGAGCTTTCTCCAAGGGAATCGGGGCCTCGGTCAGCCTCACATCGGGATATCATCCCCAAAGCAACGGGCAGGCAGAGAGAGCGAATCAAAGCTTGGAGACCATGCTCCGATGTGTCGCCAGTCGTCAACCCACATCCTGGAGCAAGTTTCTGCCATGGGTGGAGTTTTCCTATAACTCCTTGAAGAGCTCCGCTACCGGTATGTCTCCATTTGAGTGCTCATTAGGTTATCAACCCCCTTTGTTTCCCTAACAAGAACTGGAGATCGCTGTACCGTCTACTAGAGCTCATATTAGACGGTGTCAGAGGGTGTGGAGAGCCGCTCGTGCAGCTTTGGAAAGAGCATCCGAGAAAATGTGTCGCAACGCCAACCGTCATCGCATTCCAGCTCCGTCCTATAAACCAGGACAACAAGTTATGCTTCTCACTAAGGACCTCAGCCTCCAGGTACCTTCTAAGAAATTGGCTCCACGTTATGTTGGTCCGTTCTCCATCATGTCTATCATAAATCCTGTATCAGTTAAATTGGCTCTCCCACCCTCGGTCAAGCGGCATCCAGTGGTCCATGTTTCCCAGATTAAACCGGTAGCGGAGAGCGCTCTGTCCCCTCCTGTCCCTGCCCCCCCACCCTCTAGGTTCTTACCCAATGGAGATCAGGTTTGGTCGGTTAAGGAGATCCTCAGGGTCCATCGACAAGGTAGGGGGCTCGTTTATTTGGTCGACTGGGAGGGATATGGACCTGAAGACAGATCTTGGGTGCCAGCCTCCTACCTTGCCGATCCCTCACTTCTAGAGGATTTCTACCGTGCCAATCCTGATGCTCCCCGGCGCTCGTCGGAGGCCTCGCATAAGGGGGGTGGGGGGGTACTGTCATGACGCGGAGTCGAACCCACGTTTCCTCTGCAGCTGGAGCTGCAGGCACTTCTGTTAACCCCTCTGCTGGCAGCACACTCAGACACACCTCTGCTCGCGCTGAGCACAACACGCCCACACAGCAACAAGCTTGCAAGCAATCAGTCATCAGAGCACCTGGACCTGACGAGGGGGAGCGGCATAAAGACCAGCGGACCCAAGGAACCTTTGCCAGAACGTCGCTAACCTTCCAGTAAGCATCACGTCTGGCATTCCTTTCCCAGTGATTTCCTCGTCCTTGTTTTGCTCTCTCTCCGTGTTTTCCCCCTGGTTCATGCCCTTTTGTATTTCCACAGTGACTCTCCTGACCTCCGTGATCGTGCCTTGTCACTCGACACCCATCCGGATTTCTAACTGCCCTCCTCGATCCACGACCTCCCTGCTCGGACCTAGACCACGCTGCCCTGCTCTTGCCCACGACCACTTGCCTGTCCACGAACTGCCTCTTCGCCTTTCCCCTTGGATAACGATGAAAGATACAACCAACATTTACAGACAACAACCCTTGTTAACATTTACATTATTAATTTTACACATAGTCAACACTCACTCACTTTGAGTAGCATACACACGCCACGTATTCATCAAAGGTTTCAAATAAACCTTGTAAACCTCAGTCCTGCCCTGGTTGTCGCCTCCTTCCCTGCTCTGATACACAACAACAACATTTGGACTCAGTTCCCGGGAAGTATTAAGAAAGGCAGTAATAAATAGGCAATAAAGGGGAAAAGTAATAAATAATAATAAGAAAATAACATATGGCGCTTTACAAGTGGAAGAACACGGTGTGGAATGAGATAGATAAATATCAAAAATAAATAACTAAATAAAAACAAAAATTATCTCAAATAACTAATGTGTCAAAAGTATCTATATTTTGATTCATGGACCAATATAAGCGCATAAAGATTTGGTATCAGCGGTATCGATATTTCAGTATCAATCCGCACATTTATACGTTTATAGTTTGCTTTGTGCCTAGTTTTAGCTGTTTGCAAATGCACCAAATCATTAAACTTAGACATTTTTGATTAAATAAATAAAGGGTTTGAATGTTCTCTATCACAGACATTATGTTTTATTCTAATTTACCTTTTTTGTAACACGATTAATGAATTAAGCATACTTTTGTGACTCAAATCAGTCATCTTCAGCTTAGGAACCTTGACATAAATGAATTGAAGAAATGGGCCAATACACGTTTTGAATACAGTATTTTTAGATTTAGATTTTGAAAAGAGTTTCGATTAAGTTTATTCTGAGAGGATTACAACCAGCAATTGGCACAGAATTAGTAAAATAGCTCTTTTATTGAAGCATCTCCAAATATTTTATTGGGTTGATGTCTGGGCTTTGCAAAGTCCATTCTAGAAGGTTAATTTTAGCCTACCTTTTTTCTTCAAAAAACAGTTTTTATGTTTGTTTGGGATTATTGTCCTGTTGGAACACCCAGTTGTCTCCTAAATTTCAGTCATCTCGCTGTTGGTTTGAGCTGAAGTTGAAAATGCATGGAAGTTTTCTTATTGCAACCATCCGGATAGCTCACCTGATCGTACAGTCCAATGAACTTGAAGGCCTCAATGCTGAACCTGAATTCCCGCTCATGAGAGGCATGGATCTGAAGTGTAGAATCCACTTTACATCTATCAGAGCATTAGTATATTTTGTCATTTTATATGCATGTTTTACACTACAGCCCATTTAACGATGAAATGTACGGTTTATTGGGTTATAAAAATAACCTAATAAATTGAAAAAATGGGCTAAAATCTTCTTATACAGTAGTACCTCAACTTATAACTTGAATTGTTTCTGTGACGGAGCTCTTAACTCAAAACATTTGTGTCTCAAATCAACCTCTCCCTTTTAAATTATTTTAAATCAATTTAATTGGTACTTGGGCTTCCAAAACAGAAATAAAACCCGCTTTTAGATAAGAAATATTGTATAAAACAATACGATAACATTTACTACAAACTACAGTATTTTTTGAAGTATTGTAATAATAATGTACAGTATTTATCTTGGAAAGCTTCTCCATCCAAACAGCATCAGCAGCTTCTATATTTCATGGATAAATGCTCGCCGCTTAACGTTTTGTTGATTTCTAGCCATAAGCTAATGCTACAGAGTAAGCCCAGAGGTTTTGGGCCAATCTTACGGCATTTACTAAGCCAACTAATGGCGGATATGCTTGGAACTCAAATTTTTGCTTACGACTTAAAGCATAAAATTAGCCGAGACACAGCTCTTATCTCAAAACACTTTTTAACTGGGACACTCTTAAGTTGAGATACCACTGTAAAGCGTTATTTCTTTGACACTAGTTAAATAGCTGCATAGTACACACTATTGGAACATTTTAAACATGTTTCTGTGTTATACGCATGTGTTGCAGTGACGGGGTGCATTGATTTGTAGAACACTGGCAACCACAGTTAGCTACCAACAGGGTGTAAAATCTCTTGCTTACCCATTGTCAAGGATAGTGTAGGTCGGGTGGTAGTTTGGGTTGTCATATGGGGCAGCTCTGCATGATTCCACAAAAAGCTCTGTGTTGTTGATTGCAGTAGAAGCTTCTATTTTCATGTAAATCCTGCTTCCTAGTTCATATTCCAGAGGGTAAAAAGTTGGACTAATCATTGTTTGAAACCCCAAGTTTGCGTAAAACTCGAACTGGTATGTGAAAACGCCAAAGCCTTTTTCCCAAACGGTAGTATTGTTTCTGTGTGCACTGAAACTCTGCGTCACATTTCCTCGTTTGGGATACTGGCAGCAGAAATCCAGTTGCAACCTGTTTTTCCTTGTGATTGTGTCTTGGAGGTTGTCCACTGTGGTAATCTCATTTCTAAAAATAAGATTTTCATCATCCTCCTGCAGAATAAGAGTTAATAGATTCAGTCCTGAAGGCATAAGATGTATAAAAGCGAACTCTGTTACCTCCAGTTGAGTGCCACAAGAGTTGAGGGGGATGACGGCAACAACATGCGTGCTGTTGGAGTGTCTTTGGAGGTTGCATTCAACATTGGATGAATCACTGAGCTGTAGCTGATCCAAATGTATTCTACGGAGTGAAGCTTTCCTAATTGCGACCGTCATATTGGACTCAGCACAGGTCACCGTAGCTTTAACTGAAAAGGATATAGATAATTCTTGTTTTTTAAACCACTTTGCGCCTGGGCATTGTGCTGAAAACCTAAATAATAATACGTTGAAGACCATATTGCTTTAGAATAGGGTTGTCCGATATTATCAGGGATATAAATGAGATATTGGATCATACTGGTATTGTTTTTTTTGTTAGAATTTAAATAAAGTACAGTGTGTACCCCGCCTTCCGCCCGATTGTAGCTGAGATAGGCTCCAGTGCCCCCCGCGACCCCGAAGGGAATAAGCGGTAGAAAATGGATGGATGGATGGACAGTGTTACTTAACCATAGCCCATTGTTCAGAGCGGTGTATGGAGAAAGTCTGACTAACACGGTTTTAGACCATCTCCTACATGATTGGACAAAGGGCACTCACGTGACTACAGGGCGCCATTACTGCTACCAAGGTTAAAATGTTGCTCTGTTTCCATCCATCCATGCATTTCTACCGCTTGTTTCAACATGCAAAAATGCCCTGTTGTGCAGCATCGGGGATGCTCCACCCGCCGAAAGTGTGGAAAACATTTATATCGCTTTCCCTGCAACCCGAAAAGGAGTCTTATGAGAACTGAAGGTTCGCCGTCAACAGTGCTTTGAGAGCCACAAAATACAGTATCATGTGCGAGGTAAACACACAACACAACTTCTACGTTTTGTTCATGACAGAACAAACAGAAGCTAATACAAATAATACCAGAATAAATTAATACATTTAATAAAGGGTTTGACAAAAACAGACGATCTTTGAATCTCAGTAAAACTAAAATAATGCTATTCGGAAACAGCAGAAGAGAAAGTAAAAAACAAATACGAATAGACAGAGTATCATCCATCCATCCATCCATCCATCTTCCTCCGCTTATCCGAGGTCGGGTCGTGGGGGCAGCAGCCTAAGCAGGGAAGCCCAGACTTCCCTCTCCCCAGCCACTTCGTCCAGCTCTTCCCGTGGGATCCCGAGGCGTTCCCAGACCAGACATTGTCTTCCCAACGTGTCCTAGGTCTTCCCCATGGCCTCCTACCGGTCGGACGTGCCCTAAACACCTCCCTAGGGAGGCGTTCTGGTGGCATCCTGACCAGATGCCCGAACCACCTCATCTGGCTCCTCTCCATGTGGAGGAGCAGCGGCTTTACTTTGAGCTCCTCCCGGATGGCAGAGCTTCTCACCCTATCTCTAAGGGAGAGTTTCCTCCACCCGGCGGAGGAAACTCATTTCGGCCGCTTGTACCCGTGATCTTGTCTTTTCGGTCTTAACCCAAAGCTCATGACCATAGGTGAGGATGGGAACGTAGATCGACCGGTAAATTGAGAGCTTTGCCTTCCGGCTCAGCTCCTTCTTCACCACAACGGATCGATACAACGTCCGCATTACTGAACACGCCGCACCGATCCGCCTGTCGATCTCACGATCCACTCTTCCCTCACTTGTGAACAAGACTCCGAGGTACTTAAACTCCTCCACCTGGGGCAGGGTCTCCTCCGCAACCCGGAGATGGCACTTCACCCTTTTCCGGGCGAAAACCATGGACTCGGACTTGGAGGTGCTGATTTTCATCCCAGTCGCTTCACACTCAGCTTCGAACCGATCCAGTGAGAGCTGAAGATCCTGGCCAGATGAAGCCATCAGGACCACATCATCTGCAAAAAGCAGAGACCTAATCCGGCAGCCACCAAACCAGATCCCCTCAACGCCCTGACTGTGCCGAGAAATTCTGTCCATAAAAGTTATGAACAGAATCGGTGACAAAGGGCAGCCTTGGAGGAATCCAACCCTCACTGGAAACGTGTCCGAATTACTGCCGGCAATGCGGACCAAGCTCTGGCACTGATCATACAGGGAGCGGACCGCCACAATCAGACAGTTTGCCCAACCAGTCTACATGTGTTTTGTGGACTTAGAGAAGGCATTCGACCGTGTCCCTCGGGAAGTCCAGTGGGGAGTGCTCGGAGAGTATGGGGTATCGGACAACGTATCATTAACAGAGTAAAAGAAGCAACATTTTTGGGTGGAATAGTAGATGATAAAATGAACTGTAAATCTCATATAAAAATATACGTCAACAATAATTAAAGCAAAATATGTTCTGGAACAAAAATTACTCCATATTTTTTAGTGCTCGGCAGTGTTACCATATCTGAGTCATTGTGTGTGCAAAAACATGGGAAAAAGTCATATTTCTCCATGATTGTTGGTCCAAAGCTAATGTGGGTAGTAATAAGTAATTTTTTTGGTTGTTCTGTGTATTTTTTATTGCATTTATTGCGCCGTCGGGTGCATGTTAAAGAGACTGCTAGTCACTCGCACTACATAAATGTAGCAACTGACTGCGTCAAATACTGTCGCACAATTTTACTTTGATGAAAGAAAAGCATGTTTTATTTAAGTTAATGAACTGGAGTATGTTTAAAACTATACTGAACAAAAATATAAACGCAACACATATGATTTTGCTCCCATTTTTCATGAGTTGAACTCAAAGATCAAAATTATTTATTATGTACACAAAAGATCTATTTCTCTCTAATATTGTTCACAAATCTGTCAAAACCCGTGTTAGTGAGCATATCTTCTTTGCCAAGATATTCCATCCCACCTCACAGGTGTGGCATATCAAGATGCTGACTAAATAGCATGATTATTGCACAGGTATGCCTGAGGCTTACAATAAAAGGCCACCATGAAATGTGCAACTTTATCACATAGCACAATGCCACAGATGTTGCAATTTTTGAGGGAGCGTGCAGTTGGCATGCTGACTACAGAAATGTCCTGGTGTTTCAGAGAATTTGGCAGTACATCCAACCGGCCTCACAACCGCAGACCAAGTGTAAACACACCAGCCCACTCACACATATTTAGACAGGTTTGTGAGCAATATTTGAGAGTAATAGGTATTTTTTATATATAGTAAAAGTTTTAGATCTTTGAGCTCAACTCATAAATTACCATGAATTAATTTACGTGGACCCCGACTTAAACAAGTTGAAAAACTTAATCAGGTGTTACCATTTAGTGGTCAATTGTACGGAATATGTACTGTACTGTGCAATCTACTAATAAAAGTTTCAATCAATCAATTAATCATGAAAAATGGGAGCAAAAACTAAAAAAGCGTTGCGTTTATATTTTAGTCAGTACATATTTAGACGTATTATTTTGGTTGATTTCGTAAGGAAAACTAACGTCATAACGACTGCAGTTGCATGCTTAAGGGCATAGCAAAGATGGTGCATATTGTTTAGTTGGCCATGTATTGTCAATTGTACGGAATATGTACTGTACCGTGCAATCTACTAATAAAAGTTTCAATCAATCAATCAAAAAAACAGGCCATAATCTCTTTATATACGACTCTGCCATTGTTGGGCCTTGAGCGCCCTCTACAGGGCCACCAAACATTATCTGTTTCTCAACTGTTGTCTGTATGGGCCAAAGTTGAAAAACTTTTCCACCAATTGGGGCAATAATGACAATAACAAACAAACAAACAGAAGACCTCTGGAACTAAAGTCAGAGAGGTTTTTTAAGGGCAAAAATTATGACTAAAGTGGTGAAGCTGTATTTTCATTTGCACTTAAATTTTATTGACAGTTTATGTAGTAAACATATTTATTATTAATTTAGTTAAAACATTTTTTTTAACACTACTTAATTGTATGTACATTTATTTATTTAATAATTTTTAAGAGTCCCTTCTTTTGCAGTATATTTGATTATTGTTAGTAAGACGTTTTCCTTCAGTACTTCTAATTTATTATCACACCTCAGGAAAAATCACTCGGGGTCACACTCAGCGTTTATGCAGCAAAAAATGATAAAGAGCGAACGGCTGTGCCGAAAAGAACTATAGCCAAGACTATTTTGTTTAACCTTTTTCTGTAACTTACATTGTAGTGCAGTATATAAGTGTAGTCAGGCTCAAGGTAGAACTGAATCCAGCAATGTACAGAGACATCCTGGCTGAAAACCAACGCTTCCCATTCAACCTGATGGACCTTGAGAGGTGCTGTAAAGAGGAATGGGCAAAAAGGAATGGGCGACACTGCCCTACAAACTGTAGGTGTGCCAAGCTTGTGGCATTGTATTAAAAAATCCTTGAGGCTGTAATTGCTGCCTAATGTGCATTAACAGAGTATTGAGCAAAGGCGGTGAATACTTATGGAGATGTGATTTTTAAAGTTTTATATTTTGAGTAAATTTGCGAATAAAAAAAACAACTTATCACATTGTCATTATGGGGTATTTTCTGCACACTTTTGAGGACAAAAATGAATTTTATTCCATTTTGGAATAAGGCTGTAGCACAGTCACGTGCAGTCAGGGGAGGCAGGTGAGGCAGTGCCTCACGTGCCATCATGGAAAGAAAAAAAATGTAAAAAGAAAAAAAATTAATGAAATTGTTATATGTATCCAGTGATTATACTTTCTAAAGTTATTTTCCATTTAACTTCACCAGTTTTAGATTACTTTTATTCAAAATCGCTGAATTTTCACATTTGCCGTTCAAATACTGAGAAGAGACTTGCGGGGAGTCAGCAGCCAGTTGAGCCTCACCATGGATTGCGCAATGACTCGCCTAACTGCTGGCTGCTGTGCAGTGAGACCGTATTGCTATATGAATTATATTATAAATTTCCATAGTTTAGTTAGCTGAGGTATACAGTGTCTTTTGTCAACAACTGTATGTGTGTAACGTATTTCTTGTGCTGAGCAATCATAAAACGGCTGCGAAGACGCACTGTGTGAGGCACCTGTTCTCCCGCCTCATGGTGTTAGAGGGCGCTAGTGATCCCAGGGATCATTCTTGCGATTACTCGGCTGCAGAATAAGTGACAACAAGCTACAGTTAGCAAGTCAAGTGCAGCGGCAGCGATCGTTTATTTTTTCCTCTCGCTTGGACTTTTAACATGGAGGATTACATACATAATTTATTATCTAAAATAAAACTGTTTTCTAAACTGGACTTTCAATCGAAGCATGAGGTAATAATTAAAGGAAGACCAACGCCGGAGCTAAAAGGTTTGCTTCAGACAGTGATCTCCATCGAGACAGAGAGACTTTTAAAACTGAAGAAAGATAAGGAAGACTTCTATAAACAAGTTATCAATGCTTTTGTTCAGAAGTAGCGGCGCATGGACTTCATTTATAAGTAAAGATAAGACCATAATAACGTTTTTTTTTATTAAATGTGCTTTTTTGTGGGCTACAGTTTGTATGTGTAAAGAATGCTGTTATGAGCTTTTAAACATAACCCGTTAACTGCTGCCAATCAAATGGTGAATAAGATACTCTTTAGGGTTCATATGTTTGTAAATCTGACTGTGATGAAGTCAGTGCCTCACCAGCCATGAACCTCACCGCACTTCACTGTAGTGTAGCATAACAAAGAGGGGAAACAGTGAAGCGCTGTGAATACTTTCCGGCTGGACTGTATGTGTTCATTTGTGACACCACATGTCACCAGACTTTGGTTTAAGGTAGGAGCTGTTGCATATATTGATATCAGTTCATATTGGTTTTGGTAAATGTAAAGATGTAAACAGTCTAGGACAGTATCAGCATATTGGTAAGAAAGTCAACATTGAGCCTCTTTAGTTAAAAATGTCAACATATTATTTCGCAAGTTATCAAATTAAGGCTTGTGTATGCATACATCTAGTCAATATATATTGTGACCAAATGTATGATTACAATGTTTTGATGATTCCTTATACATACATTTGTATTATATGTGTATCGAATTTATAAATATTATTACAGACCCTTTTTGTTATGATTTTTTTTCCCCTCGATGCTGAGCAGCCCTACAGTACATTGCAAAATTAACCCAATACTGAATTCAGAAATTGGTAATCTCCAGTGACTCACTTGTCTCGTTCCGAACGTCAAGAAGAACACACCTCATTTCAGACTGATAAACGCTTGATCTGCAAAGAATAGGTGAACCCATTTAAATGATACAAAAATATTGTTGACATGTAAGATTCTGAAGTACATTTTCAAGTCTTTTGTGTCTAATACATCAATAAAGTTTTTTTTTCAACCTTGTCCCAGGTGAATAGCATGTCTGTTGGATTGATGCATAGCCTACTAAGACATACAGTACACTATAACTTTAAATATTACAATAAATTCAATTGCATTAAAGACACCCACTGAATACAACATATTTTTGATACAATTGAATAAATAGTTACTCACTGTAAAGGGGTGCTATAGTGGTGGTAATAAGAATCATATGAGGATGTGGTTGTGGTGTGAGCAGACCTGTGAAATATAAATTATAACATTGTTAAGCTTTTACACATGCACATCAATGCTGAAATGTGTTAACCCAAAACTCACTGTCTGATTGATTCAACAGCAAAACAGAGTGGGTAATGTCCACCCATGTCACCAGGCCTGGGTGTCCACCTTATGGCAAACTCATCATGTGTGGTTCTGTACTTATTGGTGTTCACTGGCCCACTCGTAATGATGTCATGTATTCTGCGTCAAAACAAAACAAATCATCCTTAAATTTGATTCATACAGAAATAGAATACGGCGATGAGGTGGCGACTTGTCCAGGGTGTACCCCGCCTTCCGCCCGAATGCAGCTGAAATAGGCTCCAGCACCCCCCGTGACCTCTAAAGAATCAAGCGGTAAAAAATGGATGGATGGATGGATGGACAGAAATAGAATACACATCCATTATATATATATATACAGTATATAGTACCATTTAATAATGCTGTAAGGGAAACTTAGGATTTGTTTAATTTCTTAGTTGATTATGTGATTTGTCTTCCAGCCTGATGAATCCCTGCACATGCCAAGGCTCCAACCCATAACCCCACAACCCCTCTGACTGCCAGTAGGTTAAAAGACCAACGCATTTCTTGAGGCAAAGTTTGAGTGAGGTTTACTTAACGTTCTAGTGCACAGCTAAGCGAGCTGGCATCTGCTACATTTAGGGCCTGATTTACTAAGATCTAAATATCACACATTAAACAGCCTGTGCAAACAATAAATTAACGTTTGCAACACGGCATCTAAGTGGCCGTGTTGCGTTCGATTTACTAAGACTGTGTTTACAATTGAAAAGTGATGCAGATTACCTTATTTAAATGAGGATTTTGCGTGTACCATACGGGGCATCACCACAGAGGCACTCTCATTTATTGCACATTTATTTTATCATGCTCCTACCTACAGATTTATGCTATGTTTTGATACATGCAGGACTTGTACTACTTTGTATGGGCATTTTAGAAGCAGTCCTGCAGTGCATCTACCGGTACATTGAAATAACTGTTTTGTTTTGTTTTACCGCCCAAGGTACGCTCATTGGAGAGAGGCTGCATTTACTCCGCTCACGACGCAAAAAATTGTATACCCAAATACCGGTAAGTTTTTTTTCATATAAAAAATATTTTTATAATACATAGTCTAAGTGAAAAAAACTAACATTATTAAAAAAAAGACTAAAGGACACCAAACGCACCTACTGAATTTGTTTTAATCAGCCCCTTTAGTCCTCTAGCAGCTATAAAATTATAAAATTATATTGCTGAAGGGACGATATGCCTAATATTTTTTTATGTCTGACCGTTCAAAATGTTGACACACACACGTAGTACGGAGGATTCTCGTCCGTCTGTCGTCAGTGCAGCGCGAGCACTGACACAGCAACCATGTGTGGAACCAGGCACGTGCACACATAGGGCCCTATGGGTGCTTGAGCCCCTGCCATTTTTTGCCTCGTCTTAAAAAGTGCCCTCTGCCTGTGTGTGTGTTTTTTTTTTTTTCTTTAAACAACATTAATAAATTCCTGTCAGGGATGTAAAAAAAAAAAAACAAAAAAAAAAACTCCACGTTTTCTTGTAATACGGGGTTGTTTGAGCCTGCCACTTCTGCCAGAGAGAGAGAGAGAGGGCGAGTGAGTGATTAAGTGAGAGGAGAGAGAGCCAACTGCGCCCCTGAGCCAGAGACGTGACAGTGGAGCAACTTGAACCTGTGAGTTATGTTATGGTCTAGTCGCCGTCCACTTATTCAGCATCTAATATGGGTAATATTGCAGAAAAACGCTGTATTATTCTATTATTCAATGTGTCAGCTTCTGTTTTTGCAGGACGTCGGACCACGGCACATCAATTGAGCACGGCACATCAATTCCGCACAGAGCAGAGCAGATCGTGCGGGACAGGAAGTAGTGTACAAAATACAAAATAAAACACCGGGTTAATTTTCTAAATAAAATGCACTGTGTTTACGGCGGATCACATTTCTCTCACAGTAGAGGTTTAGATATAAAGTTTATTGTGACTTTGCTATTACTGTGTGGGTTAACAAAATAATAACAATAATAATGATAATAATAACAATAATAAGAATAATAATAATGATAATAATAATAATAATAATAATAATTATTATTATTATTAATAATAATAATAATTTCAGCATTCTGGGGATATAAGATGTAGGTTATCTGTTAGGAATATTACCATCTGTATTTAAACTTGATTCATGTTGATTATGCCTGCAGCACAATGCCAAAAAAAGAAAGGATACAGAAAAGGAAGGAGAAGGAGCGCCAGGAAGCAGCTAAGGGTAGCAGACCTCTTAATGCATGGCTAAAATTGATGATTTCACAGCATTTCATGGAAGCCCTGAATTTACATTGAGGAGCATATTTGGGTATGGGTGGTCTCCATCCTACAGCCCTCTACTGGCCCCTGGTCCATATTTTTGGCCCTGTATTGCGTTTCAGTTGTTTAGTCTGAGCGTTAAGTGAGAAAGACCATAAGATACAACTTGATGGCGTTTTCATCAAGTTAAGGGAAGGACAGATTTTCACATTGAAGTTTTTTCCATTTGGGTATTTATTTTTGTATTTTTTTTCAAAGTTCATGTTGCACTGTTCAATGTTCAATATTAAAGTGCTTATCTTTAACAATAAATAGCCTAATAATAAACCAGTGTTTTGTTGCTTTTCATGTCTTCCAAGCCTATGATAATGTGAATTAACTCATTATGACAATAATTTGTTGACACAAAAGAAATGGCAATCACTTTTACCTACAAAGGACACACAGCTAAGTAGTTAGCTTCCTATTAGCAAATTTCATTTTACATTAATTTCCATATTGTGTAAAGGACCAAAAAAAAATGCCCTTTTCTGACTTTGAGCCCCTGCCCCTCTATGATTATGTGCTCGTCCCTGTGTGGAACTGTCAGTTTGTCAACTGTACCGCTAAATAGTGCTCGCAAAACGGTCATGATTGTTGATGAATCACATTGCCCGTGTTGTATATCATATTTGCATATTTTCTTTCCAATATTATGGGTAATTGATAATCAGCATTATTCTGCATATTAATAAAGACAGACGCAAAATGGATTGCACGCCTTATTCTGCTCACTTAACAGACGCAATCCACTTTGCACATGTTTAGTAGATCAGCTTTGCGTGTGCTATCGGGTTTGCACTTGTTTTCCTACTCACAAACCTTTAGTAAATCAGGCCCTTACTGTATATCCATACATGGATTTACAATGCAGATTGAAAATCTGCATCTCTTGGCTGTGGGGTAAACATATCTGTCACTACGTTATTGTACTGCCATTATACATACATTGGAGTAAAAACATCCATCCATCCATCCATTTTTTACCGCTTATTCCCTTCGGGGTCGCAGGGGGCGCTAAAAACAGTGTATTCCTAAAGTATCCATCCATCCATTTTCTACCGCTTATTCCCTTCGGTGTCGCGGGGGGCGCTGGAGCCTATCTCAGCTACAATCGGGCGGAAGGCGGGGTACACCCTGGACAAGTCGCCATTCCTAAAGTAATTGTAACAAAATCAGTTCTGCATATGTCCTTAAGCAATGACTGCTGGCAGACGAGAATATATTCAACAAAGAGAATATTTCAGTCCATTGCAGTAGCTTTGACCTCTTGTCATGAACATGATCGCCGTCACTTACGTTGCATAGCTAGCTAGTGCTTTGACCCGGATCTCCACTTCCTTGTTGACCTCTGCATGGATGCTTTCTCCATTTTGGGGTGTTGGGTACACAAACTTAGGTAGGTAGAGTCCTTCTTGACATGAAGGAACAGGGGGGTCCACTGGATGCCAGTAAGAGATCAATTTAAAAATTGTTGTAATATCAGATAGTAGATACACCAGTTTGTATAGTTTTCTTCAAAGCATATTTGCTTTCGGCTTATTACATTGTACATAAGACAATAAAAAACATAAGGCAGCGCTAAAACCATCATATTGTTAAAAAATAATTAATATCATATTGAAGTAAGATCTGACTTACCCAGCAAAGAGAATTGCAAAGGTAGTTTGCCAATTGGTGGAATTGATGTGGCATTGATGTGTCTTGTAGTGGCTCTATGTGCTGTGGTATGTAAGATTGTAGTGGGCCAGCCTCCCCATGAGTTTCGGGTTGTAGCAGGCCAGGTCCTCCATGGGTGTGGGGTTGTAGCAGGCCAGGTCCTCCATGGGTGTGGGGTTGTAGTAGGCCAGGTCCTCCATGGGTGTGGGGTTGTAGCAGGCCAGGTCCTCCATGGGTGTGGGGTTGTAGTAGGCCAGGTCCTCCATGGGTATGGGGTTGTAGTAGGCCAGGTCCTCCATGGGTGTGGGGTTGTAGCAGGCCAGGTCCTCCATGGGTGTGGGGTTGTAGTAGGCCAGCTTCCCCATGGGTTTGGGGTTGTAGTAGACATGTGTCCCCATGGGCGTGGTTTTGTAGTATACCAGCCCCTCCATGGGTGTGAGGTTGGAGTAGATCTGCGCCCCCACGGGTTTGGAGTTGTAGCAGGCCAGCTCCCCCATGGGTGTGGTGTTGTAGTAGACCAGCTTCCCCATGGGTGTGGGGTTGTAGTAGACCTGCGCCCCCATGGGTGTGGTGTTGTAGTAGACCTGTGACCCCATGGGTGTGGTGTTGTAGTAGACCTGTGCCCCCATGGGTGTGGTGTTGTAGTAGACCTGCGCCCCCATGGGTGTTGTGTTGCAGTAGACCAGCTTCCCCATGGGTGTGGGGTTTTTGGTTTCAAATTGCGAGTTGAAATATACCACGGATGCAATGTGGATCTAGTGATACTTTGAGGAGTGGCCCAGTGACCAAAAGGGGTTACTTCTCTCTTTCTCCTGACAGCCAACGATGGCCTGAAAGAATGGGATCCATCACTATAGACAAGTGTGATGGGTTGTTGGGGGAAGTCCTCCACCACTAACTCAAATCCAAAAACTCTGGAGTCAGTATACATGTAGTTGTAGTGCAAAGTGCACGTGTCCTGGAAAAAAACAACACACTTCTGGTTTATTAATAAGGCAAAGAAAGACATTATTTGTCAGCTAATTTTCAACAAACCTCATCCAACTGAAAGCCCACAGGTTGTCTGCAGGAGCTGCATTCCGTATTGAAAAGCTTTCCATATCTGCATCGGACTTGGTCACCATCAGGGTCAAATGCCATCAGCTTATATGTACGTGGGCAGTTTTGAGGAACTCTTGAGTAAACAAATAAACTCATCAACAAAACAAGTACAGTATACCAAAATAGTTTGATATAATTTTTTATTAGAGAGTCATATTGTTTGCAACAAGCAGTGGAAAAAAAGTATAACTAGTTTTTTTTCATGATGTGACATTACGATCTTTTATGATCATTCAAGACGAAAGGTCCACGAAAGACCGAACTGCCCCCCCTGCCAATGCACTATGTCTGGGGTCCCCAAAAGTTTTGACTCGTGGGCCACATTGGTTTAAAATAATTTGTTTGGGCGTTGGGCTATTTGTGTGTGTGTGCGTGTGTGTGTGCGTGTGTGTGTGTGTGTGTGTGTGTGTGTGTGGGTGTTTGTGTGTGTGTATGGGTTCATATACTTTATATATATATATATATATATATATATATATAATATATATATATATATATATATATATATATATATATATATATATATATATATATATATATATATATATATATATATATATATATATATATATATATATATATATATATATATATAGATAAATATATAATTTTTGTTTTTGTTTTTGTCTTGTCCGCACAGTTTCCCCCTCACTTGTTTTTTTTATTCTTCTTTCTATCCCTTCCTGCTCCGGTGTGGCCGCGCAAAACACTAAATATAACCAAACAGTTGATAAAGTCAAAAACAAATAACGCAACAAGAGAAATTTCCTACACTTCTCATTTGTAAAGTAAATCTGTACAGCAGAAATGGGCATAAACAACTTTTTTTTTGTTTTAAACTTGGGAGGTCCCGCGGGCCAAATTGTGGATACTAGAGGGGGGGAATAGTCATTCACATCGACGTCCCACTGGGGTGAGGTTTTCCTTGCCCGTATTTGGGCTCTGTACCGAGGATGTCGATGTGGCTTGTGCAGCCCTTTGAGACACTTGTGATTTAGGGCTATATAAATAAACATTGATTGATTGATTGATTGATACTGGTGAGTGGCACTTTAGGGATCCTGGCACTATGCTATTGGCTCTGCAGATTGCTGTGGCTCAAGCACAGACATTGTCACTTGCATTACTAGAGAGGATTTTTTTTAGAGAGTTTAAATCTGATGGAGAAAAAAAGGGCAAAAGACAGTATGGTAGTATACCGGCAAAAACAGGAGGGTTCTGAGGTGTCGGAGAGGATGACTAAGCACAGACGCAGAAACGTTTCTCTCTATACGAGACTTCTCCGGCGGTCACTAGGGGGCCCACATCATGAATTGTTAACTCGCCATAAAACCCCCAGACCAAATCCTGTGCAGTCCCCAAAATGTCCATAATTGTTAGTGGACCTATGCAGCGTTTTATATTCCTTCCTGTGCCTTTTGAGCCTTACCGAAGGAATGGTAGAGTGCCAATAGCTGGTGATGTGTTTGGCACTCCGGTATCAGATCTTATACCCAAATCCACAGTGGTCAGCTGTCTCCAATTGCCGAGGGAGTTTCGGTTAGGAATCCAACAACAGCTAGCTGACCTGAGAGGTTTAGAAACAGCACTCTTGAACTACAGCAACTTTTGAAAATAGACACAGCACAGTACGTTATTATTGTTCGTGTAAGTAAGTAATGTTTATGTATTTATGAATTCATAGGCATTTTGTATGTAATACTAAGCTGGCAGTAGTAGCTTTTAAAGGACAAAAAAAAAAAAGAATCCTACCGCAAAGAGAAAGGTTTGTCGAAAGGGAGATGTCTTGTTATTACCGTCTCTGCCTCACACCATTGGCTGTTATAAATTGGGGCGTTGCTGCTGTGATCAAGTATGCTTCTGTTTCTGGAAACCTCGTTCCCACAGATACCATGGTAACAATTAATGAACTGAGAGTTGTAACATCCATCGAAGGTTGCCCTGTTACGAATGGTGACCTGTGAAAAAGCATCCCAAAAGATATGTTTTTTCTTAGGAAGTTGTGTTTGAGATACTGTTGAAAAATATTCACTATTTTCAAAAATCATAATTTGTGCCATTTTTAATGATGCCTGCATATCCAAATACATCCATTTAATAAAGTCAAAGGGCTACAAGATAAATATCCCACACTTCTCTTTTGTAAAGTAAATCTGTACAGCAGATATGAGCATCTATATCAACAATATCATTTGCCTGAGAGGCTGAAGATGTTTTGTTAAAAAAAAAAAAAAAAAAAACCCAAATGATCCTGGTCATGTTTTACAAAGTGCATAACATTCTATTAAACTATACATTTAGGGACTAATCTACCAAGATCCAAATACCACCTGCTAAACAGCTTGTGCAAACTATAAAATTATGTGTACTAATTGATCTAAAGTTGATAACAAGTGCAAACGTGGCGTGGAACGCCTTAGTTAAATAAAGTTTCTGCATGTACTAACACTATTATGTTAGTACATGGAAACACTCATTTACCTCTACATTCATGTTATTATACTCTCCATTCAACATGTGGGGTTTTAGATTTTGTAGAACAAGCAGCACACATCTATAAGATGTAACACATTTTTGACAATATAGAAACACAATCTAGACCAAAGAAACTATTATTAGCATGCTGGCAAATTTCACTCCAAAATACAGCCTGATAAATAAAACTGTTACCAAGTTTTGAGAAAATAAATGACATGTATTCAAGTAAAATGCTTAAAAGCTTTCTTGGATGACATTCTGGCGATAAAATTGCATTTGTTGTCAAATATTACGGTCTTTTCTTGGCAAATTGTAGTTATGCAAGAGAGTACTCACCTGTGATTAATTATAAACAATTCCAAAATGCGATTAATCTGATTTTTTTTTTTTAAATCATTGTTTAACAGCCCTCATATTTACATGATGTCCAAATATGAATCTAGTTACTGCAGAAGTTGTTTTGTTTTAATTTTACTTTTTGAATCAAGCCATTGCAACAAAATATTAATGATATGATAATAAATACCACTATTTACTGTATACCACTATTTGAATGATAGTAACTTAACATAATTGTAATGTGTTATATATTTTATTGAAACACATTTAAACAACAATATTACATATTTTATATTCTGGATAGTAAAAAGATACTGTCTAAATGCACTATCATAATTGACAAGAAAAAAAAAACAGCGTGAACTTTTTAATCCCTTCATAAAGTTTGAAATTACAAAAACAACACAATTACACAAATCTATTAGTGTTAATATTCGATCACTCACGATAAACGTCCCGTCAGAGTTTTTCCCGCCATAGTTATAGGTGGTGAGTCCTCCAAAGTGGTGTGACGCAGACACCACTGAGACCAGGACCAGGTGCAGCAGAGGCGCTGGTGTAAAAACCATGATGTCCCAACCTCACTTTTGCTCTGCTCAAAAGGTCTGTTGTTTGCGTGCGCTTTCCGCATCTTTATATATGCACACAAGCCCAGATTTTGCAGGAAACGTGGTATCGCCTACTGTACTGGTATGTCCAGTATGTTTTTAAGAACAATGAGTGCGAACAGGTTTCATTGAACAAACAAACTTTGCTTTGGATGCTTTACTGCAAAAATATTCATGGGAATACAAAGGGGCGGTCATTCAACAGCAACAACACTTATTTCAGTATGAATAACATAGCCATTCATTTACAGCAGGGGTGTCAAACTCAAATACAGAGTGGGCCAAAATTTAAAACTGAACAAAGTCGCGGGCCAAGGTTGAACAAATTAACCTTTTAATAGGGACCCAAACAAGTTTTGCATTGAATATTGAACAAGCAAGGCTTATATAACTTTATAGTGACATGCAAAATCGAGATTCAAATAATAATAATAAAAAAATATCAATGGCATATCAAGTAAAACTTAAATAAAAATTGAATGCCTCTTTTCTATTTGCAGCCTTCTGAGGTAAATATCAACATTAACTTTTTCCACAGGCTAATACATTTGAAAATAAAATAACAATGAATAAACCAACCATTCAGGACTTTAATAATAATAATGGATTAGATTTATATAGCGCTTTTCTAGACACTCAAAGTGCTTCACAGAGAAGTGAGAACCCATCATTCATTTTTACAACTCATTCATTCATCATTCATTCTCCAGTGTGAGCGGCACCGGGGGCAAGGGTGAAGTGTCCTGCCCAAGGACACAACGGCAGCGATTTTGGATGGTAAGAGGCGGGGAGCGAACCTGCAACCCTCAGGTTTATGGCACGGCCGCTCTACCCACTACGCCATGCTGTCCCGGCAAACTGCTCAGTTTGCAACACACTGATCTAATCTGATGTGCCCAAGCCAAATACCTGGTATCTTTTCTTGGATGCTAGTTCATTAATGTCATCTTTCATTATCGAACAAAGGGGTTCATCAGTCATTATATCTCGTAGTCCACCCGGACCACAGTCTTGGGGGCGTGCCTTAAAGGCACTGCCTTTAACGTCCTCTACGAGCCATCGTCACGTCCGCTTTTCATCAATTCTAACAACGTGCCGGCCCAGTCACAAGATATGTGCGGCTTTTGTACGCACACACACGTGAATGCAACGCATACTTGATCAACAGCGATACACGTTACACTGAGGGTGGCCATACAAACAACTTTAACACTGTTAGAAATATACACCCCACTGTGAATCCACACCAAACAAGAATGACAAACACATTTCGGGAGAACATCCGCACCGTAACACAACATAAACACAACAGAACAGTCTTCCAGGACGCTACAAAATACAGCCCCCCCCCCCCCACACACACACACACAAACACACACCTTGTAGCGTCCCGGAAGAGTTAGTGCTGCAAATGATTCTGGGTATTTGTTCTGTTGTGTTTATGTTGTGTTACGGTGCAGATGTTCTCCCGAAATGTGTTTGTCATTCTTGTTTGGTGTGGGTTCACAGTGTGGCGTATATTTCTAACAGTGTTAAAGTTGTTTATACGGTCACCCTCAGTGTAACCTGTATCGCTGTTGATCAAGTATGCGTTGCATTCACTTGTGTGTGCGTGCAGAAGCCGCACATATTATGTGACTGGGCTAGCACTCGTTGGACTGCATGAAAAGCAGACGTGACGATTTTCGGGAGGCACACTGACATTTGGGAGTCTCCCGGAAGGGTTGGCAAGTATGAGAATTAGCGGTGAATGCAGTGTTACCGCGGCACCGCCGCTGTATATAATCGGAGGGCAAGCTCTAGTGTTAGTTTGATATCGCCTCAAGGGCCAAGTGAAATTACACGGCGGGCCAAATTTGGCCGACGGGCCAGAGTTTGACACCCATGATTTACAGTATGTGCATTATGGGCTTATACGTATTCACACAAATATACAATACAGGTCCATTGTCAGGTTCTGAAGATAACTTTTTACAAGTAATTAGTAATGTACGTAAAGCAGTACATACTGGATCATTTCATATCAGTGAAACTATATTTACTAGCTTTTTTTTAGGTGTTAGGTGCCTTGGGATAAATACAACTGAATTGCAGACGACACATTCTACATTCAAAAAGCAAAATACATTGACTTTGTAAGGGTATGATGCCTAATACAGATTTTTTTTGTTATAATCCTATCTATTATGTAGTCGTTTACTATACAAACATTTCTGTGACTTTTATTTCTGTCCAATGTAAACGAAATGTGAACAATACATAAAGTCACATGCGGTGTAGTGTGTTTGTGTGTGTGTTTTCTTAACTAAATTATTTTGTTTAGGAGATTAAGAGGAAAGGAAGAGGGAAATAATTTTGTGTGTGCTGCGCAGTCTGTTCCGAGGATGACGAGTCAAAGCCAGGATAACAATTTTCTTTTTGCCGCAGACTGTTTTCTGCTCATTTGCGGTTTCGCCTGCCATGTTTTTCGCCTCTGACGAATAATTGTGACATTTGGTGCCTTTTGATGACATATATGTAGGACAAACGCGACCCGAGTGTCCAGACTGCAGTTGTATTGGATACATATTGGATTCAGTACCACATACAAAAGAGCCCATGGTCAGATTCAAATAATTCATGACTGTACTGTTGACACTACAGAACCTGGAAAAATGGACACATGTTCAAAGAAATCGAAATTGACCTGCCGTGTGAACGTAGCCTTAGTCATCTGTTTGCATGACCATTTTCAGTATGATGTAGTACAATAAAATATTACATTTGTGAATACAATTCTTCTACACAAATTAAATTATTTGATCTTAACATCTTTTAAACTGATCAATTCTAACTGAAAAAAAATTCACATTACATACACTTGTAGTAATTTTATAACGTATTAGACTGTGTATTTGATAATGGGAAAGCTCATGTTCAGGAAGCAAACTTGATATGCCTGTAGGCCACGCTCAAGTGTTTTTCATTCTTGCTCAGTCTAGCACCGCTATTGTGTACAAAGCCGTACTTAACAAACAAGCAAAAAAATCTGGTTCAGCAATTGTACCACTAAACTAACCGATCTCTACTGTGTTTATATGTTTCCCAAGGTATTTTAACATTTTATTTGAGGTGGAAAAAGTCGCAATGAGATCTTTGTTTTGTTCACTTTAATGGAAGACTGTATTCCTTTGAACCATTTGTTTTATTACTTTTGACAGAATCATGATAGCGGCCAGATCTATATCTGTGTGACGCTACTGAAACCTAGCAACCAGTATACAGTACTACATATCACCACAATCTATTTCTCTCTTTAAACAAAAACAACGACACATTTTATATTAATCGTCGACTATGGGCAAAATCTAACAAATCTGATTTTACTTTGACTTAGTTGTAGACAGCCATGTAAAAAGAAACAATCTAATTGTTTTTCACTTTTTAAATTATTACTGTTGCTCATTTGTCTATTTACAAGTTCCGTTTGTAAGACAGTCGGAAATAGGGTTGCGCGATATAGATGATATCTAATATAAATTTGGTCATTGAGACGAAAGAGCTTTTACTACTATTGTTATATTGTAATATTGCATATTGATGACACATTCTAGCAGTGTCACGCAAATTTGACAGCTACAAGCGAACAAACGCGTCCTCAACGCAATGTAGAATTCTTGCTAGCACCAAATATTTTGTAATGGTTCTATCATCATATATCAACATACATATGATATAGCGTGATGTATATTGTAATCGCAAAGGCCACAATATATGTCGCAATATAGATTTTAGGCCATATCTCCCATCCCTAACAGGAACTTACACATAATTATACCTAAATTACCTGATAAGCAGTGTTGGGTTAGTTACTGAAAACCAGCAACTAGTTACAATTACTAGTTACTTAATTTCAAAAGTAACTCAGTTACTAACTCAGTTACTTACATCAAAAAGTAATGCGTTACTGTTTTTTTCTTCTTTTTTTTTTAAAGCTCCCATTAATGCCCTTTTAGCCTTCATTACAATACTGTTATTGCACTGGAGAATATTACAATCTGTTGATCAACTTGACATGCATTTTTATTTTCATTTTAACATAATTAATGAAAAACAGTGCAACATAAAAAGGCATTTCTCCTTTCTTTAAACTTGGACCAATGACCATTAATAAAAAACAACTTAAAGTGCAACATAAGAAGGCACATCATCTTCCTTGAAACATAGATAGTGAAATAAAGCCTGATGCTGCTGTCTTCCACACTTGGAGTCATGGACTGTACAATCCTTGTTTTCAGTGGCAGGATCATTGACACAGATGGTGAAGTTTCAGTGCTCAGTAGAGATGTAACACTTTTGAGGGGTTTAAGCACCTGGAGGACCTCCTCTGCCACTCTCACATCATCATCAGACAGGTTGATGATGTCTTTGACATTTTTCTTCAGGGTGTTGTGGGTCAATGCAGAGTATATAGCTGCCTGCTGCTCCAACATATCATAAGTGGAGTTCCACTTTATTTGGACATCATGTATGAGCTTTATGAGTAGGCAGCTTTAGCATTTCTTGCTTTGTCTTAAGTACTTGAGCAGCTGTTGTGCTAGGAAACCTCCTTCCTGATCCATCCTATTGACTGAGATGTGATGCCAAATTCACTACATGTGCAAAGCACCTATCTGTGGTCCCAGTCCTGCCTCATTCACTGCATTTATGTTATTTTTGGCATTATCACTTGTGACTGGGATATCTTTATCTTCCATTCCTCCACTGCTTGTGTCAGTACCTGCGCAAGGTGACTCTCGTAGAGGGGGCGTGTCTTCTCATCTGCCAGTCTGCTGTGATAAAGTGAGCGCTTATCGTCACATAGTTTCCCTGGACGTGCACCAGTCTGTCATGAGCGCAACAGATGATGCTCTGGATAGTTCATCCACAACTTTTTTCTTCTCCTGCTCATAAAGATCTGGCACAATCTTATCGCTGAAGTGGGTGCGCGACGGGATGTCGTAACGTGGCTCAAGCACATTCAGCATGTGTTTAAAACCCTCGTCTTGCACAACGGAGTCTGCACCTATAAACACACCGATTAAATGGCGCGGGGCGTTCAAGCTCCTCCGTTACTCCGCTCGCCATGACCACGCTGTGTGTGGACTGAACGTGCATGCGAACAACCTTTTTGTTTTGTTTTATATATCAAACCGCGGATCACGTGTGTGCCTCCCCCCCCACACCCACACCCAGACACACACACACACGCCTCTTTTGTTCTCTCCGGCGTGTGACAGAGGAAGATTCAGAAGAAAGACACCGCAGCGCATCTGTTTCTAGCCGATACTACATAAAAAATAACGTAAAATAACCTAGTAACGCATCATGTAGTAACGGTAACTGAGTTACTGAATGTAAAAAAATAACGCGTTAGATTACTAGTTACCGCCGAAACTAACGGCGTTACAGTAACGCGTTACAGTAACGCGTTACTTTGTAACGTGTTAGTCCCAACACTGCTGATAAGTCATTCACACAAAATACATTAAAGGCCTACTGAAATTAATTTTTTTTATTTAAACGGGGATAGCAGATCTATTCTATGTGTCATACTTGATCATTTCGCGATATTGCCATATTTTTGCTGAAAGGATTTAGTATAGAACAACGACGATAAAGATTGCAACTTTTGGTATCTGATAAAAAAAAGGCTTGCCCCTACCGGAAGTAGCGTGACGTAGTCAGTTGAACATATACGCAAAGTTCCCTATTGTTTACAATGATGGCCGCATGAAGTGAGAGCGATTCGGACTGAGAAAGCGACAATTTCCCCATTAATTTGAGCGAGGATGAAAGATTTGTGGATGAGTAAAGTGCAAGTGAAGGACTAGTTGAAGCTATTCAGATAGGGAAGATGCTGTGAGAGCCGGGGGTGACCTGATATTCAGCTGGGAATGACTACAACAGTAAATAAACACAAGACATATATATACTCTATTAGCCACAACACAACCAGGCTTATATTTAATATGCCACAAATTAATCCTGCATAAAAACACCTGCGTGTTTGTTACGCTAGCTCCTAGCTCCTCTGCTAGCTCCTAGCTCCATAGAACACGCCAATACAATTCAAACACCTGATCAACACACACAATCACTCAGCCCAAAAGACCGTTCACCTAACCCAAAGTTCATAAAGCTTATATATTTTTAAAAAGTTACGTACGTGACGCGCACATACGGTCAAGCTATCAAATGTTTAGCAGCCGAGGCTGCATACTCACGGTACCTGATATTCAGCTGGGAATGACTACAACAGTAAATAAACACAAGACATATATATACTCTATTAGCCACAACACAACCAGGCTTATATTTAATATGCCACAAATTAATCCTGCATAAAAACACCTGCATGTTTGTTACGCTAGCTCCTAGCTCCTCTGCTAGCTCCTAGCTCCATAGAACACGCCAATACAATTCAAACACCTGATCAACACACACAATCACTCAGCCCAAAAGACCGTTCACCTAACCCAAGGTTCATAAAGCTTATATATTTTTAAAAAGTTACGTACGTGACGCGCACATATGGTCAAGCTATCAAATGTTTAGCAGCCAAGGCTGCATACTCACGGTACCTGATATTCAGCTGGGAATGACTACAACAGTAAATAAACACAAGACATATATATACTCTATTAGCCACAACACAACCAGGCTTATATTTAATATGCCACAAATTAATCCTGCATAAAAACACCTGCGTGTTTGTTATGCTAGCTCCTAGCTCCTATGCTAGCTCCTAGCTCCATAGAACACGCCAATACAATTCAAACACCTGATCAACACACACAATCACTCAGCCCAAAAGACCGTTCACCTAACCCAAGGTTCATAAAGCTTTTATATTTTAAAAAAGTTACGTACATACGCAAAAAAAAGTTGCGCACATACGGTCAAGCGATCAAATGTTTAGAAGCCAAAGCTGCATACTCACAGTAGCACGTCTGCGTCTTTGTCATCCAAATCAAAGTAATCCTGGTAAGAGTCTTTGTTGTCCCAGTTCTCTACAGGCGTCTGTGTATCGAAGTCAAAAGTCCTCCTGGTTAGAGTCTCTGTTATCCGAGTTCTTCCATCTTGACTGCATCTTTCGGGAATGTAAACAAAGAAGCGCCGGCTGTGTACTGTTGTTGCTGACTACGTTCGAAAAATACGTCCATTTCGCACCGACAACTTTCTTCTTTGCTTGCTCAGCTTCCTTCTCCATAATGCAATGAACATGATTGCAACAGATTCACGAACACAGATGTCCAGAATACTGTGGAATTATGAAATGAAAACAGAGCTTTTTCGTATTGGCTTCAATGTGGAAGGCATACCCGTGTTCGCCGGGCTACGTCACGCGCATACGTCATCCTCAGAGGCGTTTCGAACCGGAAGTTTAGCGGCAAATTTAAAATGTCACTTTATAAGTTAACCCGGCCGTATTGGCATGTGTTATAATGTTAAGATTTCATCATTGATATATAAACTATCAGACTGCGTGGTCGGTAGTAGTGGGTTTCAGTAGGCCTTTAAGGTAACATAAATCGGTAGGTTGTGAGTTCAAACCCCGGCCGAGTCATACCAAAGACTATAAAAATGGGACCCATTACCTCCCTGCTTGGCACTCAGCATCAAGGGTTGGAATTGGGGGTTAAATCACCAAAAATGATTCCCGGGCATGGCACCGCTGCTGCCCACTGCTCCCCTCACCTCCCAGGGGTGATCAAGGGGATGGGTCAAATGCAGAGGACAAATTTCACCACACCTATTGTGTGTGTGACAATCATTGGTACTTTATAAATGAAAATTATGAAAATACTCTATGGCTCATGATTTTATCCCATTGTGTGAATATTATTGTCTCGCATGACTTATTAATCCATCCATCCATTTTCTACTATCCTATCTCAGCTGCACTCGGGCAAAAGGCGGGGTACACCCTTGACAAGTCGCCACCTCATCACAGGGCCAACACAGATAGACAGACAACATTCACACTCACATTCACACACTAGGGACCATTTAGTGTTGCCTATCAACCTATCCCCAGGTGCATGTTTTTGGCGGTGGGAGGAAGCCGGAGTACCCGGTGGGAATCCACGCAGTCACGGGGAGAACATGCAAACTCCACACAGAAAGATCCCGAGCCCGGGATTGAACCCAGGACTACATAGGACCTTCGTATTGTGAGGCACATGCACTAACCCCTGTTCCACCGTGCTGCCCATGACTTATTAATGGACTAGCTAATTACCTTTTCTGAGCTGGTTCTTCTCTGGAATTTCGCTGTTCGAATTAGACTTCTGTTGAAGTGTACAAAACACTTTGAAAAAAAAAAATTGCCAATCATTTCCCTTTGTGAGACAAGATCACATGTCTATTGTTATGATCAGATGTTATTACCTGTATGAACGCTGGGGGGCAGTACTGGCTAGTATTCAACTTACCGTGCCATATAATGTGGTAGAGCAAGACTACATGGAGACGCGTATGTTGTAGAGAACGTGAGTCATTAAACTAAGTTACTTGCTATCAACACGGCCTCATCCTTCAAACACGAACATGACATGGTACCAGGAGTAAACTCGACTTGACGACATGGATTTAAAACCACCGGAAAGTTTGAAACTAACGGGGAATGTCGACGAGAACTGGCACACCTTCAAACATCAGTTTCACCTGTACGTTGCGGCTATGGGACCTGAGACAAAGCCGGAGGCAAGAAAGGCAGCGCTGCTGCTAACAATAGCAGGGCCACAGGCCATAGAAGTATTTAACACGTTTGTGTTTGACACTCCTGACGATAATGGAAAGTTGGATGTAGTGCTTAGCAAATTTGACGCTCACTGTTCTCCAAAGAAGAACGAGACGTACGAAGGTACGTGTTTCGGTCTCGTATGCAGCGGCAGCATGAGCCATTCGATAGCTTCCTGACGGACTTGCGGCTAAAGGCGCAGTCCTGCAACTTCGCAACGCTGAAGGACTTCATGATCCGGGACCAAATAGTCTTCGGCGTGGAGGACAAAAAGTTCAGAGAGAGGCTACTACGAGAGATGTAGCTGACGCTGGCGGGAGCCATTAAGATCTGTCAGGCGAGTGAGCTGTCCCAAAAGCACGTGAGGACGTTCAGCGAGATGTCTGCAGTCGCCTCAGCGCGGCAGCGGTAGGAGCAGTGTCGTATCAGCGGAGACAGCGCACACAGACCCGGCCTGCACGGCAGTCGGAGGACGTGATGATAAGCTGCAAGCGCTGGGCACACAGCACAAACCTAGACAATGTCCAGCGTTTGGTAAGCAATGCTCCAGTTGCCAAGGCAAGAATCATTTTGCTAAACAGTGCTTCTCCAAATGGAAAGAGGGGAAGAAAGGAAAAACTGTAAACATAGTAGATGAACCTGATCTCAGTGACACGTTCTTTGTTGGTATATTTTTAATTCGGAAAGTGAACAAATAAATAAACCAGACAATGTAAATGACGTCACTGGAGAAGATAAATGGATAGCTCCTCTGATGATAAATGGGACTGTCGTCACCATGAGATTGGACACGGGTGCGAAAGCAAATCTCATAAGCATGTGTGATGTAAAGGCAATGAAAAATAAGCCACAAATAAAAAGAAAAGAATTTGGACTGAAAGACTACAATGGACAACCAATTTTTCAGATGTTTTCAAGGGTTTTGGTGTTTCGCCCTTCACATATAAAATACAGTTGAAAGAAGATGCCCAACCAGTTGTGCATGCAGCACGCAGTGTTCCAGCCCCACTGAAAGACAGCCTAAAGAAATAACTCGACAGAATGATCATGCTGGGGGTGATCAAAAAGGTTAATGAGCCTACAGACTCGGTTAACTCAATGGTCATCACAAAGAAAAAGAATGGTGAGTTGAGAATATGCATGGACCCTAAAGATCTAAATGAGAGCATAAAGCGTGAACATTATCAAATACCTACACAGGAAGAGATCATCAGTGAAATGTCAGGTGCCAGCTACTTCACAAAGCTTGACACCTCACAAGGCTTCTGGCAGCTGAAACTGAGTGAAAGCAGCACAAAGTACTGTACCTTTAATACGCCCTTCGGCAGACACTGCTTTCTCAGACTGCTTTTTGGAATAAAGTCAGCACCTGAAATATTTCACAGAGCGATGGAGCAGATCATAGAGGGCTTGGATGGAGTTCGAGTCTACATTGATGACAGCATTGATGGGGATCCACAGCCCAAGAGCACAATGAGAGACTGAACAGAGTTATGGAACGCATACAAAAGTATGGACTAAAACTCAACAAGAGTAAATGTGAGTTTGGTGTTCAAGAGATCCTTTTCCTTGGAGACAAGCTGTCTGCACGTGGTGTCCAACCAGATCAAGAAAAAATATGTGCAATACAGAACATGCCAAGGCCCACAGACAAAACCGGTGTGCTACGCATCATGGGGATGGTCAATTTTATAGGTAAATTAATTCCCAACCTGACAGTAAAGACATCTTGCATAAGAGAGCTTCTGTACAGGGACTGTGAGTTTAAATGGACAGTGAAACATCAGCATGAGTGGCAAAAACTCAAGGACACACTGACCACAGCACCTGTGTCGTCATTTTCTGACCACACAAAGAGGATAAAAGTGTCAACAGATGCTTCCAAAGATGGTATTGGTGCCGTTGTACTCCAGGCTGAGGGTGAGCACTGGAAACCGGTAGCCTAGCATCTCGACCTATGACAAAATCTGAATGTCTACGCTCAGATCGAAAAAAGAATGTTTGGGACTGGCATATAGTTTGGAGCGGTTTCATAACTATGTGTATGGCCTGCTGTCCTTCACAGTTGAAACTGATCACCGACCGCTGGTTGCCATCATCAAAAATGATCTGAATGAAATGTCACCGCGGATTTAACGGTTAATGATGAAGATGCAAAGGTATGATTTTGAACTGATATATACTCCAGGTAAACACCTAGTCCTTGCTGATGCCCTATCCAGAGCAACTACAGGCGACAGTGTGAGTGCAACAGACGAGGACATACAGTGTCATGTGAACATGGTGTCTGCTAAACTGCCTGTGTCAGACACAAAGTTAAGACAAATAGCTGAGGCTACAGCAAAGGATGCTGAGCTACAGCATGTCGTATATTTATAGCTAGAATTCACTGAAATTCAAGTATTTCTTATATATACTGTATATAAATAAAATAAATACTTGACTTTCAGTAAATTCTAGCTATATACATATATGTATTTTATTGTATATATATATATACATATATGTATTTTATTGTATATATATATATATATATATATATATATATATATATATATATATATATATATATATATATATATATATATATATATATATATATATATATATATATATATATATATATAAAAGAAATACTTCAATTTCAGTGTTCATTTATTTACACATATACACATACATAACACTCCTCTACTCATTGTTGTATTTGAAAGTGCAATGCTTTGCAGCCAGTAGCACAGCCTTTGAAGGAGCATAGGTATGGGCAGCATCTGTGAAATTTAATTGGCAGGAAAGGAGTGAGTTTAGGGTTGAATTGTCTATGCTCGTTCTATTCTCTGTCACTCGACGTCGCCATGACTACATCTTCTTCGTTCTTCTGCTTCGTCTCCTTCTTGTTGTGTGTGCAGTTGTGCACTCTCCAAAAGCCACGGATATTATAACGTGAGTGGGTGTCCTGGTGCCAAGTGCACATATGGACACCCTTCTGTTTGAACGTGGTGTTCGTTATGGACAATCTGTGACGAGCACAAAAGTCCAATAACAAAACACCACTCGGGTTCAGATCCGGGCGGCCATTCTTCCCAATCACGCCTCTCCAGGTTTCACTGTCGTTGCCAACATGAGCGTTGAAGTCCCCCAGTAGGACAAGGGAATCACCCGGGGGAGCACTTTCCAGCACTCCCTCGAGTGTATCCAAAAAGGGTGGGTACTCTGAACTGCTGCTTGGTGCGTAAGCACAAACAACAGTCAGGACCCGTCCCCCCACCCAAAGGCGGAGGGAGGCTACCCTCTCGTCCACTGGGTTGAACTCCAACGTGCAGGCTTTGAGCCGGGGGGCAACAAGAATTGCTACCCCAGCTCGTCGCCTCTCACTGCGTGCAACGCCAGTGTGGAAGAGAGTCCAGCCCCTCTCGAGAGAACTGGTTCTTGTATAAGATTGTGTTTTAAATTAAACATGTCCAAAATTTAACTTATTGGTGTACCATACCTCCCCCTCCAATGAAAAGGGAAAAAAATATATTTTTAAATACATTTCACAAGCCCCTGCAGTACCTCCACGGACCCCAAGGGCTCCGTTGCAGACCTCTGCAATAAAACAATTCAAAATCCACCTGCATTGTTTTGTGACTCAGTTAAATTAAACAGTCCGTTTGTCCACCCATGTTTTGCCACTGCAGTTTTCTTCAGAATTAATGTCAAAATATCACCTTTTTTTATTTTCGTGAACCCAATGTTAATGTATCGATTAACATAATGCTGTGTATGAGAGAGAAAAAAATCCCAAACTAATAATTACAGAGAGAGAGAGAGAGAGAGAGAGAGAGAGAGAGAGAGAGAGAGAGAGAGAGAGAGAGAGAGAGAGAGAGAGAGAGAGAGAGAGAGAGAGAGATGTGGATCTTCAACAAAAGCAAAGTAAAACTAAATTGCAAGACACATTTCCAGGGAAGGAAAGTTAAGACAAAGTTTTGCTTTACTAAGCAGATTTGGAATGCAGATAGTTTACAAAAAACAACACAGGCGATGTTTTCTTATGGACAAGGCAGGCAAAAATAGTTTTGATACAAAAGTGTACTGTGGCAAGAAACAGTGAGACAATAAAATATACTGATCTAGTATTGAATTATAGAATATGCAATATGTTATATATATATATATATATATATATATATATATATATATATATATATATATATATATATATATATATATATATATATATATATATATATATATAGCACACTTTTAAAACCTCCAGTCTCATCTGAAGAAGAAAGAAGTGAGTGGCTAACGTTTTATACAGCACACTTTTAAAACCTCCAGTCTCATCTGAAGAAGAAAGAAGTGAGTGGCTAACGTTTTATTTTCGCGCCACTGTGCCTTCAACTTGGAAGTTTGCTTTGTGTGTGCAAAGCAAGCCACTTCGAAGATTCCCGCTTCTGAAGCCTGCAGTAGTATAGTTCTAATCTGTGACAGAGCATGACGTGTCCAGGAATACATTTGGGTGAAATCTCATATGAAGCGCCTTGTCATTCAATAATTTACACCTGAAACGCACCTCTTCACACAAAACGCCACCCCCTCTACTCACAGCGTGTGTTCTGCGTTTAGGGCGGGGCGGAACCTGATTGACATGACAGTATTATACAGTGTTTCACATCAATTTCATTCAGGTGAAACCAACATTAGTGACGTCAGTATAATTTTATGTTAACGTTATGTTGACAGCACATTTCGAATCGTATAATGTTTAAAGTACAGTTGAGCTCATAGGACTAGATAGTACAATCCCTCAGATTAATCAGCAGTTAGTGTTGAGGGGGGGGGTTAGGGGCAAAAGCTTCACTGGGGTCTTCAGGTGGGCACCCTCCTTCACTGGTGTTTCGTTGATAGGCCCACGACACCTCCGGAGGGCTCAACGGCGACATCTGGCGTCCCAGGTGTGCCCCCTTCTGCCTTTACCCCTAGATGTCATTTAGCAGCCCAGTTTGGGTCCTTTCTCTTGAACCATATCCATCTGCTACTTTGTTCAGCAGCATCCGGCAGCGATTTGACAGCCCGCCGGAAGGCCTGACCTCTCAATCCCATTCCTTTGAGGAGCTTGGTTGTGGACGTAGCAACGAAGCCTCTGCACCCGACTTCAACTGGAAGCACTCGGGCACGCCAGCCGCGCTGCTCTGCCTCGGCTGCTATGTCCGCATACCTCAGTTGTTTGCGCTCATATGCTTCACCAACTGCTGCTTCCCATGGTACAGTTAGTTCAACAATGAACACAGTCTTCTGGGAGGTTGACCACAAGACCAGGTCCGGCCTGAAGCTGGTTGTAATGATTTCAGGCGGGAAGATGAGTTTGTGGTCCAAGTCAACCTGCATTTTCCAGTCCCGGGCAGAGTCCAGAAGGGTTGCCTCCACTCTTGCAGATGGTTTTGGTGGGAGTTGTCCTGCTCTTACAAACTGAGTGGTGATTGAGTGACTAGGGATTGGGGGAGGGAGGGCCTTGTTGTTATTTCTCTTTTCCTCCAGGGTGATCGCCAGCTGTCTCAAGACCTGGTTGTGCCTCCAGGTGTAGCGGCCTTGAGACAAACTGATTTTGCAGCCAGTGAGGATGTGACGGAGTGTTGCAGGGGTTTGACAGAGTGCACAAGAAGGATCTTCTCCAAACCATTGGTTTAAGTTCTTGGGTGTGGGAAGAACATCGTAGGTGGCTCTGATGATGAAGCTGATTTGGCTCCCTTCCATTTCCCAAAGATCCTTCCATGTGAGCTTACGATGCTCCAGGTTTTCCCAGCTAGTCCACTGTCCCTGTTTGGACTGTGCCACTGCTGTTGCACATCTGTCTGCCTCCTCTTGTTGTCGAACCTGATCAACCACCAGCTTTCTCCTCTGGGCTGATGTTGCCTTGTGCCATGTGGGTCGACTAGCCCCAAGTCCAAACCCACCTCTTCCGTGCTGCACTTGTCCCACTATGTCTCCATGCCTGAGAGCAGATTTGGCTTGTTGTACGGCCTCAGATGGATCCATTTCCTCCCGGTTGTCAGTCTGGGAGCAACCGCTCGGATCACCTCATCTTGAGACTCAGTCAGTGTCATGCTCAGCCTCACCTTGGTGCATTTAAACTCCTCCGTGAGGCTAGAGAGGGGCAGTTCCAGGGCACCATGACCATATAGGCCGATGTTACTGAGGCACCGTGGAAGGCCAAGCCACTTCTTGATGTATGCACTGACTGTTCTCTCCAGCTTCTCGACTTTGGACATGGGGATCTCATAGACCGTTAGTGGCCACATCAAACGGGGGAGCAATCCAAACTGTAGGCACCACAGTTTCAACTTGCCAGGAAGTAAGGTCTTGTCAATGCGGGCAAGGCCTTTGATGGTTTCTTCCCTCAGCTGATTGCTCTGGTCCGAGTCTTTGAGACTTGCGTTGTACAATCGCCCTAGACTCTTGACTGGCAGCTCTGACACCAACGGAATGGGAGTATCCTCGATGTAGAACCTCTGGTCCGTGAGTTTCCCCTTGACGATAGATATGCTCCTGGACTTGCTGGGTTTAAACTTCATCCGTGCCCATGAAATGTTGGCATGAAGCTTTCCCAGCAGATGTTTAGTGCATGCAATGGTTGAGGTCAAGGTGGTCATGTCGTCCATGTAGGCACGGATGGGAGGTAGACGCTGTCCCCCTTTCAGACGTTCTCCACCCACAACCCATTTGGAAGCCCGAATTATCACTTCCATTGCCATGGTGAAGGCTAGAGGGGAGATGGTACATCCAGCCATTATTCCCACCTCCAGAGATTGCCATGATGTTGTGTATTCTGTTGTTTTGACACAGAATTGCAGATCACGGAAGTAGTTTTTCACGAGGTTTGTGATGGTATTTGGGATGTGGAAGAAGTTGAAGGCTGTCCAGATGAGAGAATGAGGGACGGATCCAAAAGCATTGGCTAGGTCTAGGAATAAGACGTGCAGGTCTCTTCCTTCCCTCTTGGCAGATTGGATTTGGTGCCATATCATGCTTGTATGCTCCAAGCAGCCTGAGAAACCAGGTATTCCAGCTTTCTGCACGGATGTATCAATCAAGCTGTTTTGCTTCAGGTGCGTTGTGATCCTTTTAGCAACGATGCTAAAGAAGACCTTCCCTTCAACGTTTACCAGGTTGATCTGCCGGAATTGATCGATGTTTGAGGCATCTTTTTCCTTTGGGATTAACACTCCCCCAGCTCTGCGCCACACTTTTGGGATGGTTTGCTTCGTCCACATCACCTTCATCTGCCTCCACAGAAAGCGTAAGACATTTGGGGAATTTTTGTACAGCTGATATGGAACTCCATTTGGTCCTGGAGCTGAAGCTGCCCTTGATTTCCTCATTGCTTCCTCAACCTCGCTCCACCTTGGGGGACTGTCGTCCAGCTGGTGTTCTGGTTGAGGTATTGTTGGCATGTCTGATGGTATCTCTCTCTCTTCGAATCTTTGACTGTCTGTGTGAGTGGTTTTCAGGTGGTCTTCCAGTTCCCTCTTTGGCACCTTAAGTGATCCACTCTTTTCCTTTGTGAAGAGGCCTTTCACAAATCTGAAAGGGTCCTTGTAGAAGGATGTTCTCGCCCTTTCCTTCCTCTTGCGTCGAGTCCTGAGGTTTTCAGCTCTCCGCAATCTTCCCAGGTGTCCCTTCAGGTCTGTTTGCAGGAGGTCAATGCCCACTCTTTCCTCCAGTGAGGCTCTCTTCCATTCCTTCCTCAAAAACCTTCTCTCTTTGACCAGTCGTTCGATTTCCTTTTGCCTTCTGGACTTTGGAGGGGTTGTTGATGGCATGTCCTTTTTCCCTGTCATGCGTGTTCCGAATCTTTCTGCTCCATAGGAGTAGATCAGATCTCCCATCTTCTCTAGTTTCTTCTCCACCGTTCCTTTGATTCCGTCCAGGATCTTGATCAGGTCTGCATCGATTATTCCCCACTCTTTCTTGCTGCTGGACTTTGGCCACTTCACATGAGGTCTGTGGCCTTGCATGTTCTTCTCCAAAGCAGGTTGCAAGTGGCTTGGTTCCACAATCTCTGATGTAGTGCTTGAATTACTTTCAGCCTCTGGGGTATTGATGCTCGGTGGACTGTGGGTTAAATCCTGCCGCTGAACTTCACTCGCCTGACTTGACCTTTCTCTCAAAAGAGAGAGATCAATGCGAGGTCCAGGCTTCGTTTTCTTCAAGCACTTCATCCGCCCTTGATGTATTTTAAGGCCTCTGATGGATGTTATTTTGGACCAGCCACAGCTGCATACTTGGCGCTCTTGTCCTTCAGCTGATGTTACTTGTTCTGTGCTGATTATCTGTTTCGTCGTCGTGTTCAATCCAGGGTCATTTGCCGGGTGTTCAGCCGATGAGTCTTCTTCCGCCCCCGCTCTCGCAGACTCTAGGGGTATTTTTCTCTTTGGGCGTGTCGTAGCAATGAGGGGTGGCCTTTGTCTACTTATTAAGCGACAGAGCCTGCCATCATGGATAGCTAGTCCATGACAGCCCCGTCGGGGTCTTTCCCTCCTGTCAGCTGTCTTTCCAAGCTGTCACAAGGTCTTTCCCTAGTTGTCAGCTGCCCTTTCACAGCAGTCACTGGATTTCTCCAGTTTATCAGTTGAGCTCATAGGACTAGATAGTACAATCCCTCAGATTAATCAGCAGTTAGTGTTGAGTGGGGTGTGGGGGGTTAGGGGAAAAAGCTTCACTGGGGTCTTCAGGTGGGCACCCTCCTTCACTGGTGTTTCGTTGATAGGCCCACGACACCTCCGGAGGGCTCAACGGCGACATCTGGCGTCCCAGGTGTGCCCCCCTCTGCCTTTACCCCTGGATGTCATTTAGCAGCCCAGTTTGAGTCCTTTCTCTTGAACCATATCCATCTGCTACTTTGTTCAGCAGCATCCGACAGCGATTTGACAGCCCGCCGGAAGGCCTGACCTCTCAATCCCATTCCTTTGAGGAGCTTGGTTGTGGACATAGCAACGAAGCCTCTGCACCCGACAAAACCAGTTAAGTTACCACGTTGTTTAATTCGTAAATAAAAACAGAATACAATGATTTGCAAATCCCTTTCAACTTATATTCAATTGAATAGACTGCAAAGAAAAGATATTGAATGTTCGAACTGAGAAACGTTTTTTTTGGCAAATAATCATTAACTTAGAATTTAATGGCAGCAACACATTGAAAAAAGGTGTCACAGGGGCATTTTTACCACTGTGTTACATGGCCTTTCCTTTTAACAACACTCAGTAAACGTTTGGGAACTGAGGAGGCACATTTTTGAAGCTTTTCAGGTTAAATTCTTTCCCATTCTTGCTTGATATACAGCTTAAGTTGTTCAACAGTCCGCAGTCTCTGTTGTGATATTTTAGGCTTCATATTGCGCACACATTTTCAATGGGAGACAGGTCTGGACTGTAATCAGGCCAGTCTATTACCCCCACTCTTTACCATGAAGCCACACTGTTGTAACACGTGGCTTGGCATCGTCTTGCTGAAATAAGCAGGGGCGTCCATGATAACGTTGCTTGGATGGCAACATTTATTGCTTCAAAACCTGTATTTACCTTTCAGCATTAATGGTGCCTTTACAGATGTATAAGTTACCCATGCCTTGGGCACTAATACACCCCCATACCATCACAGATGCTGGCTTTTGCACTTTGCGACTATAAGAATCCGGATGGTTCTTTTCCTCTTTCTGGAAGACACGATGTCCACAGTTCAATCAATGTCAATCAATGTTTATTTATATAGCCCTAAATCACGAGTGTCTCAAAGGGCTGCACAAGCCACAACGACATCATCGGTTCAGATCCCACATCAGGGCAAGGAAAAACTCAACACAATGGGACAATGACAAACCTTGGAGAGGACCGCAGATGTGGGGACCCCCCCTAGGGCGACTGGTGCAATGGACGTCGAGTGGATCTAGCATAATATTGTGAGAGTCCAGTCCATAGTGGATCTAACATAATAGTGAGTGTCCAGTCCATAGTGGATCTAACATAATAGTGAGAGTCCAGTCCATAGTGGATTTAACATAATAGTGGAAGTCCAGTCCATAGAGGGGCCAGCAGGAGACCATCCCGAGCGGAGACAGGTCAGCAGCGCAGAGACGTCCCCAACCGATTGCACAGGCGAGCGGTCCACCCCGGGTCCCAACTTTGGACAGCCAGCGCTTCATCCATGGCCACCGAACCGGTGCCCCCCCCCCCCCCCCCCCACGAGGGAGAGGGGGGCAGAGCAGAAAAGAAACGGCAGATCAACTGGTCTAAAAGGGGGGTCTATTTAAAGGCTAGAGTATACAAATGAGTTTTAAGATGGGACTTAAATGCTTCTACTGAGGTAGCATCTCTAACTGTTACCGGGAGGGCATTCCAGAGGACTGGAGCCCGAATAGAAAATGCTCTGTAGCCCGCAGACTTTTTTTGGGCTATGGGAATCACTAATAAGCCGGAGTTCTTTGAACGCAGATTTCAGGGCGGGCCATATGGTACAATACAATCAGCAAGATAGGATGGAGCTAGACCGTGTAGTATTTTATACATAAGTAGTACAACCTTAAAGTCACATCTTAAGTGCACAGGAAGCCAATGCAGGTGAGCCAGTATAGGTATATATATACATATATATATATATATATATATATATATATATGTATATATATATATATATGTATATAAAGGTATATACAGTATAGGCGTAATATGATCAAACTTTCTTGTTCTTGTCAAAAGTCTAGCAGACGCATTTTGTACCAACTGTAATCTTTTAATGCTAGACATAGGGAGACCCTAAAATAACCAAACCCTGCCCACCCCCAACCCCGCCCCTCCCAATCTCCCGAATTCGGAGGTCTCAAGGTTGGCAAGTATGCTTCCAGTGGCTCTGAAAATATCACCAGATCTTCCAGTGAGGCCGCCGACGCCGCCAGCTCTATCCCCTGAGAGGCCTCCAAAGCGGCCAGCTTTATGCCCACCAAGGCCTCTGACGCCGCTAGATCTACGCCCAGCGAGGCCATCGACGCTACCAGCTCTACGCCTGCAAGGCTGATGCCACAATCTTCTCCAGTGGGTCGGTTACATATGTGGCCAGTTCTTGGACACCCTACGTGAAATCAGCAGCAACGACCAGTTCTTCTGAAGTGTCCTCGTTCGCCTCCTTGACGGCCACCAGTGTGGCCAGTTTGTGAACGCCCACCTCGCCAGCTGCATTTCACTCGCCGTTGCCACATGACTCGTCTCAGGTGGCCTCTGGGACACTAGGTCTGGCAACCCGCCATCAATTCCTCCCTCTAACCTTCACAGACTTTAGACTTGTTTTTTCTCGGGACGTCTGGAATCCGTTACATGATCTGTCACAACAGATCATATCTGCTTATATTTTGTGTTATTCATGTTGCCAATGCTCCTAAGCCTCCCTTTGTTACATTTCCTGTTGCTGGAAGCAGTGAGCGTTATCCACACCTGTTTCTGTTTTATGATCAGTGTTCCCACCTGCTACGGCCTTAATCATGCCTCTTTTTATACCCATGTGGCTGTGCACTCGGCGCGGTCGCATTGCTCGCTATTCGCGACTAGTTACTTTGTGCTTGGTTAGTTTTTTTTCTGTTTGCTGCTTAGCAATCTGCTAAACATAGCCTTGGTTAGTCTTGGAATTTTTGTGTGCTTCAAGCGGCCCGTTTATTATTTGTCTTATTGTAGTGTTAAAGACTGCTCTTACCTGCAAGCTGTTTTCCTGCCTGTCCTTCCGCATCCTGGCCAAAACAAACCTTCGCTTTGACACGACCGGATTGTGACACAGAGCGCTGAAAAGTAAGTACAACTATGTCAGTCAAAAACAAATAAAAGCAAATCTAGTCAAGTAGAACTGTGCACTGCAATTTTTCAACCATTAACTACAAAAATTAACTAATATTTTGCAGAAAATTAAGCATATCTGCTTTTTTCGTAAGCTAATGCGATATTTCTGACTAATCACAATGTCTCCAGCTGTGTAGAGCACCTCTAGGGAAGGAGGTGTGCAAACTGCAACGGGGTCTTGTCATGTGATGCATGAGAAACATTAATTTCACATTTACAGTTAAGTTTACAGCATGTTTTACATGATAAGCAGTGGAAATAACCTGCAGTAATAACAGCAGACAACTTGCTGACTTTGCTGCTGGTGGTGATTATTCACTTCCGTCTCAGAGTGGATTGAAAACACGTCACTCATTCAACGTTATCACATGCTTTGTCTGCTAATGTTTCTTTTAGTATGTTCTCAATTTGATAGAATATATCCACTTTGTAACAATTACAAGGTGTCCTGTCTTACTTTTTCTTGAATAATTCAAATGTCTTTGCTGCTGATCGGTGTGCGTGGTGATGTCATGCATGCCCACAGGCATCGATAAGGGAATTGTTAACAAAACTGTCAAAGGATTCCCAGAAATCGAAACCCTAGGAGCTAGTTCTCAACAAGAACCGGTTTTCAATTTCCATCCCTTGCTAAAATAGTGGGCAGAGGATTGTATGTTATAGATTTCACACAGTTTTCAGAGCGTGGTATTTGGATCTTAGTAGATCAGGCCCTTAATGTGTCATGGAGAAGATCTAGCCACAATGCCATTGTAAGATTGTCTCAAGAATCTTTAAGAATTAATTATTCAACCAGATCTTTACTTAATTTGCTTTTTAAGATGCACAAAGGCAAATATTGAAGTTTACATGATAGGAAAACTTAAATGTCTCATTGAGAAAAACTGTGATTATTTTTCTCACACCATTTTTCTCTTTATTTTGAATTACTTTTGTGATTTTGGATATTGCGATTGTTTGCCTAAATCGAAAGCAAAAGGCTCAACAAGCCACCTGAGCTGTATTGTGTAGAGATTAACCACAAGGAAGTAAATATTCACATGCTAAAATAGCGAGCTTATCTAGATTAACATCACAAGTATCTATTGAAATGAAAGTTTTGATGACGCCAAAAAGGATTATCTGTATTCAGTAGGGTGTAACCAATTTACGGTTCGCTGCGTTTGAATATCTAGTTTCATTTGCTGTCACGCAATGAGATATCTCACATATGCAGCTTTTTGCTTACTTACTGGATTGGAATGAATTGCCTGTTCAAACTGGCACTGTTTGATATTACGAACTTTAAATTAAAAAACAAATGGTAACAATTTATTGGTAATAAATATATATATATATATATATATATATATATATATATATATATATATATATATATATATATATATATATATATATATATATTCAGGCACGTGCACACATAGGGCCTTATGGGTGCTTGAGCCCCTGCCATTTTTTGCCTCGTCTTAAAAAGTGCCCTCTGCCTGTGTGTGTGGTTTTTTTTCTTCGTTTTTTTTCTTTTTCTTTAAACAACATTAATAAATTCCTGTCAGGGATGTAAAAAAAAAAAAAAAAAAAAAAACCTCCACGTTTTCTTGTAATACGGGGTTGTTTGAGCCTGCCGCTTCTGCCAGAGAGAGAGAGAGAGGGCGAGTGAGTGAGTAAGTGAGAGGAGAGAGAGCCAACTGCGCCCCTGAGCCGAAGACGTGACAGTGGAGCAACTTGAACCTGTGAGTTATGTTATGGTCTAGTCGCCGTCCACTTATTCGGCATCTAATATGGGTAATATTGCAGAAAAACGCTGTATTATTCTATTATTCAATGTGTCAGCTTCTGTTTTTGCCGGACGTCGGAGCACGGCGCATCAATTGAGCACGGCACATCAATTCCGCACAGAGCAGAGCGGATCGTGTGGGACAGGAAGTAGTGTACAAAATACAAAATAAAACACCGGGTTAATTTTCAAAATAAAATGCACTGTGTTTACGGCAGATCACATTTCTCTCACAGTAGAGGTTTAGATATAAAGTTTATTGTGACTTTGCTATTACTGTGTGGGTTAACAAAATAATAATAATAATAATGATAATAATGATAATAATAACAATAATAAGAATAATAATAATGATAATAATAATAATTATTATTATTAATAATAAAAATATTAATTTCAGCATTCTGGGGGTATAAGATGTAGGTTATCTTTTAGGAATATTACCATCTGTATTTAAACTTGATTCATGTTGATTATGCCTGCAGCACAATGCCAAAAAAAGAAAGGATACTGAAAAGGAAGTAGAAGGAGCGCCAGGAAGCAGCTAAGGGTAGCAGACCTCCTAATGCATGGCTAAAATTGATGATTTCACAGCATTTCATGGAAGCCCTGAATTTACATTGAGGAGCATATTTGGGTATGTGTGGCCTCCATCCTACAGCCCTCTATTGGCCCCTGGTCCATATTTTTGGCCCTGTATTGCGTTTCAGTTGTTTAGTCTGAGCATTAAGTGAGAAAGACCATAAGTTACAATTTGATGGTGTTTTCATCAAGTTAAGGGAAGAAGGACAGATTTTCACATTGAAGTTTTTCCCATTTGGGTATTTATTTTTGTATTTTCTTTCAAAGTTCATGTTGCACTGTTCAATGTTCAATATTAAAGTGCTTATCTTTAACAATAAATAGCCTAATAATAAACCAGTGTTTTGTTGCTTTTCATGTCTTCCAAGCCTATGATAATGTGAATTAACTCTTTATGACAATAATTTGTTGACACAAAAGAAATGGCAATCACTTTTACCTACAAAGGACACACAGCTAAGTAGTTAGCTTCCTATTAGCAAATTTCATTTTACATTAATTTCCATATTGTGTAAAGGACCAAAAAAAAATGTCCTGCCCTTTTCTGACTTTGAGCCCCTGCCCCTCTATAATTATGTGCACGTCCCTGTATATATTCATACACTTTTGAAGAGTTCAGGCACAAAAGCTGATGAATAAATAAACCAAACCAACAACTTATCTTTCACATTTCACTGTTGAATACTTTGTTTTACTTCGGAAACCGACACATACCCTGCTCTCTTTGTGGCACAAACAGACAAATTCATTAGACCAATCAGTGTATCAAAATCTGATAACGTCATCCAATATCAGCGCCCATGTTCGCTCGCTTTGTGTCTGTTTTGCCGTGATTGCAACTAAATTAAATAGAAAAGAATAGAATATCAATCAATCAATCAATCAATGTTTATTTATATAGCCCTAAATCACAAGTGTCTCAAAGGGCTGTAGAAGCCACAACGACATCCTCGGTACAGAGCCCACATAGAATAGAATAGAATAGAAAGTACTTTATTGATCCCTGGGGGAATCAATCAATCAATCAATTCAATAAAGCATCATTAAAGGCCTACTGAAACCCACTACTACCGACCACGCAGTCTGATAGTTTATATATCAATGATGAAATCTTAACATTGAAACACATGCCAATACGGCCGGGTTAACTTATAAAGTGCAATTTTAAAATTCCAGCCACACTTCCGGTTGAAAAACTCCTTTGGATATGATTTATGCGCGTGACGTCACAAAATCCACGGAAGTGGTTGGACCCCATCGGACCCGATACAAAAACCTCTTGTTTTCTTCGACAAAATTCCACAGTATTCTGGACATCTGTGTTGGTGAATCTTTTGCAATTTGTTTAATGAACAATGGAGGCTGCAAAGAAGAACGTTGTAGGTGGGATCGATCGGTGTATTAGCGGCTAAGTACAATACTTACAGCAACACAACAAGGACTACTTACCCTGATAGCAGACGCCTAGCCGATGCTTGCCGCCAAACCCACGGATGAAGTCCTTCGTCGCGCCGTTGATCGCTGGAACGCAGGTGAGCACGGCTGTTGATGGGAAGATGAGGGCTGGCTGGCGTAGGTGGAGCGCTAATGTTTTTATCATAGTTCTGTGAGGTCCGGTTGCTAAGTTGCTAAATTAGCCTTAGCGTCGTTAGCAACAGCATTGTTAAGCCTTACCAGGCTGAGAATTTTTAACCGTGTAGTTACATGTACATGGTTTAATAATATTGTTGATCTTCTGTCTATCCTTCCAGTCAGGGGTTTATTTCTTTTGTTTCTATCTGCATTTGAGAACGATGCTATCACGTTAGCTCAGTAGCTAATTGTGTCACCGATGTATTGTCTTGGAGATAAAAGTCACTTTAAATGTCCATTTCGTGTGCTCGACTCTCATTTTCAAGAGGATATAGTATCCGAGGTGGTTTAAAATACAAATCCGTGATCCATAATAGAAAAAGGAGAGAGTGTGGAATCCAATGAGCCAGCTTGTACCTAAGTTACGGTCAGAGCGAAAAAAGATACGTCCATCACTGCCTCTCAAGTCCTTCACTGTAACGTTCCTCATCTACGAATCTTTCATCCTCGCTCAAATTAATGGGGTAATCGTCACTTTCTCGGTCCGAATCTCTCTCGCTCCATTGTAAACAAAGGAAAATTGTGAGGATATTACCTCATCTGACGTCACGCTACTTCCGGTACAGGCAATGCTTTTTTTATCAGCGAGCAAAAGTTGCGAACTTTATCGTCGATTTTCTCTACTAAATCCTTTCAGCAAAAATATGGCAATATCGCGAAATGATCAAGTATGACACATAGAATGGATCTGCTATTCCCGTTTAAATGAAAAAAAAATCATTTCAGTAGGCCTAATGAGTAACTTTGATGAAATCAGTGAGCATGTGGTGCCCTTGCCTATTGACTGCAAAAAGAGACGCTGTCCTGATAAATCTGAGCATGAAAGTTTGTCACAGTGCGGTTGGAAAAATCCTGTCTATTGCCTGTGTATGTAGGGCCTAATTTACTAAAGGTTTTTGTGTACTAAAACCATACTTGTCAACCCTCCCGAATTTTCCAGGAGACTCCCGAATTTCAGTGCCTCTCCCAAAAATCTCCCGGGACAACCATTCTCCCAAATTTCTACCGATTTCCAGCTGGACTTAAGGCACGCCCCCTCCAGGTCCATGCGGACCTGAGTGAGGACAGCCTGTCGTCACGTCCGCTTGGCCAACCAAAAAGTAACCACAGAACACTATACCGTATAGTGTTCTGTGGTTACTTTTTGGTTGGTATTGCGCACCCTGACGGCAAGTGTGGGAGTCAGTTCTGAAGTATGAAGTAAAGCAGGGAAGTCCAAAGTGCGGCCCGGGGGCCATTTGCGGCCCGCAGGTCATTTTTTAATAGCCCCACGGCCCATTTTAAAATATGATTAAAAAAATTAAAAACATAAAAAGTGGTAGGAAAGACCAGACAGGTGAAATGTAACAAGAAAATGTTACAATGTTTACTCTAATAACACAAAGCTGCCATGCAGGCTGTTTCTTTCTTTAAAAAATAATAATGAATCAAAATCAACGTTATGAATTATTGACCTATCCAAGGCTCCAATTACGTCACATTATTGCACTTTGAGATATTTTTTTGGGAAAATGTTGCATATTTTGTGTTTGCCATATAAAAAATTTAGCTTTTTTTTAATTTTTTTTTTAAAGAAGGGCCTAAAACGAACAAACAAAAAACATACACAACAATACAATGTATAATTGACGGATAGATCTGAAGTTGATCTCGAGATTATTGTGTTAAAAGTAAACAGTAAAAAAAATGTATAATTTATTTTTTAACACTTTAATGAATAGGACCCTTTTGGTCACCCAATAATTTTTGAGTGATTTGTTTTTAAGTGTCATTGCTCAAAAAATAATAATGAATTAAAATCAATGGTGTTATGAGTTATTGGCCTTTTTAAGGCTCCAATTATTATATAATCTGAAATATTCCTCTTCAAAATTTTATTGGGTGAAAATATTGCATATTTTGTGTTTTTTCCATATAAAAACAGGGTTTTCTTTGACAAAAAGAGCATACGACTTAAATCTTTAAAAATGTTATATTGACAGATAGACCTAATGTTGATCTAGAGATAATAATACTGAATAATGACACATTTTAAATATTTTTTGGACCAAAACCCTTTGGGGTCCCCGGGATCAAGCCTGAGTGGAGGCCTTAATCTATATTTTATACATATATTGTATTGGTTTTTAAAATAAAAAAATATCAAAATGGCCCCCGTTTGCTTTGATTTTTCAGTGTGCGGCCCTCAGTGGAAAAAGTTTGGACACCCCTGAAGTAAAAAGACGTAACTTCATCACCTCACCTGGTTATTGACTCTAACCCAGAATATTACACTGCCCATACCTATGCTCCTTCAAAGGCTGTGCTACTGGCTGCAAAGCATTGCACTTTCAAATACAACAATGAGTAGAGAGGAGTGTTATGTGTGTATATGTGTTAATAAATGAACACTGAAATTCAAGTATTTATTTTATTTAGATATATATATATATATATATATATATATATATATATATATATATATATATATATATATATATATATATATATATATATATATAAATAAAATAAATACTTGACTTTCAGTGAATTCTAGCTATATATAAATATGTATTTATTATATATATATATATATATATATATATATATATATATAATAAATACATATTTATATATAGCTAGAATTCACTGAAAGTCAAGTATTTATTTTATTTATATATATATATATATATATATATATAAGAAATAATTACATTTCAGTGAATTCTAGCTATAAATATACTCCTCCCCCTTAACCCCGCCCCCGCCCCCCAGGCCCCGCCCACCTCAACCCCCCCCAAATCTCCCGAATTTGAGGTTGGCAGTCTAAAACATGCGCAAAGCTGATCTACTAAACGTGTGCAAAGTGGATTGCGTCTCTGTATGCAAAATGTATGCTGATCATCAAAACACCCACAATACTGGGAAAAGGTCTGGAGTTGGGATTTTTCTGTGTGGCGTTTGCATGTTATCCCTGGGACTGCTGGGGTTCTCTCTGGGCACATCCAAAGACATGCTGAATAGCAACACTAAATTGATCCTAGAATGAAATTGAATGTCAGTGTTATATGTTGTCTGTCTCTCTGTGTTGACCCTGTGATGTGATTAATTATATTATTTAACACTTATTAATGGCAAAAAATTATATTTATCTGCGATTAATCGCGATTAATTTTGAGTTAACTATGAACAAACTGCGATTATCGCGATTAAACATTTTAATCGTTTACAGCCCTAATATATATATATATAATATATATTTATTTATATAAACCACAAACATTTTATATATACACCGTACGTTTTATATACACATGTATGTGTATACTTATATACACACACACACTTATTCCGAACCTACAACATAACAGAACTATTAACAGTAATACATATAAGGGGCGTCAGGAATTCTGAATCGATTCCAAATGTCAAAATGCATTTAGCATGCTTGACAGATAAGCTGCTCCTCTTCTATTCTTCTCTTTTTGGGAAAGGTCTCTGGACAAAAGTTCTGTGATACCACCTTACACAGGTATCACAACCAATCTGAATAACACAGAAGGCAACAAAAATAAATGAATTAAATATATTCATATAGCACTTTTTCTCCAGTGACTCAAAGCACGTTACATTGAGAAACGTATTATACATTCCCTCTGGTGGTGGTAAGCTACATTTACACCACTGGGATCAAGGTGGGGGATGTGTTTTGCCCAAAGACACAACGGCAGTGACTAGGATGGCGGAAGCTGCATATACACCAGAGAGATGAGATGTGTCAATATACAAATATTACTTTGAATCCATTTTGGTCCAACTAAGTGGTCATTGTGGCAACTTAAATAAAGGGTAATTTAACAAGTAAACAGTATAATAAGTACTTTATTTTGATATATGTAATGCTCATAAGGGTATTCTAGTAAAATATGCAGAGATGAGATGTGTCAATATCAAAATATTACTTTGAAGCCATTTTTGGCAACAACTAAAGTGGTCATTTGGGTAAATGTTACCTTCATAAAGGGTACTTATTCAAGTGAACAGTATAGTAGGTACTTTATTTTGATATATGTAATACTTCCAAAATTCTAGTAAATTATATAGAGATGAGACGTGTCAATATCCAATTATTACTTTGAATCAATTTTTGACAACTCGTTTGAGTAGACTTTAGCTTTATAGCTAATACTTAAACAAGTAAGCAGTATTGTATGTACTTTATTTTGATATATGTAATGCTAAGAAGGGTATAGGTGGATTGCAATCACGTGACCAAGAGGCGCAACCGGGCACTTTCGGGTTTCAGGCGATGGTCTAAGCCCCATTAGGCTACTGTTTATTTACCTGAATCGTGCAGATTCAGGCTTATTTTGAAAGGTTTAGAGGCGATCATGGAAAAAACATTTTAAATCTAAATTTAATGAATATATCCAAACACATTATAAATATTGAATATATGAACAAAATAAATAACAGTTCCATTTGTGTATAGCTCCTAAACAAGAAATGGTTCAATCACATTAACATTGGACAGTCCTTGAAAATCTTATAACACCATAAAAAAGGAATTTTTCGGATACGATAAAGGGTTAAATAATGTGAAACACACAGCGTTACACTTACCACGAAGATAAAGGTTTTGTCTCACACGTAGTAATCAGTTGTTGACAGACAAAGCCCAGCAATGCAGGTTTAGCGAGCGGTGCGCGGTCCTGCAATGGGAATCAACTTTTGGTAGGGAATCATATTTTGGCACAACACCTGTTCAGGGTTCGTACACCTTTTCCATGGCCAAATTCAAGAACATTTTAAAGGCCTACTGAAATTATTTTTTTTAATTTAAACGGGGATAGCAGATCCATTCTATGTGTCATACTTGATCATTTCGCGATATTGCCATATTTTTGCTGAAAGGATTTAGTAGAGAACATCGACGATAAAGTTTGCAACTTTTGGTCGCTGATAAAAAAAGCCTTGCCTGTACCGGAAGTAGTGTGACGTCGCAGGTTGAAAGGCTCCTCACATTGTTTACACCAGCAGCGAGAGCGATTCGGACCGAGAAAGCGACGATTACCCCATTAACTTGAGCGAGGATGAAAGATTTGTGGATGAGGAACGTAAGAGTGAAGGACTAGAGCGCAGTGCAGGGCGTATCTTTTTTCGCTCTGACCGTAACTTAGCTACAAGGGTTCATTGGATTCCACACTTTCTCCTTTTTCTATTGTGGATCACGGATTTGTATTTTAAACCACCTTGGATACTATATCCTCTTGAAAATGAGAGTTGAGAACGCGAAATGGACATTCACAGTGACTTTTATCTCCACGACAATACATCGGCGAAGCTCTTTAGCTATGGGGCTAACGTGATAGCATCGGGCTTAAATGCAGATAGAAACAAAATAAATAAACCCCTGACTGGAAGGATAGACAGAAAATCAACAATACTATTAAACCATGGACATGTAACTACACGGTTAATGCTTTCCAGGCTGGCGAAGCTTAACAATGCTGTTGCTAACAACGCCATTGAAGCTAACTTAGCAACGGGACCTCACAGAGCTATGCTAAAAACATTAGCTCTCCACCTACGCCAGCCAGCCCTCATCTGCTCATCAACACCCGTGCTCACCTGCATTCCAGCGATCAACAGAGCGACAAAGGACTTCACCCGATCATAGATGCGGTCGGCGGCCAGGAGACGGAGGAAGTCAAGGTGAGGTCGGCGGCTCGCACGTCTGCTATCCATCTCAAAGTCCTCCTGGTTGTGTTGCTGTAGTCCGCCGCTAATACACCGATCCCACCTACAGCTTTCTTCTTTGCAGTCTTCATTGTTCATTAAACAAATTGCAAAAGATTCACCAACACAGATGTCCAGAATACTGTGGAATTTTGAGATTAAAACAGAGCTTTTTGTATTGGATTCAATGGGGTCCGAATACTTCCGTTTTAACGATTGATGTCACGCGCATACGTCATCATACCTAGATGTTTTCAGCCGGAAGTTTAGCGGGAAACTTAAAATTGCACTTTATAAGTATAACCCGGCCGTATTGGCATGTGTTGCAATGTTAAGATTTCATCATTGATGTATAAACTATCAGACTGCGTGGTTTCAGTAGGCCTTTAAGGACTTAGAAGATCAATTTTCCAGTTTTTCCAGTACCCTTGAAAAGGCGAAAACCAGTGTGAATCAATGTTGTTTGAGGTCACCAAATGCTGTCTGTAAAAAATACGGAAAATCTGCTAAAACCTAAGCCTAACATTGAACCAGCCGTTATCATTAACTGAATGGGGCATAGAAAATGAAGCAGTGTTTCTGTAGACTATTCAATGTCATTGGTGTTTGCAAACGTGTCTCCATTTGTGTGGTTTTTCAAATTTGTTGTTCTTTTTCTTACTTACAGCACTCAATGACATCGAACAGCACGGATTGATTCACACCGTATTTGTGCTTGTAAACTGCATAATGTGAAGTGGTTTATTTAAAACCTTTGATGAGTACGTGGAGTGTGTATGCTACTCTAAGTGAATGGGTGTAGACGATGTGTGGAATTAATTGTGTAAGTGTTACCAGAGGTTGTTGTTCATGAGTGTTGGATGTATCCTTTGTCAAGTCAAGGGGGCAAGGCGAAGAGGCAGTCCACAAACAGGCAAGGGTTCGAGGGTAGGAGCGAGGCAGCATAGTCTGTGTCCGAGCAGGGGTCGAAGATCGAGGGAGGCAGTCAGAGATCCGGATGGATGTCGGGAGGCAAAACATGATCACAGATGACGGGGAAGACATGGGAAGATGTGCGACATTCTGGCAAAGGTTCCTCGGGTCCTCTGGTCTTTATGCCGCTCTCTCTCATCAGGTCCAGGTGCGTTGATTAGTGATCGTCTGCAGGCTTGTTGCTGCACAGGCTTGTTGCTGCGCGGGCTTGTTGCTGCGCGGGCGTGCTGCGCTCAGCGCGAGCAGGGGCATATCTGAGCGCGCTGCCAGCGGAGGTGCCGGCAGCTCCAGCTGCTGAGGAAACGCGGGTTCGAGTCTGCGCCGTGACAGAGGTAGCCAGACAAGTTAAGTCAATAACGAAAATAATACAGCAAGAAATGCATACATCCATGTCGTGTAAATACTACAAAATCATTCATATTAACTCAGCTCTAAGTTGTGAAAAAAGTTACAAACTATACATTACATGACCGCCACAGTATAAACAAGTCCAATAGTGGACTAACAATTTCCATCCAATGTTTATTAAAACGACAACCTCCCGGCATGATGGACCGATGCACCACTGTCCTCTTGGGGGCGACACAGAGTCGTATATCCGGCTCTGGCATGACAACAACCTAATGTAAGGGCTAATGTAGGATCAAGTGTGTAGCTTTCATTTTTAAGGAAACTTGTTTTATTTTTTCCATTTTATAATTAGCCTATTGAGTCAGACTACCGAGAAATATGATGAACATTTCCAAGCATTTGCAAGCACTTCACCCAAAATTCAAGCTTTTTTCAAAACTTGAAAACAAAACATTAAAATTGTTGTGTTTACTAAGGGGAGGTGACGGCAAACATACACCAGGGGGCAGTATATACAAATATTTATTATATATATATGGACAATATATATATATATATATATATATATATATATACTAAACAATACAACTAAACTAAGGAAATAGAGTGTGAACTAGAATACAAGAGTGTGTATGGTGTAAGACTATGTGTAGTATTTAACTGGAATGTGTGTTACCAAGTGTTGAACGAGATACGAGGAAGTCCAGGGGGCAGACAGGTGATCCGGGATACAAGCGGGGGTCCGTGGGGCTGAGAGGGGCGTCAAGAAGTCAGAGTCCAAAGTGGGGGGTCGAGGATCAAGGGATGCAGTCAGAATCCAGAGGGGTCCAGAGAAGTGAGGCGCACAGCTCACTTCCAAGGCGACGGAGGGAATTCTGCGGGGGACACGGGAGAAACAAGGGACAAGTAAGCCACGGAGAGGGAAACAAGACGAGAGAGCATAAAGCTTGACGCTTACGGTACACCATGAGAAAACTAAGTTCCCGCGCCGATCCTTGGGTCCACCCTGCCTTTATCCGGCACACCCTCATCAGTAACAGGTGCGCAGATAACCGGTGAGTGTTTGCAGCTGGCGGCTGCTGCAGGGCGGAGACGCGCGCGGCGAGTCCCTGGGTTTGCGCAGCCGTGGGCGTGTCCCAAGGTGCGCATGGCAGGCAGGGGTCTGAGCCATAACAGTATCCCCCCCTATGGACAGATTCCAGATGTCCCAAGACAGACAAACGAACAACATACTCACGACACAAGGGAGGGTGGAGGGGAGAACTGGTGGTGGGTCGCCGGCCCAAGTGTCCCCGAATCCACCGGGGACGAGTCTGGTGGCGGTGGCGAATAGAACGGCGCTGAGGCCGGCGAGGCGGGCGACCTAGGAACGACCACCATCTTGGCCGTCGGTAAGGCGGACGCGAGTGTCGCCATGGTGAGTCTCGCCGGAAATGAGGATGAGACGTCGGCGAAGAGGATGACGTCATCGGCGGCGTGGAAGCGGCAGACGTCATCGGCGGCGTGGCAGCGGCAGACGTCATCATAGCCGGAGACGAGGAGGGCAGCTGAAGAACTGGCTGAGGTGCTGAAGCCGGCGCTGCCGGCCGAGGTGCAGAGGTCGGCGCTGCTGGACGAGGTGCAGAGGTCGGTGCTGCAGAGGTCGGTGCTGCAGAGGTCGGTGCTGCAGAGGTCGGCGCTGCCGGCCGAGGTGCAGAGGTCGGCGCTGCCGGCCGAGGTGCAGAGGTCGGCGCTGCTGGACGAGGTGCAGAGGTCGGCGCTGCAGAGGTCGGCACTGCTGGCCGAGGGGCGAAGGTCGGGGCCAGCCTGGGAGCTGGTGGAGACACGGGGAATATCCTGGGGTTTGGTGCTAGCTTGGAGGCTAGTGCTAGCTCGGAGGCTAGCCGAGGGGCTGGTGCTAGCTCGGAGGCTAGCCGAGGGACTGGTGCTAGCTCGGACGCTAGCCGAGGGACGGGTGGTAGCTCGGACGCTAGCCGAGGGACGGGTGCTAGCTCGGACGCTAGCCTGGGGACTGCTGCTAGCTCGGGGGCTAGCCGAGGAACGGGTGATAGCTCGGGGGCTAGTCGAGGGACGGGTGCTAGCTCGGGGGCTAGCCGAGGGACGGGTGCTAGCTCGGGGGCTAGCCTGGGGACTACTGCTAGCTCGGGAGCTAGCCGAGGAACGGGTGCTAGCTCGGACGCTAGCCGAGGGACGGGTGCTAGCTCGGGGGATAGCCTGGGGACTGCTGCTAGCTCGGGGGCTAGCCGAGGAACGGGTGCTAGCTCGGGGGATAGCCGAGGGACTGGTGCTAGCTCGGGGGCTAGCCGAGGGACTGGTGCTAGCTCGGGGGCTAGCCGAGGGACTGGTGCTAGCTCAGGGGCTAGCCGAGGGACTGGTGGCTGCGGCTGGGAAAAGCGAAAAATAGGTGGAATTAGTCTGGCCGGGGGTAGCCTGTCTGGGTGCGACTGCCTCACCCCATCAGCACAGCCACAAGTACTATCCCCCCCCTCTGAAAGCGGATGCCAGACGCTTCCTGTTGACTGAGTCTCTAAGGGTGGGAGGAGGGTGTCCAGGCGATGACAAAATTCCTCCTTGCTCATATCGCTACTGAACATGCCTTTCCATGACAGCTTGGCAGGACAAGACAAATCCTCCGGTTTGAAGTGAAAAAAAGAAAAGGCCATGGTGAATGGGGCAAAAATAGGAGAGGAAAAAAAATGTCACTGGGGGTGGGGCTAAAGTCACTGGGGGCCGTCAGGTCCCTATATATAATTTGGCGGGAACTTACTGTTGTGTTTACTAAGGGGAGGTGACGGCAAACATACACCAGGGGGCAGTATATACAAATATTTATTATATATATATGGACAATATATATATATATATATAATAATACTAAACAATACAACTAAACTAAGGAAATAGAGTGTGAACTAGAATACAAGTGTGTATGGTGTAAGACTATGTGTAGTATTTAACTGGAATGTGTGTTACCAAGTGTTGAACGAGATACGAGGAAGTCCAGGGGGCAGACAGGTGATCCGGGATACAAGCGGGGGTCCGTGGGGCTGAGAGGGGCGTCAAGAAGTCAGAGTCCAAAGTGGGGGGTCGAGGATCAAGGGATGCAGTCAGAATCCAGAGGGGTCCAGAGAAGTGAGGTGCACAGCTCACTTCCAAGGCGACGGAGGGAATTCTGCGGGGGACACGGGAGAAACAAGGGACAAGTAAGCCACGGAGAGGGAAACAAGACGAGAGAGCATAAAGCTTGACGCTTACAGTACACCATGAGAAAACTAAGTTCCCGCGCCGATCCTTGGGTCCACCCTGCCTTTATCCGGCACACCCTCATCAGTAACAGGTGCGCAGATAACCGGTGAGTGTTTGCAGCTGGCGGCTGCTGCAGGGCGGAGACGCGCGCGGCGAGTCCCTGGGTTTGCGCAGCCGTGGGCGTGTCCCAAGGTGCGCATGGCAGGCAGGGGTCTGAGCCATAACAAAAATACAAGCATTTTCAAGTTTTTAAGCACCCGTAAGAACCCTGCCTGTTGGATCGCTTAGTGCTTTGGAGCTGCATGCATCCTGATTAGGGCGAGTGTGTAATGCGCCAAATGGCTGATTGAATGATCATGTGAGTGTGTTTGATTTAATGTGAACAATTTGAAATATATTGGCGGCATATGATGGTTGTGTACCCGAAAAAAACTAATCAGCCGCAGCATTTTATAAAGCGCCGGGTTCAAAGCATGGAAAAAAGTACTGGCTTACAGTCCATAAATAATGGTACTGCATCTATGATCTTCACACTTGCTAACTTACACGTTTTGTTGCGAATGTTTCGCAGTTCACCGTGTTATTCGCTAAGCCAACGAGAGATTGCTTATATCAACCTGTTAGTTGGGACACTCAACCATCATTGAGTAAATTTAAAAACACTTTAAATCGATCAAAACGGTCTTCATGTCAACAACCAGTATGTCCAGTTGATTGGCCATAGCCATCTTATGGCCCGTTTGGAGAAAGTATGATGGAAGGCAAGATTGTTTTATAAATATCTCCCAAATACCTCCTTGGTATGATTTAACATTTCGGGACTTATTCAGATCCCAAATACTCAAAAACAGCTATACAATAGGTAAGAACATTTAGTTTTGTATAATAGGGCCCCTTTAAATTGTACCTAAATGAAGACTTAAGCCACTCACACTGTACACAGAACACAAAAGGACATAGAAAATAGAGTAAAACCAAGATTAACCCCACACCCCAAAAATAAATGTAGCAGTACTAACAAAACATGCCGAGGGGGATCCTCGACAGATGGTGTCATCTGTTCTGGCTTCGTAAGAAGTTTATTGCAGAAGGATGCCGCGCCGTCATCCAAGTGTGTAAACTTTTTCTCAACGGTCAACTTTACCGCAACCTGGAAGCCACAGTGTTGCTGTATTAACATCTGAAGCATGGTAAATGTTGTAATTTTTTCATTATGCTTCTTTTTATGTTTCTCTCTCTCACAATACGCCTGTGTATCATGATAGTGCTCACGTAAACACAAAAACAAAACTAGGGCGCCATTACGTAATAAATGAATCTTCGGTGCATACCATAGTGAAAGAGGGAAATAACATAAGGACGACCGCAGCAATACATTTTAACAAGGATGCAAAAAGGGCTTTAACTGTCCGCAACAAGAGCATAGTAAGGATGGTGTCTGCTTTAGCTTTGTGGATCAATGACTGCAGGAAAAAGAACATTACGCTGGACACCAACATGATCCGCACAAAAGCTAAAAAGCTTTATGAAACATTTGCTAACTGGTCAATCCAGTCACGACAACGATGATCAGGATGATGCGGAGCCCAGGCCATCGACAAGTGCCTGAACCCAGTATCAAGTCTATTTAATGCCAGCAAGGGCTGGTTTGACAAATTTCAGAAACGCTTTGAATTTAAAAGTGTTTCTCTGCACGGAGAAAATGTGACAAAATGTTAATGCCTGTATGAGAAAAGTTTATCAAGTGTGTGGTTAGGGGTTATATAGCCTTAAAAAATATATAAGAAACCAAAAAACATATACTGTACAATACTGTAAACCAAAAAAACAACAAGTAATTATGCCACATTTTGCTAATGTCGATTAGCCAAATGGATTTGTAAAGTTACGCATCAATATTTTAGTCGGGAGTCGGGACAGATTGTTGGCTTTACCCTGCTAAAATGTCTAGTTTGACTGCACGGACCACCATCAAAATATATTATACACTATATTATATATCGCGTAAGCCTACTTTCATGGCAAGCCAAGGCCAACAGTAAAATTACCGTCACATTTCGTTCAGCATAACTCCATGTTGCATCCAACCTGAAGCACTGCATTCTCTTCCATGTACGCATATTACCATCTTTCAGTGCAGAGTGCAATTCTGTGAACCAACTCACGTTACGCATAAATCATATAGCCTACTACCATGTCAATACGCAAAGTAGAAAATCATTACTTGTAATGCATTATATTGTGCCAAGCAAATACCACCCCTGCCGCTGAGATAGGCTCCAGCACCCCCCGCTACCCCGTAAGGGACAAGCGGTAGAGAGTGGATGGATGGATGTGCCTGATGTACATACAGTACCAGAAACCTCAATTAGCCGTGCTAATGTTGGAACGCATTTCCTTAGCGTATCAGCATATTGAGAAGGAAATAGGCACTGACACTACCCATATCCACCTAGGTTGTATTTGTCAAATTTATGTTGCCCTGTCAGTTGGATGACACATCGACATACAGGCTAACGGGCATATATTTCCCCTATGTGTCGATGTGTCATTGACCGGGCTAGCATGCTAAGCCTTGCACTAGTGTGATGGTGCTTCGCTCCTAAGCAATCGTTGCACGAACACACTAGCTTTTTAGACAAGATCATAGACTGTATTGGACAATATAGTTTAGACATTATACTTAGAATTAGACAAACTTTATTGATCCACTAGGGAAATTGTTCCACATAGTAGCTCATTTAGAAAGGAAAGGATAAAGATGGAAAGGATAATGCACACAACGGCACAAAAAGGTATGAAGTACACTAAAAATGTACCATAGTAGCAATATAAAATATAACATATATGTAATATTTACATATTATATACACATTATATAATATATACTGATATATTATTATATTATATTTGTATATAATATATACAACATATAACACATCCCAATTACCATGTACAATATTACAGTATATGTAACAGCTGCAGCAAAAAAAAAGGACAGCATAAAATATAGAGTAGAAAATATAAATTATAAACAAAGAGAGGTCACTAACATAGAAGCGGTCAGGTAATAGACAGATATCATCTATTGCTGTATGGCCAGTGATTATACAGCTGGATGGAGTGTGGAATAAAGGAGTTCTTGAATCGCACAGTGTGGGAACGAAGCTGAAGGAGCCTGTTGGAGTATGAACTCCGCTGTCCCTCAATTGTCTGGTGAAGTGGGTGGGCAGGATTGTCCATGATGGCCAGCAGTTTGTCCAGTGTCCTCCTGTCCCTCACTGACACAAACGCCTCCAGCTGCTAGTCAATAGCTTGGCCAGCTTTCCGCATCAGTTTGTCAATCTGGTTTTAGTCCCTTTTGCTGGTGCTGCTGCCCCAACAAACCACTGCAAAGTACAGGGCACTGGCCACAACAGACTGAAAAAAGATCTCCAACAGCTTGCTGCTCTTGTTTGCAGCTTTGCTGTTGTCCTTCCAGTCCAGTCTGCTGTTCAAGTGGACTCCCAGGTACTTGTACTGCCACACTACTGCCACGTCCCGGCCCTGGATGTTGATTGGCTCCACATCAACTTCTTGAAATTGATGACCAGCTCCTTGGTCTTGTCCACATTAAGGAGCAGATGGTTCGCCTGAGACCAGGGGCGCCGCTAGGGATTTTGGGCCCCATGAAAAGAATCTTTACAGGGCCCCCAACACAGCGGCAACATTTTTTGATGCTATTTTACATACAATTATGCATTTTAATGGTATTCTGAATACAATGGAATTAATTTTGAGTCATTTATTTGCTGCACCACTGATTCTTGAGACTGTAGTAAAATGTATTATATTTTGTATTATATTATTATTATTATTATTATTTCAACACACACAGCTGCTCACCTCCTTCCTCATGTGGGGGCACTGGGGCTGATTCAGGGGCAGGGGGACTTGGGGGCTGACAGACAGCTGCTGCTGCTGCTGCTGCTGCTGCTGCTGCTGCTGCTGGTGCACTTGACTCTGTTCAGAATGAGGCATCATTTTGACAGAGGGGAGATCAACTATTATTGGATAAGAACAGCTTGATAAATGTTTGACTGGATTGATTATTTAACTAATATAGCAGTAAAATGTAAAAATCCAGAGTTTTCTTGAGCTAATATGGTGAGAAAAGTGAGCTAGCTTATTACCACAGACAGGGACAAAGTTAATATGCATAATTTTCCACCACAACTAACAAACCCACCTTTTTTTGGAAATATTGGGTGACATATTGTCGACCCTTCAACTCCTTCTCCTCTCTTATTTTATTTTCCTTTCTTTTTTGGCTGCCTGATTTTTGAGGCATACTGCAGTCTCCTCCGCTTTGCCCGCTGTGGCGCTGTCTGTGACAAATCGCAGGTGCTCTACCTGCAGCTGATCCAGTCGGACTGAACCATTTTACGTAAATAGAGGGGGGGGAGGGAGGATCCTGCATGTGTTGATGCTTCCAAAACAAATAAAGGTATTGTTACCAGGACATGGAAAATAAAACATGTGTGATTATATGTTAGTTAATAACTTAGTGTCATTATTTTTTCTGTATTATAATTTCATCATCATTAGGGGCCTCTCTGGGCCCCCCTCCATCATGGGCCCCTAGAATCCGTCTCCTTTACCCCCCACCTTTTCTGCGCCCCTGCCTGAGACCACTCCACAAAGTCAGCGATCAGTGTCCCGTATTCCAATTCCTGTCCTTCTCCGGTACACCCGACCACAGCAGAGTCATCAGAGTATTTCTGCAGGTGGCAGGACCCAGGACTATACTGGAAGTCTGAGGTGTACAGGGTGAACAGGAAAGGAGACAGGACAGTCCCCTGTGGAGCACTTTCACCACTGACCACAGTATCCAACAGGGAGCTACCCAGTCGCACAAACTGGGGCCTATCAGACAAGTGATCAGTGATCCAGGAGACAATGGATGAACTGACACCCATCCTGAGCAAATTGTCACTCATCAGAATTGGCTGAATGGGGTTAAAGGCACTGGAGAAATTAAAGAACATGATCCTCACAGTGCCCCTCCCACCATCCAGGTAAGAGTGAGCATGATGCAGTAGGTAGATAATAGCATCATCCACTCCTACATGGGGCTGGTACACAAACTGTAGAGGGTCAAGGGAAGGAGCACAAGAGTCCTTGTGCTTATCCAGCACAAGTCTCTCAAGGACCTTCATGACATGAGACGTCAGGGCAACCGGTCTGAAGTAATTCCTGATGGGAGGGGCTTTTTGGGCACCGGCACTATGCAGGATGTTTTCCATTGCGCTGGTATACTTTCTAACTTCACACTCAAGTTGAAGATGAAGTGCAGGACCTCAGTCAGCTGAGCAGCACAAGTCTTCAGGACCCAGGAGTTGTGGTCAGGGCTTGCTGACTTGGCTGGGTTGACTCTCTCCAGTCTTTGTCTCACATGACCAGGTGTCAGACACAACGGGCTGGCTTACAAACGAAATGTCCATTTTCATTTATCACAAGTAATAAGAAAACGTAAATGCCTTACTTACCTATCAAGGAGGAAATTTGCAAGTTTGGCATCAGATGAAAAAATATTCTCCGCCTTCAATCGTCTCCATCTTCAAATCCTCGTTTTGTTCCTGGCTTGGTGATTAATAAATTGAGAATCGTAACGAGGCCTTTTAGATTTACTAAGGTCTGACATGTTTAGTAACTTTACCAGTGGCAGTAGCTAGAGGACAATGACGGTACGTAACTGGCAACCTGCATGTGACACACTCAGGGACTTTCTAATTGGTCAAACAGTGGAGGGCGGGACATCGAAATGAAAACAATAACAAGATTTCGGGGCTGTAAATCTAATTTTGAAATAAGCATATCCCGGGTGAACTACCGTTATTAGTTATAGAGGTATACGAAAAGAACATCATTTATTAATGCCCTTTGACATATCAGGGTCATTTAATGATGACTTGACATGCAATTTCTACATATGGCACCTTTAATACATCGTTACTAAAGGACCCAGACTTTCTAAACTATTTTAAGAAAGAATGGACCCCAAAAGGGACAAGCGGTAGAAAATGGATGGATGGATGGATGGATGGATGGATGGACAGAATTTTTAGATTTCAACGACCAACCAGAAACCACGGTGTGTTCTCTGGGAGACCGCAAAAGTAGTTATGCGAGGAAAATGTATTTCCTATTAATCATACAAGAAAAAAAAGAAATGTTTAATAGAGCAGGAACTTGAAAATTGAATCAAACAATTAGAAATAGCTTATGCTAACTCACAAAATGAACACAATTTGAGCAAATAGAGAAAACTCAAACTAGATTTAAGAGAAATAATTGATAAGAAAACTCAATTCCAGCTACAGAGGTTACGATTGGAGAAGTTTAAGCATGACAATAAACCAAGCAAATATTTGGCTAACCAACTTAAACTAAATAAAGAAAAAACTTCTATACCATTCATTAACGATTCAGCTGTTCCTGAGGAAATTAACCTTATCTTTAGAGACCTTTACAAAAACTTACAGTATATACACCCCAGAGTGACCCATTTCTTTTAGATATTCAGACATTTCTTAATGATATAGACATACCTAAATTAAATACAGGGCAGGTATCAAATTTAGGTCTACCTATTGCAGTAACTGAAATTCATGATGCTCTTCAACAGATGCCAAACAACAAAGCACCAGGATCTGATGGGTTCCCTGTGGAGTTTTACAAAACATTGTGGTCACTCCTAGCCCCAATATTTACAAAAATGGCTCTCGCTTGCTGGCTCCTCTGCTTGTTATAAGATAGGGGTCCATCTTCCCTAAGAATGATGTGCTCTGTAGTGACTGTACAAGCCAATGCGAGCTTTGAAGTTTCTGCCACATATTGGACAGATCAGACCAAGTGGTAATATACGTTTTGGCATGACTCTTTTTTCCAGTCTCCTCCTCCTTTTTTCCAAGTATCGTATATGTTCTTTCTCCTCATACTTTGTCACTCCTTCACTGACTGCAGCTCTCCATGTTATTCTGTCTTTTGCTAGGTCTTCCCAGTATGTAGAATCTATTACACATTGTTTAAAAATCTTTTTTTTAAGCAATCCTTGAAACGTTTTCTCTGCCCACCAACATTTATTTTCCCTTCATTTAGCTGACAGTACAACATCTGTTTTGGCAGTCTTTCGTCAACATGCCCTGTCCATTGTACTTGTTTTTTAACAATTGTACTCTCTACTCTACTCTGTACTCACTCTTAAAAACATGGCCTGTTCAGTACACTGATGTTTGTTCTCATATCTTGCCAATTAATATTCACCATCTGGCGTTGACCATGCTGTTGAGAACCTTTCAAGTGCTGTCATATGTCTTCGATATGCTGTCCATTCCTCTGAACCATATAGCAAAGTTGTTATAATAATTGCTCTGAACACTTAGATTTTTGTATCTAGTCTGAAGTCATGATTTTGGAACACTTGAGTCTTAAGTTTTCCAAAGGCTGCAGCAGCTAGCCTGATTCTGTGATTGACTTCTGCATCAATGTTAGCATTTGAAGACATTATACTACGAAGGTATGTGAAGCTTTCTACATTTTTAAGAGCCACTTCTTCTATCTTTATTGCTGGTGGTTGCCGGATGACGTCCTTTGGCGATAGTTGGAAGAGTGCATTTATTCTAAGTCCAAGTTGTGTGTACGTGTAGTTAAATGCATCCAGTATTACTTGCAAATCTTCTGCACTCTTGGCTGCTATTGCATTATCATCGGCATATTGAAACTTTGAACTTGAAACTTTTCTTCTGGCTTGCAGCTTCCTCAGGTTGAATAGTTTTCTATCTAGCCGAAATGCAATTTTAAATAGCTCAGCTGGTATTCGTGAATATGCAATGTGGATCACAACAGAGATAAAGACAGAGAACAGTGTTGGGGCTTCCAGGAATCCCTGTTTTTACTCCAGTTTTTACTTCAAAAGGAGCAGAATCATCACGATTCCCAAGTACTGTAGCTGTCATATTGTCATGCATCAATTGGACTATACTGATGAATTTTGGAAGACATCCTGATCTTGCCAGTACTTCCCAAAGTAGTTCCCTAGAGACAGTGTCAAATGCTTTTGTGAAGTCAATAAACACCATATGGAGTAGGGTTGGGTATCGAGTATCGAGTATCGAGTATCGATTGGAACCGGGACTAACTTTCCGATTCTCCCGGAATCGTTCAAAAGTTTAAATTTCGATTCCTATTTTCGATACCCAGTCCGCCGACCGGAAAAAAAAAAAAAAAAAAAAAAAAAAAGGCAGCCGAACCGGAAGAAGAAGCCGCTGAGCACCAACGAAGAAGCGCCCACCGCCGGAAGTGTTAGCATAGCCGAGCGAGTCAGTCAAGCTCAAGCATGGATAGCGGGCGTCGGCGGTCGAAAGTGTGGCTTTACTTTACAAAAAAAAAAAGAAATAACAGAGCTCCATGTCCATCAAGAAACGAGTGGAGAGAGAGCTGCAGATGTACCAGGACGTTCCACCGATAATTATGTCTGACGACCCTGTTGCATGGTGATGGTCCGGTGGAACCAACAAAAGACTTATCCTTTGCTGTCAGATCGCGCTTTCTCCTATTTATGCGTTCAAGCTTCTTCCACACCCAGCGAACATGTATTTTCCACAGCAGGAGACTATCTGTCCAGAACGCTCACGCATCCTGCCTGAGAAGGCGGATATGGTCATTTTCCTAAACAAGAACTGTCTCTGATTTTATACTGTACCTGCTGCTAATCTGGACTGGGTTTTGCAAGTTGTTTCTTATTGTTTATTTGCTTTTCTGCACCAGGTTAGCCCATCAGTGGGAGCACGGCAACATTTTTAAGTACCTGCAGCATCATACACTTGTGTGTGTAAATGTGTTTTCATGAGGTTTTCAAAAATAAAGCTCTCTTGAGGAAAGTGTACCCCTGGGAAAATGTATTCATAATTTATAATATTTATATTCAAGTTCATAGATTTGATATTTATATTCTAGTTGAAAACAGCCCTGAAAGGAATTTATAGTAAAGTTCATAAAAAGTTAATAGAATTAAAATTGATGGAGAATGTCAGACTATTTCATTCAGAAAGACTGTAGGTTAGCTAGCTCATTTAAAATATCCTAAACTTTTTTTTGACCCTGCCTCTTAAAAGAATCGGAATCGAGAATCGTCAGGAATCGGAATCGAAACAAAGAATTGGAATCGGAATCGTTCGAATTCAAACGATACCCAACTCTAATATGGAGGGGTTTATTTTATTCAATGCATTTTTCTTGGAGTTTTCTCACTGAGAATATCATGTCAGTTGTTCCTCTCTTTGGACTAAAGCCTGATTGAGATTCTGGGAGTATGTCCTCAGCAATGGTCTGAAGTCTTGTGTTGAGGATTCCTGACAGGACCTTACCAGCAGTATTGAGTAGTGATATTCATCTGTAAATGCCACATTCTGCTCTATCACCCTTTCTTTTGTATCTCTTCACAATGTTGGCATTCTTTACCTCAGGTGGTATTTCTTCCTCACTCCTTCCTCCAAACATGAATTCTGCTAAAATCTGAAAAAGACCCAACACTTCCGTTAAGTTATCGGCCAATCTCCTTGATTAATATTGATCTGAAAATTATCTGCAAAGTATTAGCTCAAAGATTAGGAAAAAATCACTCCATATCTAGTACACCCTGATCAAACAGGTTTTATCTAAGGGAGACAATCGTCCAACAATGTTCGCCGCCTGATAGACTATTCTGTTGTGCATAATCTAAAAACCGCTGTTGTTTCATTAGATGCTGAAAAGCATTTAACAGAGTGAATTGGAATTTTCTTCAAACTACTCAAGGAAATTTGGATCCGGAGACTCATTTATAGCATGGATCAAGGTCCTATATAGTTAGAACTAACAGCCAAATCTCTCCAAGGTTTCCTCTTATGAGGGGCACTAGGCAAGGTTGTCCACTTTCTCCGTCACTGTTTGCCAAAGATGTGGACTCTAGTCACATGACTTGGACTCGAGTCAGACTCGAGTCATGAATTTGATGACTTTAGACTCGACTTCACAAAATGTAAAGAGACTTGCAACTCGACTTAGACTTTAACATCAATGACTTGTAACTGCACTTGGACTTGAGCCTTTTGACTTGACATGACTTGCTACTTCCCCCAAAACCCAAAGATTAAAATGTTATTCAGGAGCACTCCGTATCTTTAATTTTGTATGTATCTGTCTATCAGCGTGTTGTTCCTGTCAGCGTGAGTGATCTCAGTACAACAGCCAATCAAATTAGAGCTACGTTGTTTTCATCACACAGCATTCATCCAATCAAATTGCAGGAAAACCAACGAAGAAGAATTGTCAAACAACACGCCAGTGAGAAAAAAATCATGCCAAAGTTGGTTTCGTACGGGTATAAAAACTACGACTTGGTCAACAAAAACGAATTGCGTATGCAAAACATGCAGTTCGAATATTACAGACGGAGACGCAACAACTTCCAACTTTGTTCGACATTTGAAAATGCATAAATAAGGATACGTTTTGAATGTAAGCTAACGTTTATTGGCTAAGTAACGTCATTTTTATTTGCTGTGTAGTTAAATCAGTGAGGCTGTAAACTCACTGCTAACGTTATAACCATAGACATCTTATAAGTAGACGCAGCATCGAGCGCTACTGCCTACTGGCGCTGACGAGACGCGGGGCCGCCATCTTGGAGTGGTGATCTGCTCCACTCAGTTCAATTCATTTGGCAGGAGCAATGAACTGTCAGCGCATTTAATTCATCTTACCTCACTGAATACCACTGATTTTCACGCGCTTTTTTGTCATACTTGTAGCTATGATAAATGACACATGTTTTATTATTCATAGTTTGCTTAACAGTAATAGAATATTCTTATATGCTATAAGTGACCAGACGTCCGAGATCAAAACTGGGAATATAATCCCAGAGAAGGGGAAAAAAACGGTCAGCTATTTTTAAATTCAAGAAACAATATGATTAGGTTATATATACATGCATATATGTAATAGACCCGAGTGGTGGAATATTAAAAACTAGTAACATTTTGCTTAAAACCAATATAAATATTAAGGACCCAATGTAATGAGAGCAGCCTTCCAAAATAAGGGAAGATGATTATGCTAGCTCACAGTTTATTTGAGGGTACAGTCACGATAGGCGTAGAGGGTCAGGGTCTTGGCTCTGCCCACTCCCACGGCGTCCTCCTGCACACAGAATTTAAATGGAGGCAAGCCACGGGGATAAAATCATTTAAAACCACGAAGACGCTCTCTGGGCTGACGTCACACTTACACGCAAGGCAGGGTTTCCCCTGCCTCTACTGTAGTTCCGCATAGAGGTATTGGGTACGCCCACCCTCCTCGCCAGTCTCCGGTCACTCGCGGGACCTACATGGCCGTACTTGTCCCGTCCCGCTCCGCCTCTTGGTCGCTCCCAGGGGTCACCGCAGGTCTCTAGGTCCCGATCGCCCCTGTCCACAGAACCACACAGCCAGCGCACAACGCACGAGCCCACAAGCCCACAGCCCAAAGCAGTTGGATGCCCCCGCAGATCCACAATACACAACACTCACTTCGGAGGCAGAGTTTCCTCTGCCCTTGCGTGTTGTGGGCTTCTTGAGGTTCGCTCCGGTAGCCTGCAGGGTCTGCTGTGTAGTCCGAGGAGTTCCTTCCCAGCCTGCGTGCGTCCACCCGGTCGCTCGTGGCAAATCAATCAATCAATCAATCAATGTTTATTTATATAGCCCTAAATCACAAGTGTCTCAAAGGGCTGTACAAGCCACAACGACATCCTCGGTACAGAGCCCACATACGGGCAAGGAAAAACTCACCCCAGTGGGACGTCGGTGAATGACTATGAGAAACCTTGGAGAGGACCGCATATGTGGGTAACCCCCCCCGCCCCCCGCCCCCCGCCCCCCCCCCTCTAGGGGAGACCGAAAGCAATGGATGTCGAGTGGGTCTGACATAACATTGTGAAAGTCCAGTCCACAGTGGATCCAACACATCAGCGGGAGTCCAGTCCACAGCGGGGCGAACAGGAAACCATCCCGAGCGGAGACGGGTCAGCAGCGCAGAGATGTCCCCAACCGATGCACAGGCTAGTGGTCCACCCGGGGTCCCGACTCTGGACAGCCAGCACTTCATCCATGCAACTCCCCCTTGCAAGGGACAGGGGAGAAGAGGAGAGAAGAAAAGAAACGGCAGATCAACTGGTCTAAAACAAGGGGGGTCTCTTTAAAGGCTAGATTATACAAATGAGTTTTAAGATGGGACTTAAATGCTTCTACTGAGGTAGCATCTCTAACTGTTACCAGGAGGGCATTCCAGAGTACTGGAGCCCGAATAGAAAACGCTCTATAGCCCGCAGACTTTTTTTTGGCTCTGGGAATCACTAATAAGCCGGAGTTCTTTGAACGCAGATTTCTTGTCGGGACATATGGTACAATACAATCGGCGAGATAGGCTGGAGCTAAACCGTGTAGTATTTTATACGTAAGTAGTAAAACCTTAAAGTCGCATCTTAAGTGCACAGGAAGCCAGTGCAGGTGAGCCAGTATAGGCGTAATATGATCAAACTTTCTTGTTTTTGTCAAAAGCCTTGCAGCCGCATTTTGTACCAACTGTAATCTTTTAATGCTAGACATAGGGAGACCCGAAAATAATACGTTACAGTAATCGAGACGAGACGTAACGAACGCATGAATAATGATCTCAGCGTCGCTAGTGGACAAGATGGAACGAATTTTAGCGATATTACGGAGATGAAAGAAGGCCGTTTTAGTAACACTCTTAATGTGTGACTCAAACGAGAGAGTTGGGTCGAAGATAATACCCAGATTCTTTACTGAGTCGCCTTGTGTAATTGTTTGGTTGTCAAATGTTAAGGTGGTATTATTAAATAGATGTTGGTGTCTAGCAGGACCGATAATCAGCATTTCCGTTTTCTTAGTGTTGAGTTGCAAAAAGTTAGCGGACATCCATTGTTTAATTTCATTAAGACACGCCTCCAGCTGACTACAATCCGGCGTGTTGGTCAGCTTTAGGGGCATGTAGAGTTGAGTGTCATCAGCAAAACAGTGAAAGCTAACACCGTACTTGCGTATGATGTCACCCAGCGGCAGCATGTAAATACTAAAGAGTGCAGGGCCAAGAACCGAACCCTGGGGAACTCCGCACGTTACCTTGACATAGTCCGAGGTCACATTGTTATGGGAGACGCACTGCATCCTGTCAGTAAGATAAGAGTTAAACCAAGACAAGGCTAAGTCTGACATACCAATACGTGTTTTGATACGCTCTAATAAAATATTATGATCGACGGTATCGAAAGCGGCGCTAAGATCAAGAAGCAGCAACATAGATGACGCAAAGCCTGTCGATCCTTCCCCGCTCCTGGCAAAGCCTGTCAATTCCCTCCGTCAATTTTCCTTTTAAATGTGCAGTCCTAATGCTCCGCAGGTGCGTCCAATTTCAGGTGTCGTTCGATTGGGCACATTGGTTGTTAGGGGCAACAAGCTAAAAGGGGCAATATCTTAAAATACCAACAAAGTCCACAAGGAGTAAAAACATGCAATTAAAAATACAATCAAATTCCAAAATGTAAAAACATGCAATTAAAATCCACAGCAATAAAAACACTCTAAGACATGCATTGCAATGAAACATAAAAAAATAAAATCCCCTACTTGTGTCCCATCACATATATCCTACATAAACAATGTATGAATACATTAGATATCTATATATCTTAGGGACCTATAGACTGTATCTCTGTTGCTGCAGCAGCAGAGAGTTTATTCTGTCTTGAAACTTTGTATTGATATTTTGTATTACATTCTTCCCTTAAATGATCATGTTTACAGTGATAGTTATTATTTTATATGTATTTTTTATGTATGTCGCTTTGGATAAAAGCGTCTGCCAAATACTTAAACATAAACATATATAAACACCTGAAAGTCTTTATATCAGCTAAAACCATCAATCTGTTTCACTGGATTCAGAATAAAACCAAATTCTGTCTTACCCAACAATGTTAGTATTTGAATATTGTTACTTGGAGACTTATTCCTGGCTACAATTATACTGTTAAAGTATTGTCTTATACTTTGCCTAAAATGAAAATGCATCATAATCAGTGGCGGCTGGTGAATTTTGTTTTAGGTGGGGCTGAAAGAAAGAAACCAAACCCCTTTAGGAGGGTCATCCTCCCCCAGAAGATTTCTTTGTGATTTTCACATACAAATATTGAAGATCTTTGCTCCTTCTCAACTCTGTGCTAATATTCTTTTCACAAAATACAACCAATAGTACGTTAATGTTAAATCATACTTGAGAAAAGTAATCCCCCGATTCCTATTTTCAACAGTCCGCTCATTTGAGCAGGAAAACACTGAACACTTTGTTTTCTACCTGTCAACTGTCAGTTTAGGCTGCTCGCCGGCTCCTATTCACCACTTCAAGATGGCGGCCGAATTGCTCGCGTCACAGCAGCCAATTCTGCGTCTACTTATAAGATGTCTATGGTTATAACGTCATTGCAAACACGGCAATCTGTTTCGTCCACTGCAGTTTGCTACCTTATTCATACTTTTTGTCAAGAGATTTTCTTTAAGCAGGGTTGCGTGAGGTACCTACACTTAACGTTACGTCAACACACAGTAACGTAACATTAGACGGCGGTCAACAGCACCGCATATTTTAGCCACCTACAAAAAGACAAACATAGTTCAGGTCAGTTAAAATGTATACTATATTAAGAATATGTGTACATATTGCATAGGACCCTGACTTCTAAAAAGTACAACTCTGTTCATTGTTATGTTCATGTATTTGTTATGTTTTTCATGTGTACGCACACATAAACACACATACAGTATGAGATGAGATCAATGAGATAAGGTAAGAACAGAATAGAAACTGCTGTGGAACTAGTTACAATGCAATATGCCATGGAAACACAATGTTAACACTTTTGTGCCAATAAGTACAGTTGCACTTCTTTTCAAATGTGTTTATTCTGTAAAAGAATGAGTTAAATGTTTAAAATGGCTGGTTAATAGTGCTATTATGAAGTGCAATGTCAGCACTATTTTTTTTCCTGCAATTTCAAATGCACTTGTTTTAATAAATAAATACAGCGTTTTAAAAGCATACACCCCGCGTCTCCACCAGCTCCCAGGCTGGCCCCGACCTCTGCCCCTCGGCCAGCAGTGCCGACCTCAGCACCTTGGCCTGCTCCGCCGACCTCAGCACCTCGGCGGCCAAGATGGTGGCCGTTCCTTGGTCGCCCGCCTCGCCGGCCTCAGCGGCGTTCTACTCGCCGCCGCCACCAGACTCGTCCCCAGTGGATTCGGGGACACTGGGGCCGGCGACCCACCACCAGTTCGCCCCTCCGCCCTCCCTTGACTTTTGTTCCTGTGCTTTTTGTGGTACGACCTGTAGGACATCTGGAAGCTGTCCATAAGGAGGGGGGTACTGTTACGGCTCAGACTCCTGCCAACGCTGCTCATCCGTCTGTGCGCTCCAGTGCCCGAAGGGGGGGGCGCACATCCAGGGACGCGCCGCGCGTCTCCGCCCTGCAGCAGCCGCCAGCTGCAATCACTCACCGGCAATCACTCATCGGCAATCTTCACACCTGGGATTGATGAGGGCGAGCTGGATAAAGGCCCAGTGGACCCAAGGATCGGTGCGGGAACTTAGTTTCTCAAATGGTGTTCCGTAAGCGACAAGCTTTGTGCTCAATCCTTGTTTCCACTCCATGGCTTGATTTGTTCTTTGTCTTCTCCTTGATTGATTGATTGATTGATTGATTGATTGATTGATTGATTGATTGATTGATTGATTGATTGATTGATTGATTGATTGATTGATTGAGACTTTTATTAGTAGGTTGCAAGGGGACGGCGTGGCGAAGTTGGGGGAGTGGCCGTGCCAGCAATCTGAGGGTTACTGGTTCAATCCCCACCTTCTACCATCCTAGTCACGTCCGTTGTGTCCTTGGGCAAGACACTTCACCCTTGCTCCTGATGGGTCCTGGTTAGTGCCTTGCATGGCAGCTCCCGCCATCAGTGTGTGAATGTGTGTGTGAATGGGTGAATGTGGAAATACTGTCAAAGCGCTTTGGGCTCCTTAAAAAGGGGTAGAAAAGCGCTATACAAGTACAACCATTTACCATTTACCATTTGCACAGTGAAGTACATATTCTGTACAATTGACCACTAAATGGTAATACATTTTTCAACTTGTTTAAGTCGGGGTCCACTTAAATTGATTCATGATACAGATATATACTATCAGATATATACTATCATCATAATACAGTCATCACACAAGATAATCACATTGAATTATTTACATTATTTACAATCAGGGGTGTGGAGGGGGGGGGGGTAGCATATTGACAGCAAGTAGTGGACATAGAGAGAGAGAGAGAGAGAGAGAGAGAGAGAGAGAGAGAGAGAGAGCGAGAGAGAGAGAGAGAGAGAGAGAGCAGAAGGCATAAGAAAAAGTATCTGCATTTGATTGTTTACATTTGATTATTAGCAGTCCGGGGAGGGTGTTAGTTTAGGGTGGTAGCTGCCTGGAGGTGAACATTTATTGCGGTTTTGAAGGAGGATAGAGATGCCCTTTCTTTTATACCTGTTGGGAGCGCATTCCACATTGATGTGGCATAGAAAGAGAATGAGACTTGGGACTTGACTTGAGACTTTCCGGTCTTGACTTTGGACTTGACTCGGGACTTGAGGGCAAAGACTTGAGACTTACTTGTGACTTGCAAAACAATGATTTGGTCCCACCTCTGCTGTTTGCTGTATTTATTGAACCTCTTGCAGCCGCAATACGACAACATGCAAATGTAACAGGTGAAGTAAGTGAAGTAAAAAATCACATAACTACTTCTCTGTGACTCCTTGTACTGCTCTGCTTCCTCAGCAAAGTCAAAGTGTAATGTTTTAAAGAAATACATAGTATCCTCATACAGCATTGACTCAATATAAGATGCAAAAAGTAAACACTGCCGACTAGCGGCCAGAATAAAGAACTGCGTTGGGAAGGAGTTAAATAAAACCAAGACAACATGCACATTTACAGTATTACACATACCTGAAAATGAATTAAAAATCACATAAAACCTTTCTCTGTGATTCCTTGTAACGCTCCGCTTCCTACACATAGAAAACATACTTTTTACCAACATGACACAGGCTGTGTAGTGGTCACGTGACAAATCGCGCCAACACTGTTACTCAAACAAAACGCTTGTAGCGCTCAAAATATGATGACTACAAAAATATGATGATGTGTAACTTTTCCTTCAAAATACACATTTTCTCCTCAAGACACAATCTCACTCATTGATAAATTCAGTTATATTTCAGATTACTCCATTAACTGGTCCAAATCTACTGTGTCACCTATTAATTTAGACTTTCAGAGCACCTCATCGATTCCAATGCACAAAGGGAACATTAAATACCTGGATATAAATATTTCTTCCACATTGTCAGGCCTGAATCTCTTGAATTACTCCCCAATCTTAAAATCGATTGAGGATGATCTGGTGTATTGGAAGACACTGCCCATCTCACTTATGGGAAGGGTTTCTACAGTGAAAATGATTGTCTTGCCTAGAGTTAATTATCTTTTTTCAATGATTCCCACCAAACCTTCTCAAACTTGGTATAACTCACTAGACTCACACATCAATCAGTTTCTTTAGAAAAGTAAACCAGTGCAAATCAGCCTAAAAACATTACAAAAACCCAAGGAATGTGGGCGTCTAGAAAAAATATCCCATTACTTCTTTGCAAATAAACTTACAATATATATTAAAATGGATCAGTTCCAATTTATTAGATCATTTATGGTTAGATATTTAACAATCATTCAGCCAGGAGATCTCAATTTCTAACTTGCCCTTTATTAGCCAAATTCTTCAAAAACACAACTGCTTTAAAAACATGAATATACACACTACCTTAACAGCTCAATCCCTGCCAAATTAAATCTATTTAGAATAATCCTGATTTTCTGCTTAACAAGAAACCATTGAACATTCCAACATGGCATGATAAGAGATGCCTTAAATATATCATCAATGGAAACAGTAGTATCACTTTCAAAGACTTAAGAACACAGTATGTAATAAATCCTAACAAATTCCTACAATATATACGAATCAAATCTGTAACCAGTGCAAGATTCAACAAAACAACATGGGAAAGTATCCCCATATCTGCCCCCAAAGCTTTATCCAAAATATATGCTTTATTATCAACAAACAATAACACAATAGGTATCCCAACTTCCAAATGGCACTTTGTTGTATCCACAAGCTGTGACCCAGAATTGTCCAAACAAATCTGCCTCAATACTTCTTGAATCCAAATTTACAGCTGATTCAGTTCAAAACACTTTACAGAATACATTACACCGGTCAAAGACTATTTACAATGGGTTTAGTTGACTCTAACATTCGTGTACACTGCTCAGATAATAATACTTACATGCACTCAATGCAGTCCTGTGCTCTCGTTAATAACTTCTGCTGTGGAGTGTGCGAGAACATGTCATTAGCCTTACGGATTCCCATTCCCACCTCCCCTCACTCTGCCTGTTGGGTGAGCTCTCCACAACTGACTTTGATACAAACAAAACATACTTCCTTATAAATGCAGTAGGCATCGTTGAGAAAACTTTTTTCATCAATTGGAAAACAAAAAACAATTTATGTATGGACTGGACTCTCGCTGATGTGTTGGATCCACTGTGGACTGGACTTTCACAATATTATGTCAGACCCACTCAACATCTATTGCTTTCGGTCTCCCCTAGAAGGGGGGGGGGGGGGTTACCCACATATGCGGTCCTCTCCAAGGTTTCTCATAGTCATTCACACCGACGTCCCACTGGGGTGAGTTTTTCCTTGCCCGTATGTGGGCTCTGTACCGAGGATGTCGTTGTGGCTTGTGCAGCCCTTTGAGACACTTGTTATTTAGGGCTATATAAATAAACATTGATTGATGATTGATGTATAAACCTTTACAAAAAACATTTTATTAGATCATATAGTTTTGGAAAGAATGCCTGCTGAATCAAACAACTGAAAGAAGTACGATCTCTCTGGGCACCTCTAGTTAATTGTGTGTGTGTGTGTTTGTATTTATATATGTGTGTACGATATATTAAAGATTAAAGATTAAAGTACCAATGATTGTCACACACACACTAGATGTGGTGAAATTTGTCCTCTGCATTTGTCCCATCCCCTTGGGGAGCAGTGGGCAGCAGCAGCGCCGCGCCCGGGAATCATTTTGGTGATTTAACCCCCAACTCCAACCCTTTGTTGCTGAGTGCCAACTAGGGAGGTTATGGGTCCCATTTTTATAGTCTTTGGTATGACTCGGCTGGGATTTGAACTCCAACCTACTGATCTCAGGGCGGACACTCTAACCACTAGGCCACATATGTATATATGTATGTGCTTATGTATGTTTTTTAATTGATTCTTTTTTGTTTTTTGAATCTACACTTTTTTATTATTTTTTTTATTTAGTATTTGTTTAAAAATAATGTTTCTTCTGCTATAACTACATTTACACTGCAGGCCAAAGTGGCTCAAATTGTAATATTTTTTTTAATCTGATTTTTTCCCAGCTGACTGTTTACACTGCAAGTAAAATGTGATTTTTATCAGACTCCAGTGTAAATGCGCACAGGCCCCAATGTGGCCCCAATGTGGTCTCGCTGTCACTTACATGCACACTTTGATAAAATAAAAACAAAGGAAGTTGACCGGGAGGAAGTCGCTACTACTACAAAATAAAATAAAAGTTGCCACACCTTAAAACTGAGTGTTTTTTTTACGTAAAAGTAAATTAAAGTAATATAATGTATGAATGGATGTATATAGTGTAATATATTTGGGATGGTTGAAATCTTTTTATGGCTGTTAGGTAGAGAAGACACGGACATCAGCGTGGATCTACAGGAGCTTTATTTTTTAGCTCACATTTCAGCAAATGCGCCACAGCGTCACTGCTGGTCTTTGTCAGTTGGAGGATTATTCGAAATAAGTTTTATTCAACTGTCATTTAATTCACAAAAGGAGTTCAAAGTCTTTTTTGTGGTATGAGTCGCTCAGTCCTTGTTCATGACTCAAGTAAATTTTTTGATTTGAACTGCTAAGATAATAACTTCCATAATATTGTACCTTTTTGAGATGCACCTGTAAGGGTTTAATGTCAGCAACACTTTCCATGCATTTTAAAATTACCGTAAAATATATTTTGTATGTGTCAAGTGTCAACTAAATATTTGTGTTGTGCCTATGAAATGTTAAGCCCAAGACATTATTAGCGTTGAATCAACGAAAAGCTACCGTGCTATTATAACAACATTTTGTACCTCATAATATTCTGAGATCGTTTCAAGTAACCACAATCATGATGCCAACACTTGACCTTACACACTCATAGGTACTGTTTAGGATAATTGAAACGTCTTGAATTTTCATTAGTTAATCTTACAATAGCATCTGCAGTATACAACGAGGGTTGAATAATACAAGTGCAACTATTTCACCTATTTTAAGAATGGCTACATGTGTTATGTGGTATGTGATGTTTTTATTGTCAGTGTCTGTTGCTGGGACCCCTCACAATGTTGACATGTGATATTGTGCTATTCAAAAACGGGTAAACAAGATTGAATGGAATTTAGTTTTATGTAAGTAGATTTGATTGACAGCTTTAAACTACTGCACATGCAGCCAAACTGGTCCAGTTTGTGTTTAGCTGTGGCCTGAATCGGCCCGTGTTATTTAAACAAACATTCAGAAGCATTCACAATGTTAACATTTACAGCTGCTTTCATTTCTTAACTTATTCCCTGCTGTCAACAACAAGCTAAATCTTTATATATTTTTAAGCACTTTATTTTTATGATTTCTGCATATACAGTATATGTTAGTAAACAGTGTAAAGACTTAGGAAATAAAGACTTAGAATGATGACGTTGACCTGCAAGGTGAGTAAGGAGTACGATTTTTTAAGCACTTTATTTTTATGATTTCTGCATATATATGTTTGTAAACAGTGTAGAGACACAGGAAATAAAGACTTAGAATGATGACACTGACCTGCAAGGTGAGTAAGGAGTAAGATGATGTTTGTATGCTAAAAACAGTCAGTCTAGTCAGTCAGACTAAAAAGAGATAAAATAGCTATTTTTATAAAAATAGCTTGAAAGGTGATCCGTGGTGTCTTAGGTTCTAATCTTCTATTCATACATAAAAGTGTAATTGTATGTGTTTCAGCATACAACTTTGTCTTTTCATATTATATTTTTCAAATGGCATTGTCATCAGTTGATTTTCAGATAATACTGTTGTTTCTTTAATTATACAGTGTTCCCTCGATTATCACGGGGGTTACGTTCCAGTGTTAAGTGAAGTTCTGCTAAATAGGAATGCTATTCAATTTGTAATTTTTATTAATATTATATGCATTTATTAACTTTATAAGGCATCCACACACTCCACAAAGCTTTTACACACACTTATAAACACTTCCAATGCTTTTAAAACACCTTAAACACTCTAAACCCTATATCAGACCTGGGCAAATTAAGGCCCGGGGGCCACATGCGGCCCGTTGAGCTTTTCAATCTGGCCCGCCGGACATTCCCAAATAATTTTTTTAGATCTTTAAGATGGAAAGTGTAGCTGCCATTATGATGTGCAGTGATGTTTTCAAATGACCGTAAGTCTTCAACTATACTAAGTATTTCAATGATTAGAATCTGCACTTTTGCATGATATACTAGTTACTATGGTAATCTAATTAGTTACTATGGTCATGTAATTAGTTGCTATGGTCATCTAATTAGTTACTATGGTCATCCATGTCACAGCAGCTCAGACGAGGCACCAAGCAGTGTGGGCGGGAAGTGTTTCCACAGACGCGGAAGGAGATTTTCACAACAAAGTTCTAAAGCTTAGTGATACAGTATATAGAATAGAATATAATAGAAAGTACTTTATTGATCCCTTGGGGGAATTCAGCAAATATCAGATGTATCAGATTGTAGGTGGGTTTATTTTGTGAGGTTTTGTATTAGTGTTCCTAAAAATAGATACACCGGCCCCCAGAAACATTTTTTTCTCTAAATGTGGCCCCGAGTCAAAATAATTGCCCAGGCCTGCCCTATGTAGTTTGGTATAAAATCGTACTACAATGTACTAAAAATATACCGTGAAGTGACGAGGGAACACTGTACTATTTGCCCATTTTAATAAATAGGCCAATCTCATCCAATTTGGAGATGTGATTGTCACACGGCAGAAACTATGTCATTCAATTCTAAGTACTGCATGATGTATCTACAACAATCGTTATTTTATCGTCATTTATCAACTTTCTGAATTTGTATTCATGGGAAAGTTCGCCCTAAAATACTTGACTTTACTGTGAATAACTTTTGTTAGTTAATGTCCAGCTTCCAAAAGATCCAGGCCCGTGTCAAATCATCCACCATCAAAGATAATGGCATGTAAAATATTGGAAAAAGATAATAATGTCTCTCCATTTTCTCCATTATCAGGATTTGAATCAGTTTGTAAAAGGGAAAGTTAGACTAAAGGACATAAATTATCGATAGCAGGATTCAGTTATCCCATTCAGTAACCACGCAGAAGAGGCTTCTGGTCGTCTTCTTTGCTCTTTCGATTGTAATAGGCGACAACCGCTGCCAACACTACTACGGACAATGAGCACGCCGCAGCAAAGAGCCCAGTGCTGATGTTGCTGCTGAGCATCTCCTTGATTGCCATGTGTCCTTGGGTTTCTGAAGAAACTGGAAAAAAGAATAAAAGATGTGATCATACTGTTGATCAGTGGGCTGGTACTGTATGAAGGTCAAGAGTGTATTTAGACCAGGGGTTTTCAAAGTTTTACATGCCAAAGACCCACAAACTGATGGAGCGAAAGAGCAGGAACCCCCATTTATATATCATGTATGAAGTTATGATTATATTTTACATTAAACTGGTCCTAAAGGTACTTTGACAACAAGGGCATTGATCGCTAGCTGACAACCAGAGGGCTAATCATTAGCTGGCAACTAGACCCCTAATTACTAGCTGACAACCAACGCGCCAATTTGCTTGCTGGCAACTTGAGCGCTAATTGGTAGCTGACAACTAGGGTGTTAAGCGCTAGCTGACAACTGGATCGCTAATATTAGCTGGCAACTATATCGCTAGCTGACAACTAACACACTAATTACTCGCTGACAAATAGAGTGCTAATCGCTAGCCAACAACGAGCATGCTGATCGCAAGATGGCAACTAGAGCGCTAATTGCTAGCTGACAAGAAAATGTGGTGGAAGCGGTCTACGGAGATTGCGTTGAGTGTCGTGATGGACAAGCTTCACGGAGCCCTTGCTGAATGAGCACGTATCGGACACTTGGGTCTCCCGAGATGGATTCTCCCTTATCCGCGCGGACTGGACAGTGGCTAAGAGCTAGCGAGCAGCTTAATTGTTTTGTTGGATCTGTTCCTGTCTCTGGCCGTGCGGCCCCTTCCTCCCCAGCAGACGATGGCATGGAGCACTGCAAAGGCCACCGCAGTGTATGTGGTCGTTGAAATTGTGTTTTTGTTTTGTTTCGTTATGTTTTGCTGTTTGTCTATGCATGGTGCGATCCTGTGTGCGCAATATGTATTCTTTATTGCTAATTTCCGGGGTTTTTTGTTGTGTTTTACTTTTGTAAACAGTAAGTAGGTAGAAATAGTGCCGCTCATGTGCAACGTTCCCTCTAAGGTGCGCGCCTGTGCAATTGCGCACTGCTCACGCGTCCTCTGCCCACAGCAAATCTATGCCGCGCACAAAATCCAATTAAAAAAAAAGCAATTTTCAAAGTAACTGACAAGAGGCCACCAGAGAGACAACAGTTTTCGTCATCACTGTTCAATTATTGTAACGTCTGTCGAGACGCTTTAAGGAGGACATGAATTCCATCGATCACTTTATTGAGCAAAACTCTTTATAATCACATGACCAAAAACATTGCTAAACAATTTCTATCTAGCAAAACTGGTCATTTTCTGCCGTACAAACCAGACCAAAACCAACTTTGCCATCTGTCATATCAACAGCAGCCGCTCGCGCTTTCTCACTTGTGCCAACACATGCACATATGGCACTGAGCCAGTGATGCGTTCACAGCCACACAAAAAGACGGACATTTCCAACACCGCACATTATGTGTGATTCGAGGTCGTTACACTATCATTTACCAATTAAATGTGTGCTCATTCTACTGTCATTTATTAAGAATCTTGATTTATAAATATTAATCATGAAATGCTGTTATTATATTAACGAAATACTAATAAAAAGATATATATTTTACAAACAGAAAGTTACAGCATTATACACATGATCCCATGCTTACATTGTGCAACATGTGAATGTTTTAAGGGGAACTAAATGCATGGAAATGACTGCTGTCATTTGATTATAATAATAAGAAAGTTAACTTGTTATTTAGTAAGGTTTGGGACAGGTGTGCTGCAGGTGTGGCCACAGTGTGCACATCTGATGTTGCTCACATGTGCTCCACCGAATGCTCAAGGAGTTTTTGCGTTTGCTCACACACATGAAAAATTAGAGGGAACATTGCTCATGTGGCAGCTGGTTGCATTAGCTCTGTGCTCTTTTAGTGTCTTTTATGTCCTTTGTATTCTTTATTGTTTCCTGCTTGTTTTCATACCAAGGTAGTGCCGCCACGGCATTGCACTCTCTCGTAGTTGTTACGTTTTTCTTAATTTCTTACATTGCACAAAGAAAGCAAAGTCTGACAAGTCTAATTCCTTCTGTGTTACATATTTGGCCAATAAATCTGATTCTGATAAATATAATACTGTAATTATTTATTCATGTAATGTGTTGTTATTTATTCACATTAAACTACATGACTGTTGGCACAATGTTCATGTGTATTTAAAGACATTTACAAATGTGGAAAAATTGTTGGAAGAAATATGGAAATATTTATTAAAAAAATCTACAAAATATTTTACAGACCCCCCTCCCCTGCAGTACCTCTGCGGAGTCCCTGGGGCTCGCGGACCCTGTTGAAGACATGTGATTCATACCCTTTCAAGAAACTCCTTTTAGCAATACCAATTGTTATACCATCCATCCATCCATTTTCTACCGCTTGTCCCTTTTAGGGTCGCGGGGGGTCGCTGGAGCCTATCTCAGCTACAATCGGGCGGAAGGCGAGGTACACCCTGGACAAGTCGCCACCTCACCACAATTGTTATACCAGTAATGATAATATCATTTTTGGATTATTTTCTAACATTGTCTTCAGAAAATTAGTTGTTTTAACTGTTGTCTTCATTTTTGAGTCGCAGTTGAGTTACAGGGGAACTGCACTTTTTTGGAATTTTGCCAAACAAGAGACAAGAACATATATGTTTTTTTGTTTTTTAATACTATCTAAATAGTTAACAAATGCGTTCAAAAGTCTGCTTTCAATGGAGTTTATGGAGTCGCTCTATTCTGCCTATAAAACACTTAAAAAAACATCCAAACACCTCCATTGGGGTTTTATATACATGCTGTAAGTATATATGTAATGTAGTAACGGTAAGTACGTACCACATTTATAGTAACATTTAATATTACGTATATTGCATTTTAAGCATACACGGCGCATTAATTTAAAAAACGCATTACAACGTTCGCTTTTTTTCCAACTACATCACTGATTATTACTCACTGCAGACTTCATGAGAGCCAATAAACATAACAAAACATCACTTACTGTACAATGTCTGCTGTCATTAAGATGCCTACTGATAGAATTTTGCTATATTCCCGTTTAGATGAAGAATGAATCATAATCCTCAAGAAGAAAAGGGGAATGCAACCAATCGTCTTTTAATGTCTTACTCGCCATTTCCGAGTCTAAATTGCCTGTCAAAGTGTATCAACTTGTTAGAGTACGTCCTCATCCTTCTACTATCCAGGTGAGAGGCATGATTTATGATCTAGAATAAACCTTCACAAGCACTGAGGCGAGCAAGCAGCTCACCTGTCTAGGATGTCAACATAGCCATACAAGCTTGTGATCAAGTTGCCTCTATAAATAGTTTGTCTTTGTTAGCGCTTACAATTACAATATCACTAATACTTAATATTCAAGTCGCGAAATGTAAATGGAGTATTGTTGGCGGTTTTTGGATGGTTGTTTATTGGGTTTTAAGGACGGAATAAAGGACATCCCATTGGCTTAATTGTAAGCAGACCTTTGTTTACGTTTATTTACGAAATATGAATACACTAAAAAAAACATATCTTTCATAATGATTGTGAACAATAGACAAAATTCCCCAAAAATGCAATTACCTTTAATCTTAGTTAATGTTAAGTAAACATCACACCCCGATGCCTCAGGATTCGCGCGAGTTGTCAGACAAGGGTTGGGAGTCTGGGTTTTTAGCTCACTGACTAGCATGCTCGACTCTCAAGCAGAGGGGCTGTGTGGTTGGGGCTCGAGCCTAGTTGTCTGCAGGGCTGGATCCCAGTTGCATAAACTAATAACTTGTGGCTTGACACTAGTCGCCGCATAATCACTCCGATAATAAGAGAATAAGAAGAGAATCTTAGCCTTCCAGTGTTAACATTTTTCCTCTACGGCTGAAACTCACTGAATAAGCATCTTCATTTAGCAAAGATATGTAAAATATGTTTTACAAAACATTGTACAGTCCCCAATGCATTCCATTGTTGTAGACTGAAAAAAAGACAACATGAATGTCAACACATTGTGCTGCATGCAAAAAACATGACACGTTTGAAACAAGGACACTTGGAATAATCTATTATAGGTAAGTTGTTTTTTGTTTTTTACAAAAAGATATTTGTTGTGTATCAATAGCATGTTTTTAAGTTGACAATAAAATACTGCTGTCAAACGATACATTTTTGAATGACGTTAATCGCTCTTTTGCATTGTGAGTAATTGCGATTATTTGCATGGATAATTTAAATTAACTTAAAAAAAAATGTTTGGGCACAATCTCTATTGTCAGAATGTCATAAAGGATTTTTTATTATATTCTACTTGAATGCACATCATGTATTTGTTTTATTTAAAATTTCATCTGTGTGTATTTTGAAGTGAAATTTGCCAGCGAGCACACCAGTTGTCGTGTCCTTACTCATCTTTGCACTGACGTATGCACTGATCTGATCACTGAACGTAAAGCAACTTTTTAGGTAACCATTTGCAGTTAAGGTTAACGAGCATGTGCAATCAAAATAAATTGCGCGATTAATCTGCATTTACACACAAATATAAGGCAAGTATGCTACAATACATTTATTTTCAATATACAACGCATTGCAATGCATTGTCTTAAAGGGGGTAATATTATGATTTGTTTTACATTTGAAACTCCCATGTAATTCTTTGGTCAATTTGCAAAGATTATGTTTTACAGGCCAGGCCGTCTTTAAACGGCTTTCTGACAGTCTCTTTAGAATGCGCCGTTTTGTGGGCGATCTTATTTACGGAACTGGAGAGACACAGCTTTATTGCCAACAATCTCTCGTCAAAACATGGTCAAAACATGGTCACAGTCAAGACACCTCTTGATCACACACTTCTGGCCTCACAATGATAGCGCTATGCGTCACATCCAGTCCATCTGTGCCAACAAAATGAAAAATGGCTTTCAATGTCTTAGCTTTTTGCCATCGTAAACAAATCACAAGTTTGTAAGGAATGTTTTCGTTAATTTCATTGTAGTTTCAACTCACTTTACCAGAAGTATTTAATCCTTGAAGATAGTTGTTTTACAAACGTATATTTTTACATTTTTATGTTTTGAATTTATTAGTAACTCTTAGGTTTCTAGTTTTTTTCCCTATAGGTGGGTAGGTACCTGGCAAAAGCATGTCACTCTTTTTCATCAGAGGATTGTTCTCTATCTCAGCAATCTTCACCCGTTCGGCGGCCTTCATCTCCTCAGCATCAGCTACCTTCATCATGACATCCTCGTGGTTTACAGTAGCAATCGGAAGAGCCTCGTAGACAAACTGAAATGGACCCTGCATGAGGGACTGGATAGAGGACTGCACACCCACTGATCTCCTGCGTCTGCGGAACGCCTCGTTGTGACATCCCATGGCACATCTGGAGAACGGATTGTTGGTGTCGCAGATGAGGACAGTGCAGGTAATGTACACCTGTAAGATGAAGTCTCAGTATTAATTAATGTAGTACATTAAACTGTATTAAACATTCGGTGTAATACAGTTCACATTTTTTCTCGTGAGAAAAATGTACTGTGAAATGTTTAGGATGAAGCATAGTCAAATATCTACAATGACATTATTAAAGAACTAAAGAATATATTGCAGGCTATCTCATGCGTAAAACTCAACATATTAGTCTCAAGATCCTGCCATTGAAATGCATTGGCCCTTGCTCCAGTTGTGGCCATTGATAGAAAAACAAAAACTACAGTGTATTGTAGATAGATGGTGGGTCATTTTAAAAAACATTAATTGTCGAACTACCACTCATTAGGTCATAGTAGCATTTTCCCTGCACAGTCGTTTGACGATTCCGTCTGACTCACTGCGTACGACAGTGACAGTGCACGACACGATCACTCCCCAAACCAGGCAAACTAATACACTTTGAACAACTGTGGTTGTTTTGTGATCAGACAAGTCAATTTTTTGATGGATGTACTTATCTTGGCTGAGTGTCTGATTAATGCAGTTAAATGACAGATAATATATTGTTCAATTACCTGATCATTGCTTCCATCAAATCTGAAGGCTTCAACCTCCATGTGGAATGTCATTGAATCAACTGCTTGGACTTTTAGAGACTCATCTTTCAGACATCTGGGGAAAGAATAAATATATTACATGTCAGAGGAAGTACTTTATATCTATTAATGGATTCAAATAATAACCAACACATTTTTTTAATTATATTGCTCATTTTAGCTAGAGCTGACAGTTGGGGTTATTTGGTCGGATCTTTACAAATACAGTACTAAATCAATCCTTTTTTGTGCACAAACATAACCAGTTATAAAGTACTGTGTGTCTGATATGGAGAGCGTGAATCTTTCCATTGCACCATTGCATTCATGTATGCATGTGGAAATTTACAATTTGTCAATAGCTCGGTAATTAATCTTGTGTCTGTTTGTGACACCATTTATACTCACCCTTCCTTGATAAGGTCATAGAAGATGGCGTTGTCAGGGTTGTCATCTGGGGTGGCTTTGCATGACTCCACAAAGAAACTCACATTGGCTAGTTCTGAGTCAGCCTTGATGCCTAAAAAGATCTTTTGTAGAAACTCAACTTCCACTGGATAGGCATTAGGCTGCACTTTAGCTGTGAAGTTGCCATCAGTATACACGTCGAAAGAATAACTGAAGCTGTCCAGTTCAGAGTCGCTGAAAACGTAGTTGGACTTCTGGACATTGTAACTGGACGAGATGCTGGCGGTTTTGGGGAACTGGCAAGAAAAGCTGATCTTCACTGACTTTCTTCGGATTACAACTTGATCTGGCTTGCGTAATGTTTGGATCTGATTCTTGAAGAATATGTAGTTGTCTGATTCCTGTTTTTAGGGGAAAAAAACGTGATGGGAAACTGACAAGATGACAGGAAATTGGCAGCAGCTCACAGGAATCCCTCATTGTGGCGGGGGAAATGGGATATAATATTGTAGCCACAAAAAAATGTCATTACCTCAAATGTAGTGCCACAGTTGCCGAACATCATTGATCCCATGATATGAGTATCATTATGAGTGACCAAGCATGACGGATCCATAAGCGAGATATAGTTCACATCCACATCAGGCAATGTAGATCTCTCAATGGCAACCATCATCTTGTCTGCCATGCACGTCACATCCGTTTTACCTAGGATCACATTTCATCCAAATGTTAGGCAACAAGTAGGGATAATATTAACCTTTAGCACATGTACAATATTATATTACATTTGCTCATGATCAAAGAGACTTATACAGATAAAGCAGAACTCATGTGCTTATTGTAGAAATAGCTTGGCTCATACGACAGACTCGACTGTAATAAGCTTGGTTGGATTCTTCTCGAGTCTTTGGAAACACCGGCGCCTTAGCTTCTATGGCATTAAATGAACATTTCTGTGTGTTGTTTGTATTTTTAAATTTTTTTTCATTTGTACTACTCAGTTTCGTTTTTACTATACTATGGGCCAGGTTTGTGTCCGAACTAAAGTTTGATGATGATTGTTTACGGTACATATATTCTTATTATTATTACATGCATCTGACAGGAAGAAATCTTATGTAAGACAAAGGCCTGAATGATACACCAACTAAAGCATTTTGCAAGCTCTCTCTTTTCCTTTTGATGATAAGTACATTTAATCAACTAAACATCAGCCTCACAGTTCATTAATAATTTGAAATTCCTAGATTCGTCAGCGCGGATGACATGTTTCTCCGTGAAAATGTTTATTAAGTCAATGGGTTGACTATTTGGAACTGTATATATTAAAATGTTTTTAAGAAAAATCAATGATTGATTGAGTCTGTACATTTAAAATTGAGTGATTTTTCAGTTTTCTTTTATAATGTCAGACAAAGACAAAATCATAATTACAAAAAAGCCATTTTCCTCATAGAAAATAATCCAATTATCTGTTCAATTTTATGGAAAATAAATATAGTTTTACATGCAAAAAAAAACAGTGTGAAATAAATTATGAACAGAATGGATGAATTAACATTAAACATCACTTTTACCTTTATTAAAAACACTTGTTAGCAAAGACATACTGTAGATACGAGTAAAGGGATGAAGGGAGGGAATATCCATATAAACGCAACTGTCGCATTTTGCTACAAGTTCAGTCTTGAAATCAATAATGTTTTTTTGATCAACTTTATCAAAGTGCCTTTAATTCCAACTTTCCTGGGCCACTTTTAGTTAATTTTGCAGTTGTACTCCATTAATAAAGCACAGACTTGCGGTGTAATTGTGTTAGTTAGCAAAGAACGACAGAGTTAACCGGTGATGACGCTGGGTGATTGAGCTGCGAGAGAATAACTTCCAGGTGGAAAGTTGAGAGCAAGCTAACGGGCAAGTTTTGTAATAAAGACATGTTACGAACACAGTTGGACTCATGCAGTGTATTCCTAACACGACAAGACTAAGTCACCAAAGCGTGGAGTTTTTTGTTTGGGCAGTCTGCAGACTGATAAAGGAGCAAACTATTGTTGAAAATTGGCATCAAAAACCAAATACGGTGAAAAGCAAGGCCAATGTAAAACTGTTTTCTTAAATGTAGCCTAATAACTAACCATGGAAGGGCGTCGGTTCGCTCACCACAACTGCAACACACCTCATCTCTGATTGACTGAAACACAAAGCAGATACAAGTTCATTTTATAGGTTTCATTGCATGGAATAAACAATAACAATAAACTGAATGACTGAAATAACTTTTGCATGCATATTGGTACCGAACACTCACGATTCATTTGTCTCGGCAGTGAAGCAGACTGGAGCAACTCGGTCCACATCACTGTGTTGTGGTGTCCAGGTCAGCTTAAGCCCAGCTTTTCCATGTTGATCATCACTGAACTCTTTAGTCATGTCATAAGGGACGCTGACCTGGAAGTCAGTAATGCTTCAGGGAAACCAAAAATAAGAAGTCATTATGTCTGTTTAATTAGATTTAGTTAATGGACCTAATGTTTGTTATACTCCAGAGCAAAACCTACGTGGCATGGTGAGCCTGCGCTTCTGCATGAAGCATGAATTTGTGTCCCACTGTGGCATGAAGCACATCGCCATGTTTGGGTGTTGGGTACAAGTATTTGGGCAGCACATGACCAAGTTTGCAGACTGGCAATGGTGAGAGGACTGAAACAAGGACCCAAAACATTTTTGCAACTTTAACAAATGAACTGAATTCTTTATTGGTACATTACTACAACAACTCTGACATGTATTGGATATTGTTGTATTGATTGATAATTCTGCTGCTTTTTAGTTCTAATGCTTATTCCTGGTATCATACTGGATTTCAAGTTTGACGAAAAAGTGACTGGCCTTTTTGCTGTTTATATCTGATGACTAAGTGCCCTCCTTGCTGTTTAGCATTATGAAGCCCTCATATTGCTCTAACCAGTGTCTCCTCACCACCAGCTCGTCTGTGCCTTGAATACAGCAAACAGACACATGTATGGCAAATTGTCTTTATCTGTAGCCTAAATTTCCTTCAAAGACCAAGTTCTGGTCATCTTTGCTGTCCACCGCCTTCTATGTGTGCTGGTAAGACAATAACGTTCCTTAAATCCTTGAATATCAGTTGTCCTCACTCGTAATCTCTTCCTGTTTCCATGTGTGACCAGGTTTGTCCCGGTTGTAGTCTCCGCGTAAAGCAAAGACTGGTCCTAGTTCCTGAGTCTGTATCTGTTCCTTTGTAATGGAATTGTTGTAGTTCTCCAGACTTTACCAGTGTCTCGGTTAGAAATGAATTTCGTGATGATGTTCAGCTCTGTGGCAGGCAGTCCTTGGTCAACGCAATACATATGCTCAATATTTACCTGACTAAGACATATCATTACCAGACATACCATAAATACCTTTTTGAATTACTTCCAGGTTTTACTTATCTGTCATGCTTTGAGACCATCAATCTGAAATGGTCTTCAGAGTTTGTTTCTGAGCCCTCCACCAGGGCTGAGCGTCTCTTGTTCTGGCTTTTCTACCTCACATTCTATATTTTTATTTTAAAGGTATATGCCAATGAGATTTTGACCCTACCTTCTCCCTACTGCTATCATTTTTAAGTTGTATAATGTAATGAATTACTTACTTTCTAATAGAAACTGCAGTTTTAGGCTGCAGAGTGGTGGTGAATTTTCATTAGAGCTCTCCCAATATGTAGAAGTTCCATTTGCGTAGGATAAATTAAGGTTTTTTGTGGGGAAGTCGTCAAGCATCAACTCAAACACATAGACACCAGCACTGACCTCCCCTGTTTTGTCTAGTGTGCAGGTAGACTGGATGAACACAGAAAACAGAGGAGATCTTTACCATTCAGGATATTATTTTAAAATTGTGTATGCAATCTTTTATCCAGGATTTATTGAGTTATTTTGACACTGTATCTTCAGTAATTACCGTATTCAGAGTAATGTTAGCATGAACTGCAACATCTGCAACTAAACGACACTTCACATTATCTCCATCTGGATCATAAGCCAAAAGATGAATCTCTGAAAAACAGTTCTGGGGCACCCTGCAGAAAAATAGATAAATAGACACAGGTAATTACAATTTATATTTAATTTATTTTAGCTGCAGAGACTGAATCAAGGCCACTGGACACTTCTTGTTTGTTGAAGATGTTTAACCTTTCATCAGTAGGCTTCTTTAGTTGTATATTTTTGGTGAAGAGTCTTTTTTCAAAAATTATTTTGTTGTGCAAAATTAATAAATTACCAGAACAAAAATATTTTTGACTGAAATAGAATTATTTCCTGCTTGATTTTTACGAAATAAAAGTAAACATCTTTCTTAACAAATGTATGTCCTGCTTAACTTAAAACAGTATTAATTCAGTGTCTAGTGTTATGATAGAGCAGGTCTTCAACTTTCATCACTATGACAATTACCTTGACAAAAAGAGGCGTGAGATATTTGTGTTTTATTAATATGACTGGCAATATTTAAATTGTGCTTTATTTATGATGCAGAGCTTCACTTAAAAGGTGTAATTATTGTCTTTATTGTGGTAATTTGTCATAAAGCTGGACACACAATAATAATGTTCAACAACTTAGATAAACAACTGGTGTTTTGAGAATAAGACATTATTGTATTAATAACAAAAAGAGAGCAGAATTGTTAAATTAAACTTTAAGGGGTCATATTGCAATTTTTATTTATTTTAAATATATATATATTTAAAACACTTCCTTGTGTTCTACATACGATATGATGAATGAGCTTTGATCCAAATTTTGCAAAGATTTTGTCTTACAAACAATTTTCAAGCCACTTTCTGACTGTCTCTTCAGTATGCACCAATTCGTGCGTGGTCTTATTTACATGCGGAAGTCCTCTCCAGGCCAAGTCCCCTTCGACTGCGTCTTCTACTCTTCAACCATGTTGTAGTTTTTAGTGCTTCTATATCGAGTCTACTGACAGATTTAAGTTAGAAGTACATGCTATTTTGTATCAAAAATGGCAACAGCAGAGAATGCATCTGCCTGTGTGAGCTAGTCTGCCCCACAATAAAAGGATAAAAATAGAAGGAATTTATTGACAACAACTTTGGACTACATCTAAAAAAGCTCTTCAGGTAAACCTCTACCATATATGGAGCTATAAGCTGACGTAACTAAGGCAAAATACGTAACGAAAGTCTTAAATTCCAAACGGCTCATTTGGAGTATGTTTTGAAGAAGGCTAGATTGTTTTATTCGTATTTGTGTCATGCCTCCATTGTTTTATTCAAAATTAGAGCGATTTAATCCCAGAAATAGACAAAAACAGGTACCAACAGGTAAGAAAAGTTGTTTTTTCATATTAGGACCCCTTTAATGCTACTAAGGTACATTGAGGCAGAGTGACAGCATTCAAGGAAAAACGAACAGAAAAGTCGATCAACAATGAGTTTGAGAGGCGAGCGATCAATCACGCTGGCATCCATTGGCTTAACCTGTAGCAGACTGTGGTGAAGCTGTTATCGTTTGAATGAAAGTCTGTGTTTTTTACATGTATTTTTAAATTTCACAGTAATAAAAATACGGTACATTGTGTGTCCCTTGACAGCTCATATTTGTTTATAAACACGGGACAATTTAGTTTTTAAAACAAACGGTTGGCAACCCTACCACCACCCCAAGGACACACTCACCAGAATCATGAATAAGGAGACTCAACAACTACACTTTAAAACTGAAGAAGCCTTTTGGATTTAAGGTGAAATGTTTTCAACAAATAATGGATGACTGCCAATCATCCTTTTTGTCTTCAACAAAAGCATGACTGAGAATCTCTGAGTTGAAAATAATAGTTCTTTACCTTAGTGAGGAAACCGTCGTAGTTACAGGACAATTGTTAAAATCTTTGGTGTCAGATCGAGTACTGAGGTCCAAATGGGCATGGCCTGTCCAATTTGTTTTTGCATCGTTGTTAGATGCCCAGCAGCAACCTGCATTACTGAAAAGAATATTGTTATTCCTACACTGATATTCAGCATAAACAAACACATACAGATCTGAGATCGGTAGGTTGGAGTTCAAATCCCAGCCGAGTCATACCAAAGACTATAAAAATGGGACCCATTACCTCCCTGCTTGGCACTCAGCATCAAGGGTTGGAGTTGGGGGTTAAATCACCAAAATGATTCCCGGGCGCGGGGCCGCTGCTGCCCACTGCTCCCCAAGGGGATGGGTCAAATGCAGAGGACAAATTTCACCACATCTAGTGTGTGTGTGACAATCATTGGTACTTTAATCTTAATCTTAATCTTAATCCATTAGAACGTTAGAACATTAGAACCTACATAATAAATATAATTCTCGTATAAAAATTCTAATAATCATTCATCAAATTGATGTAGTACTTTACGGGACACTCAAAGATCCTTTTCAGAGAAAGAAAAATAACCCCAAAAATATTTTTTTGTGTAATGATGTAGGTTTTCTTAAGATGTTTCAAGTAACCGTTCATATTAAATGTGTTGAGCAAAATTGTTTTTGTTTGCAAGTTTAAAATTTTAGCAAATGAATGTGGATTGAGTTATTGGGAGTACAATGGATAACGTACATGCAGGATGTTATGCGATGTATTACAATATGCCTAATTATTTTGATTTATTGCAGTCCAAATATGTTGACACACTTACATGGATGGAGGATTATCTGTCCATCGTCCGTCTTTGCAGCATGAGCACATCTTTTCTCACAGCTGTATGTGCAACTGTATCAGTTTGGGCGTAATTTTGAGACATTATGAATAAAGATGCAAAATAGCGCTACAGAACAGTAATCAGCCTTGATAAATCACATTGCGCTTGCTCAATGATTATATTTGCATCCCATCCTCCTAGTGTTGTGGCCGTTCCGATGATCAGCATATATACAGCATATTAATGATAATAATAATATATTTTATTTGTAAAAAGCACTTTACATTGAGTAAACAACCTCAAAGTGCTACAGTGTATTAAAAAAAAAAAAAAAAAAGACAATAAAAAATAAATAAAAATAAAAACTAGAACAGCTAAATAGCTAAAACTAGTATGCATATATATAAAAAAAAGGCTTTTTTAAAAACAAAGATTTTTAAGCCTTTTATAAAAGCATCCACAGTCTGTGGTACCCTCAGGTGGTCAGGGAGAGCGTTCCACAGACTTGGAACGGCGCAGCAGAAAGCCCGGTCTCCCATTGTTCGTAGCTTTGTCCTCGGAGGTTGGAGGAGGTTAGCCTGTCCGGAGCGGAGGTGTCGCATATTCATGAAGACAGATATGCTAAATGGGTTGCGCTCCTTATTCTAATCATGTCGGAGACACAAATCTCTGTGCACAGGTTTAGTTGATCTGCTATAAAGTTTGCACGTGTTTTAGTACACTCAAGCCTTTAGTAGATAAGGCTCATAGGACATGATTTACTAAAATCTAAATACCTTGCGCTAAGCAGCGTGTGCAATCAATAAAATTGTGTACCAAAAAATAGTGTACCAAAAAATGCATGCTACATTTTTATCATGATATACGTTTGTATGTTAGTAATATATACTCTATTTAAAAAACAAACAAACATTAAAAAATATTAAATGACACCAAAACGCATCAATTGAGTTTGTTTTAATCAGCCCCTTAAGTCATATAGCAGCTATGAAATCCTAAAAGGATGTTGCTTAATAGATGATGTGTCTAATAATTTTTTATTTCTGACCATCCAAATATGTTGAAATGTACACATAGGATGGAAGATTCTCTGTCCATCGTCAGTCTTTACAGCGCGCGCACATGTGTGGAACTGTCAGTTTGTAGGTCCTTTTCAAACGTGCTAAATATAACGCAAACTAGTGCTCCCACAACAATGAGGAATATTGATAAATCACGCTGCATATGCTAAGTACATGGCGATACACTATGTAAACAGGTTAACAATATATCAGTTTCTTTCATAGTAATTTAGCGTAAGAGTGTGGTTAGAGTGTCCGCCCTGAGATGGGTAGGTTGTGAGTTCATACCCCAGCCGAGTCATATCAAAGACTACAAAAAAGAAAAAAGAGAGCCATTGCCTCCCTGCTTGGCACTCAGCATAAAGGGTTGGAATTGGAGGTTAAATCACCAAAAATGATTCCCAGGCGCAGCCACCGCTGCTGCTCACTGCTCCCCTCACTTCCCAGGGGGTGATCAAGGGTGATGGGTCAAATGCAGAGGATAATTTCGCCACACCTAGTGTGTGTGTGACTATCATTTGTACTTTAACTTTAACTTTTTAAAAGGGAAAAGGTTAAAGGGGAACGGCACTTGTTTGGAAATTTTGCCTGTCGTTCGCAATCATTATGAAAGACATGACGAAGGATGGATTTTTTTCTTCATGCATTCTTACTTGGAAATAAACATAAATAAAAGTCCACTTACAGCAGAGTCAATGGGAACTTTTCTATTTTGTCCAAAAAAATCCAATAAATAACCATTGGCTCCAGTACTCTGGAATGCCCTCCCGGTAACAGTTAGAGATGCTACCTCAGTAGAAGCATTTAAGTCCCATCTTAAAACTCATTTGTTTAATCTAGCCTTTAAATAGACCCCCCTTTTTAGACCAGTTGATCTGCCGTTTCTTTTCTTCTCTCCTCTTCTCCCCTGTCCCTTGGGAGAGGGAGTTGCATAGGTCCGGTGGCCATGGATGAAGTGCTGGCTGTCCAGAGTCGGGACCCCGGGTGGACCACTAGCCTGTGCATCGGTTGGGGACATCTCTGCGCTGCTGACCCGTCTCCGCTCGGGATGGTTTCCTGCTGGCCCCACTGTGGACTGGACTCTCGCTGATGTGTTGGATCCACTGTGGGCTGGACTTTCACAATATTATGTCAGACCCACTCGACATCCATTGCTTTCGGTCTCCCCTAGAGGGGGGGTGGGGGGTTACCCACATATGCGGTCCTCGCCAAGGTTTCTCATAGTCATTCACCGACGTCCCACTGGGGTGAGTTTTTCCCTGCCCGTATGTGGGCTCTGTACCGAGCATGTCGTTGTGGCTTGTGCAGCCCTTTGAGACACTTGTGATTTATTGCTATATAAATGAACATTGATTGATTGATTGAACCATTCAAAAACAGCCAACATTACTCCATTTACTGTACATTTTGTGACTTGAATATTAACCAAGTATTAGTGATATTGTTATTATAAGCGCTAACGCAGATTAACTATTTATAGCGGCGCCATGATCACAAGCCTGTGTACAATTTTGACATAATCGACTGGAGCGGTGTTTCCTCCCTTCCTTGCTCCCTGGAAGTTAATTATTGATCATAAATCATACATATCACCTGAAGAAGTCTGAGGACATTTTCTGACAAGTTGATACACTTTGAAAGCCATTCAGGACCCGGAAATGGCGAGAACGGCACGAAAAGACGATTTCCTTGTGAAAATTATGGTCATTGTTCATCTAAATGGGAATATATGAACATCCTAAAAAGCAAACGTATCGATGCGTTTTTTAAATTAATGCGCTGCGTACGCTTAATATGATCGAAATATGTAAATATTAAATGTTCTTATAAATATGCCCATTAGTACATCACATATATACTTACATCATGTATATAAAACCTCAATGGAGGTGTTTGGATTTTTTTTAGGGCTTTAGAGGCAGAATAAAGCGACTCCCTTAGGCTCCATTGTAAGGGGACTTTTAATCACATTTATTTAATGTTTAGAATGCAAAAAAAAATAACATCCATCGTCATGTCTCTCATAAGGATTGTGAACGATAGGCAAAATTCCAAAAATGCAGTTCCCATTTAAGGGGGAGAATTGGGATTAAAGTAAAAAAAAAAAAAAAAAGGGATTTAAAATGTTAATAACTTTAATTATTATGTGGACATAGCTACAGATAGCAGAAATGTTGCCGCCTGGAATTCAAGTTTTAGTGATTGAGTTCATTAATTCGATTAATCCATTCAACCCCTTTTTAGGGTCATGGGAGAGCTGGGTGCCTATTCCATCTGACTTTTGGCAAGAGATGCCAGTCAATCGCAAGGTTCTAATAGACAGACAACCATTCACATTCACACAATAACCTAGAAAGCATAGTTTTGGAATGTGGGAGAAAGCTGGAGAACTCTGACAAAACCCATGCAAGCACATGGAGGAAAAACTCAGAGATGTTGTAAGCATGAATTAATGGGCACATCATTGGCTAACTAAGTGCAGTTAAGACATACTTTACACCGTTTTTCTCAGAGGTGTACTTAAAAACAAAAAAATAGAATACATTTTGGTCATGTACCTTAGGGAAATGTATGAAGCGTCCAAGGAGACTTTGGCCATCGTATGTCCTTCAGACTGACACCACCTGTCCTGGCCTGAGTTGTCCTGGTCTGTTTGCATGACGCTGCTGTTGTCGAAGCTCGTACACTCCATGCATGTATAGGATGACGGATAATCACAATGATTCCTGCCATTCTGTCTGTGATGAAAGGCTACCTATGGAGTTTAAAAGAGTTTTATAAAAATAAAAAAACATGCCAGACAAGTAATAATACATAAGACCTTCTTATTATTTATATATATAAGTGTGGACAAGTCTCCACCTCATCGCAGGGCCATCACAGACAACATTCCCCCTCACACACTATCCCCAGGTACATGTCTTTGGAGGTGGGAGGAAGCCAGAGTACCCGGAGGGAACCCACACAGTCACGGGGAGAACATGCAAACTCCACATAGAAAGACCCCGAGCCCGAAAAACGACAAACTTATTCAATTTAGTGTGGATATTTGTGAGTACAGCAAAGTATCATACTGCACATGTATTACAAAGATATCCAATTTCTGTCAGTCGGTTTTGACGGATTGAAATTAACCTTGACTTTTTAATTGTCAAATGTGTTTAAAATGTGATGTGAAGCAGCATTGACACAAGCTGGTGATCTAGGACAGAAGAAACCACTAAATAATACCATGAAGTTGGACTAACAGAAAGGTTACACTTTTTTCCTATCTTATCTATCTACATTTTATTTAACCAGGTATGCCAATTACATTTTAGAACATATGACAAGCCGTCAAAGACAATACATATACCGTGCTCAAAAAAATCAATTCACATCCAAATCGCAATTTTTCTGTACTCCGATTCTAAATTGATTTATAATTTTTCGAGAATTTATTCAAAAAAAAATATTGCCCGTTTTTTTAGACTGCATCTGCAGCCCCTTCCCAAGATGTTTTATTTTCCCATCTCATGCTTTTGGAGTTTTTCCTTGCCTGGATGTAGGTTTAGATCAGGGGCTGTTGTTGTGGTTTGTGAAGCCCTTTGAGACACTTGCGATTAAGGGCTATACAAATAAATTGTGATTGATTTATTGCCTGATTGATACTGTTGCTTTTATAAGTTTTTGGTTTTCCTTTTTTTAAGTATTGTATTTAAGAAGTATAGTATTTGTACATCTTCTCAATTGATTTTTACATGTCTCTCCTGAGTATTGTAAAGCTGGGATTGGGTTGGAGTTGGGGTTGCTCTATTTTCTTTTATTTAACATTCTGTGATTTTTGTAAGTAATATTTTTTTTAAATATTTTTAAATGTCAGAAGACAAGAGGAGCTTTTGTAACCTGTTCTGAAAAATGTTATCTTGATTTACATATCATATAATATATTACAAGAATCTTGTTATATTGAGAATCGGTACTCAATTAAATCGTTACCCCAAGAATCTGAATCGAACCGACGCGTGAGGCGCCCAAAAATTCCCATTTCTACCATCTATTGTAAGAGCGTAAGGCTACAAGAGAGTTTTAAGGTAGAGATAAAGACAAATGAGTTGAGCAGGAAAAGGTTGTTTGACCGCAATTTGTGAAAGGACTTGTAAATATCAAAAATGTATTGGAATGGATTTTACCAATAAGAGTAGTATGAGGGTCGGTAAAGTGTTTAATCTTATGCGCTTTGTAGTTCCAGGTCAGGGGAGAGCTAAATGGCGATACACTATGGACTGATCATTTGTCAGTCATAGAGCTGACAGAGACAGACCTCTATTTACACTTAGCATGGAACGGAACCAAGATTCGTACCCAATTCTCAACCTGGCTGAGCAATGCACCACTGTGCATTGCTCAACCTGGCTGAGCAATGCACCACTGTGCTGTATTGTTTTGTTTATCTTGAGTAGCTGCAGATTAACTACAAATCTAAAAAAAAACCTGCAATCAGTCAACAAGAAAGGAAATGCTTGTATAAATTGTACTACTGTACCTTAAAATATCCATCAGGGTCCTTGTGTGGATGAACAAAACTAACACTATCTCCATAAAAGTCCTCAGCTGAGCCAAACCCCAGTAACGCAAACAGCAGCAGAAGGATGGCGCTTGCTGCCATGATGTCGGAGAGACTCTGTTCAAACAGAAGCTTGTTGAGTCAGTTTCAATTTAGAGACCTGAAAGGCGTTTCCTTTGGAGTACACCCAACAGGTTTAACCTGCTATACACTGAAATGTCAAAAGTTATTTATTTTGCTTTCATTGGTTTTGTCTCCAAACCTTTCATAGCCTCATTGTTCAGACCATAAAATCATTCTACCCGATGAGCCTAGAGCAGTGGTGTCCAAAGTGCAGCCCAGGGGCCATTTGCTGCTCGCAGTTCATTTGTTATTGGCGACACATTCTAAACACAAAATAAAGACATCACAGATTTTTCAGATGATGTGATCCTGCTGGCTTCATCTAGCCAGGGCATTCAACTCTCAGTGAATTGGTTCTGAGCAGAGTGTGAAGCCCCTGGGATGAGAATTAGCACATCCAAGTACGAGGTTCTCGCCCGGAAAAGGGTGGAGTGCCATCTCTGGGCTTGGCAAGAGTTCAAATACCTCTGAGTCTTGTTCATGAGTGATGCGGATCAGTGATGCGGATATTGTATCGATCCGTTGTGGTGAAGAAGCTGAGACGGAAGGCAAAGCTCTCAATTTACCCGTCGATCTACGTTCCTATCCTCACCTACGGTCATGAGCTTTGGGTTGTGACCGAAAAGACAATATCATGTGTGCCTCACAATATGAGGTCCTGGGTTCGATGCCCGGGCCCAGGGTCTTTCTGTGTGGAGTTTGCATGTTCTCCCCGTGACTGTGTGGGTTCCCTCCGGGTACTCCGGCTTCCTCCCACCTCCAAAGACATGCACCTGGGGATAGGTTGACTGTCAACACTAAATTGGCCTTCGTGTGTGAATGTGAGTGTGTGTTGCCTGTCTATCTGTGTTGGCCCTGCGATGAGGTGGCGACTTGTCCGGGGTGTACCCCGCCAACCGCCCGAATGCAGTTGGGATAGGCTCCAGCACCCCCGCAACCCCGTGAAGAACAAGCGGTTGAAAATGGATAGATGGATGGATTGTTATGGTAAAATTAAGTTAAGCTTTGGTAGTGAGCCGGGTTTCTATCCAGTGTCCCCCGGGGCGGACAACATTAAAATATGTTTGATGATAAGTGATTATATGCATGAGTGTATGTATGTATATGTACATTTGTATGTACAGTGTGTGTATGTTTGAACAGTGAATATGCGCGTGCATGTGCGTACTGTGTGTAGGTATTGTATGTATTTGAAAGTGACCAACCAGCGCCAGTCCGCTAGCCAGCCCAAACGCCAACATGCAAACAAGAGACATCAATGCCACCCCCCACAAATACATCCAACTCCCCAATCAAAACCCACACAAATACACCACTGCCCAAACAACCAAGCCACAGTACCCACACCAAACAAAAAGGCTGCGCTGCCCCCTCACCAAGCCATTAATACAAACCCCACAGCGTGAAGCCAAAAGAGACGGACACGGACCCCGCCCAACGTGAGGTGAACCCGCACGACACACACAGACCTAAAGCAAAACAACCGATCACTCAATCCACACCCATTAAAAAAAAACATCCAAAATGTCAAAAACCCAAACGGACGAAGACAAACGTATCCAAACACAAAAACAAAAACACTAGGGCCCCCATGAAGCCAGAACAACACCCGATGACCCCTCCGCCAAGAAAGTCTACCGCGTGGCAACTCAACCCAGTCATCCAAAAACAAAAGAAAAAAAACACACAGCCCGTCTAAAAGACCCCGAATTGTGCACAACCACCCCAAGTACACCAAACAGCACCACAACAATAATGACAACCGTGACCACCCCGGACACAATAACTCCATCCAGCCATTCCACCCATCGCCCTGGCCGCGTATACCAGAGTGTCACCCACTGTGGAAGTTACCTCCGAAGAATAGTTGGCAATGTTGCTGGTTGTTAATGCTGTTTAAGTTACTGTAAGCCAGACCTGGCCAACCCGCGGCTCGCGAGCCTCATGCAGCTCTTTGGCTGGATTCATGCGGCTCTTAACTCTGTTATGAGAGTAGTGTATGTGAGTGTGTGGCCCTTTAAGATATGACAGCATGTGAGGTGAGTGACGTCAGTGAGTGGGTGGACGAGAGTGGTGAGGGAGCGGTAACAGTGAGTGCGTGCAGTTGCTAGTAGCTTGGTGGATGGCTGCGTGCAAGACATCAATAAAGTCACAAAGTTGCAACAAACCGCCGGCCTCGTCATTCACCCTCAAGTCCGGAGCTGAGACCCACTGCCAGTTAAAATGAAGGGTGTTACCCCTGAAGTACATCGGCCCTGGAGGAACGTCTCCCCTGCGCTCCACGACTACGGTCTGGGAGCCGGAAGCAGGAAAGGTGTAACAACTCTATTAGTGCCTTAGTGTTTACCATGAAGTCTTTATTTTGACAGCCCCTCGCGGTAAACTTGTCTGAGTGCCAACTGAGGCAGTATTTGTCATTGATAAAACCATTGTGTGTGTGAGACATTGCACACAATGTTAATTGTTAAAAATAACTGGCCTGTGGTCTTAGTACTGTAGGAGTCATGTTGGTGTGTGACATTTACAATAAATCTGGCTGAGCAGAGGTCTGTGTGTTTGTGTGTGTGTGTGTGTGTGTGTGTGTGTGTGTGTGTGTGTGTGTGTGTGTGTGTGTGTGTGTGTGTGTGTGTGTGTGTGTGTGTGTGTGTGTGTGTGTGTGTGTGTGTGTCGCGCCCACTTGCGACACTTCGTGATGCCCTGGTTCCCATCATGCAAACGGTGGAGTATGTCACCTCTCATACTGTGTGGGATAACAATTTGATCTACATACAACAGTAGCCCTTTTGAGGTTGACAGGCTCTCACCCCATTAGTGGTATACTGTGGCCTGTACTGGGATGCTGCCCACATGCTTTGGCCACCCATACGTCGCCAGTTTACTCACCACCTGCAGGTCACAGTCAGTGCTTGTCTCTCGCTTGATCCGCTACAGGTTGGAGGACGACACTGGCCATGCTGCAGGAGCTGCATCCTTGAACACGGAAACATCACAGGTCAGTTCTGATATTTCCCTCTGTATTACAGGTAGTGGCTGTCTTGACAGTGTGTCAGCCACTGTCAATGTTTTCCTTGGCACGTACTCTGCAGTGGGCTTGAATCACATCAGACGCATGAGCAGGCGTTGGCACCTCAGGGGAACCATGTTTGTTGTTGGTCAGTGGGGCTCTGGTTTGTGGTCTGTGTGCACTGTGAAGATCTCAAATCCACACATTCACACACTGATGGCGGGAGCTGCCATGCAAGGCCCTAACCACGACCCATCAGGAGCAAGGGTGATGTGTCTTGCTCAAGGACACAACGGATGTGACTAGGTTGATAGAAGATGGGGATTGAACCAGGAACCCTCAGGTTGCTGGCACGGCCACTCTCCCAACCGCGCCACACCGTCTCCAGGTAGGTAGAGAATTTTTCACAGGCCGAAACGACCGCCAAACACTATCTCTACCTGCATCATTTTGCATCGGTCAATGTTCTGGAGCATAAAGCTACTAGTTTCAGTCCCTCGACATAGCGCTGTAGCAGCACGCCACCCGGCCCGAAGCTACTTGCGTCTGCACTCAATATTGTGGGTTGGTTTAGAATGCACGTGTGGGTGCTGTGGAGATGAGTTGTTTAACCTTATTGAAAACGTTGACTTGTGCTGCGTCCCAAGTCCATACCGCGTCAGTTTTCAGCAGGTTGTTGTGAGGTTTTATCACTTCTGACAGGTTGAGCAGGTATCTACCCAAATAATTAACCATACCCAGGAACCTCCGAAGGCCTGGCGTGTCATCTGGCAGCTGTAGTTCTGTGATGGCAATTTTGAGGGGTCAGGCCAAATGCGCTCATCATCGATGAGGTTGCCCCAGGTAGTCAGCTGCTTTTGGCGCAGGAGGCACTTTCTGTCACTGAGGTTCAAGCCTGTACTCTCTAGGATCTGCAGGACATTCTGGAATCTCGCTTCGTGCTCTTTCTCATCCCTGCCGTGGACGAGAATATCATCCATGTACACCTCATCTCCTTCCTGGCCTCTGAACAGCACTGACATCTCCCTCTGAAAGATTTCCGGTGCACTGGAGATCCCAAACGGGAGCCGCTCGAAGAAGTACCTCCCCATGGGAGTGATCAACGTGGTCAGCTTGGCTGTTCACTTCTCCAGCGGGATTTGCCAGAAGCCACTAGCCGCGTAGAGCAGGGAGAACACTCTGGACTATGGCAGCAGTATGTCATCTATGGTAGGTAACACCATGGGTGGATCTACACCTGACATCCACTGTAATGATACCAAGTACAAGAGTGTATCTAGTCGATACTACTATGATTACATCTATATTTTTTATCATCACAAAATCTTTTTCCATTTTTTTTCATTTATAGTATGTTTATAAACTCAGGAAATATGTCCCTGGAGTCGACACATGATTATTTGAATTATGACCAATGTATGATCCTGTATCGGATCAATACCCAAATTTGTGGTATCATCCAAAACTAATGTAAACTATCAAACAACAGAAAAATAAGTGTTTATTACATTTTAACACAAGTGTAGATGGAACATGTTAAAACAGAAAGTAACCAGGTATTAACAGTAAATGAACATGTAGATTAATAATTATTTTTGTACTGCTTGTCCCTCATAATTTTGACAAAATAATAGAATAAGAAATGACACAATATGTTACTGCATACGTCAGCAGACTAATTGGGAGCCTTTGTTTGCTTCCTTACTTCTTGAAGACAAGTTGTCTCATGTGTTCACTATTTTATTTAAGGACAAATTTGTTCTTCGATTGCAATAAGAAACATGTTTAATGTACCGTAAGACATTTTGCTAAAATAAAGCCAATAATGCCATTTCTTGTGGTTCCCTTTATTTAGAAAAGTATCGAAAAGTATCAAAATACATTTTGCTACAAAGCTACCGGTAAAATTTGCTGAAGAAAATACCCCAATATTTGGGTACCAATGCAATTTGGTAGTCAGAATGTAATACAGGAACATTTTTAAATGTTTCACTGAACTGAAAGTCATTGATTTGCTCAAAACAATGTGAAAATAAGTATAGTAAAAATTAAGTGCACATTTTCAAAGTATTTGCAGTTTGCAATAATGTTGCAAATAAAGTACAGTTATTAATCAATAATGTAGTAAACACGCTTATAAAGAACTTAACATAGCGTACGATTATGCTGATCTCTTTGTTTGGTACAATGCGACCCTAGCTCGTTGTAATAAGTTACAGATGTCCAACGTTTTCCAAGAAGCTAAATAAATTCACATTCAGTCTGAAGTTGCAAGTTAATGCTTATGTTTGTGTAGTACAGTTGGTTTATTATTGTTGTAATTGTGCCTCTCCTTAGCTATTGTACGACGAATCAGCTGTGGTGATATGAAAGACATCTTCTTGCAGGGCTTGGTCTTAACAGATTTTAGATGTCCTGCATGTGGTGCCTGTCCATTTAGCAAAGGCATATGTTTAACTTAAATGTGCTACTTTTGTTGACAACATTGACTCAGTAAACATTGCCAGCGCAGCGTTCTCCTCTGCTTGTTGTGGACGTAGCTATCATTCATGCTAGTATGTGCACTGCAAAAACTGAAATCTAAGTAAGATTGAATATCTCAAATAAGGGTGATATTTGCTTATTTTCTGTCTGATAAGATACTTCTTCTCACTAAGCAGATTTTATGTTACAGTGTTTTACTTGTTTTAAGTGTTTTTGTTCTAAATTATCTCAGTAAGATATTACAGCTTGTTGCTAAGATTTGATGACCTGTATTGAGTAAAACATGCTTGAAACTAGAATATCAACTGATGCGAAGCTGTGTCATCAACACTCACAAGTATAAAACTGCTTTTTCAAAGTAAGAATTTATTATTTCAAGCAAGTAGAAATTCATGACTTTGACACAATTGTGTCTCAAAAACAGATGACAGCAAAATGGACTTTGCTGTTTTATTTTCTATTAAACAATAGAACATACGTACTCATATAGTAGTACAGTTGGCACAGTACAGTAAACTGACAGTTAATATTTAAACATTGAACATGTGACATTTCAAACAATTTTGAACAGAAATAGTTCATGCACATTCAGATAAATTCTTCAAAATTACAATAAAAAAAATTATATTCCTTGCGCACTAATTAACTGAAAGAGCACGCACTTGGCGCGATGATGTCATGTTATCGATGGGAAAATGAAATAAATGTAATGCAGAGCGCATATCATTATGTCAAGATAATGGCACTAGCATTGACTTAATTTAAGAATATTTTTCAACATATTGATAAAAAAGGTCTCATATTTGTTTTTTCTATCAAGAAAAGTGCACTTGTTATTAGTGAGAATATACTTTTAAAGTATTTTTGGGTTCATTGAGGTTAGCTAATTTTACTTGTTTTGGAAAGTCTTGACAAGCCAAATGTTCTTGTTCTATTGGCAGATAATTTTGCTTAGTTAAAGTAAAATGCCCCTAACTTTTGTATTTTTGTTTTTGTTTTTGAACACTGACTTTTTGCAGTGTAGCTGTCGGCGCGAGCAGAGCAGCAGCACCAGCTGATTGGCAGCAGCCGCCACTGCTCGCTGAAGACCGTGACTGCTGCTTGTTTTCACCTCAGAGTCTCCAAGACACAAACAAGTCTCCAATATCACATGGAAAAGTCACTAGATTTGTCACTATAGTAGCTGTTTGCATAAAAAGTCGCCAAGAGGATTGGCAACACTGTCTGCGCCATCCTCGACCTCGAGTATGTGTTTCACCTTTAAATGTGCGCGTCTTCCGAGTTAAACCTTAATCCGGGAATTAATCTTCATTCATATTTGATAATGTATATATATATATATATATGTATATATATATATATATATATATATATATATATATATATATTTATAGACCTTTGGTGAGATTTATTTTTTAATTGTCCATCCATCCATCCATTTCCTACTGCTTGTCCCTTTTGGGGTCACGGGAGGTGCTGGAGCCTATCTCAACTGCATTCGGGCGGAAGGCGGGGTACACCCTGGACAAGTCGCCATCTCATCACAGGGCCAACACAGATAGACAGACAACATTCACACTCACATTCACACACTAGGGCCACTAATTGTAATTATTAAAAATATTATAATGAATTAAAAGCAATGTTGTATAGAATTATTTACCAATTTAAGGCTCCAATTATCTTACATCAAATATTCAATTGTGAAAAATGTTTTGGGGGAAATTTTGAATGACTGAGACCATTTTGGGTCCTTGGGGCCTTAATATTTATCAAAATTTAAGAAAGCTCCGAAGGGTTACAATATATATTGTATTGGTTTTGAAACTGAAAAATATGAAAACGACCCCCGCATGCTATTATTTTTTAGTGTGCGGCCCTCAGTGGAAACAAGTTTGGACAACCCTGGTCTCAGCAGTAGTTGATAACAGTAATTATCTTTTTTTTTCTTGTTATCGTCTTAATGAGCAACCTGTATCAACATTGAATAGAGCAGATTAATTTAAAGTTGAAAGGCATCAGTGGTTCATCTGGCGTGAACCTCACCGCACGTCACTGGTTCACATGCAGGTACGTCATACCTCTCAAAATTGTACCTAGGTACTCCAGCACAATATTATGTACTGTGCCTATTAAATTAAATGCAAATATGTCACATATTCATCGGCTTAATTAAAGTTTAGTAATTATAATTATTCATTTTTGTGTTGGGGCAGATCCATCCATCCATCCATCCATCCATCTTCCTCCGCTTATCCGAGGTCGGGTCGCGGGGGCAGCAGCCTAAGCAGGGAAGCCCAGACTTCCCTCTCCCCAGCCACTTCGTCCAGCTCTTCCCGGGGGATCCCGAGGCGTTCCCAGGCCAGCCGGGAGACATAGTCTTCAATCAATCAATCAATCAATGTTTATTTATATAGCCCTAAATCACAAGTGTCTCAAAGGGCTGTACAAGCCACAACGACATCCTCGGTACAGAGCCCACATACGGGCAAGGAAAACTCACCCCAGTGGGACGTCGATGTGAATGACTATGAGAAACCTTGGAGAGGACCGCATATGTGGGTAACCCCCCCCTCTAGGGGAGACCGAAAGCAATGGATGTCGAGTGGGTCTGACATAATATTGTGAAAGTCCAACACATCAGCGAAAGTCCAGTCCATAGTGGGGCCAGCAGGAACCATCCCGAGTGGAGACGGGTCAGCAGCGTAGAGATGTCCCCATCTGATGGACAGGCTAGCGGTCCACCCCGGGTTGGGAGCAGAGTAGAAAAGAAAAGAAAAGAAACGGCAGATCAACTGGTCTAAAAAGGGAGTCTATTTAAAGGCTAGAGTATACAAATGAGTTTTAAGATGAGACTTAAATGCTTCTACTGAGGTAGCATCTCTAACTTTTACCGGGAGGGCATTCCATAGTATTGGAGCCCGAATAGAAAACGCTCTATAGCCCGCAGACTTTTTTTGGGCTCTGGGAATCACTAATAAGCCGGAGTTCTTTGAACGCAGATTTCTTGCCGGGACATATGGTACAATACAATCGTCAAGATAGGCAGGAGCTTGACCGTGTAGTATTTTATACGTAAGTAGTAAAACCTTAAAGTCGCATCTTAGGTGCACAGGAAGCCAGTGCAAGTGAGCCAGTATAGGCGTAATATGATCAAACTTTCTTGTTTTTGTCAAAAGTCTAGCAGCCGCATTTTGTACCATCTGTAATCTTTTAATGCTAGACATAGGGAGGCCCGAAAACAAAACGTTACAGTAATCGAGACGAGATGTAACGAACGCATGGATAATGATCTCAGCATCGCTTGTGGACAAAATGGAACGAATTTTAGCGATATTGCGGAGATGAAAGAAGGCCGTTTTAGTAACACTCTTAATGTGTGACTCAAACGAGAGAGTTGGGTCGAAGATAATACCCAGATTCTTTACCGAGTCGCCTTGTTTAATTGTTTGGTTGTCAAATGTTAAGGTGGTATCATTAAATAGATGTCGGTGTTGAGCAGGACCGATAATCAGCATTTCCGTTTTCTTAGCGTTGAGTTGCAAAAAGTTAGCGGACATCCATTGTTTAATTTCATTAAGACACGCCTCCAGCTGACTACAATCCGGCGTGTTGGTCAGCTTTAGGGGCATGTAGAGTTGGGTGTCATCAGCATAACAGTGAAAGCTAACACCGTATTTGCGTATGATGTCACCTAGCGGCAGCATGTAAATACTAAAGAGTGCAGGGCCAAGAACCGAACCTTGGGGAACTCCGCACGTTACCTTAACATAGTCCGAGGTCACATTGTTATGGGAGACACACTGCATCCTGTCAGTAAGATAAGAGTTAAACCAAGACAAGGCTAAGTCTGTCATCCCAATACGCGTTTTGATACGCTCTAATAAAATATTATGATCAACAGTATCGAAAGCGGCGCTAAGATCAAGAAGCAGCAACATAGATGAAGCATCAGAATCCATCGTTAGCAATAGATCATTAGTCATTTTTGCGAGGGCTGTCTCCGTAGAGTGATTTGCCCTGAAACCGGATTGAAAAGGTTCACAGAGATTGTTAGACGCTAAGTGTTCATTTAGCTGCTGTGCGACAATTTTTTCAAGGATTTTCGAGATAAACGGAAGGTGGGACACCGGCCGGTAGTTTACCAGGAGATCAGGATCGAGGTTAGGACTTTTGAGTAGAGGATGAATAACCGCTTTTTTGAATGCTAGGGGAACAGTGCCAGAGGAAAGTGATAAGTTTATAATATTTAACACTGATGGACCTAATAATACAAAAAGCTCCTTGATAAGTTTCCCAGGAATTGGGTCAAGTAAACATGTTGTTTGTTTTGTCCCATTTACACATTTTGACAATTCCTCCAATGTTATTTCATCAAAGAGAGAGAAACTATTTTGGAGGGCGGTATCCGTCGTATATACAGTCGTATTTGTGTTAATAGAACCCAGTTGTAGCTGAGATGCATTGTCTTTAATCTCTTTTCTAATGACTTCAATTTTCTTATTAAAGAAATTCATAAAGTCATCTGCTGAGTGGGTGGAGCTACTGGGAGTAGTCCCTTGTTGGGTTAGCGATGCTACTGTACTAAACAGAAATTTAGGATCATTTTTGTTGAGGTGGATGAGATTTGAGTAATATTTAGCTTTAGCTGAGGTAAGCATGCGTTTATAAGTTATTAAACTGTCACACCATGCTTGATGGAAAACCTCAAGTTTAGTCGCACGCCATTTGCGTTCCAGCTTTCTACATGATAATTTCTGGGCTTTAGTTTCTTCTGTAAACCATGGGGTACGCCTTTTAGGGGCCCTTTTTAGCTTTAGCGGTGCTACACTATCAATGGTGTCGCGCAGGGCGTCATTAAAGTTGTTAGTGAGGTTATCAATAGAGCCCACATAGTAGGTCAGTAAGAGTCGTCGTTGTGGTAGCATTAATGTTGCGGCTGCTATAGTAGTTATTATTATTATTATTAGTTTGTTGACAATGAGTCAGAACTTCGAATTTTATAAGGTAATGATCGGACATTACTTTAGTGTACGGGAGTATCGTAACTTTAGAGGTGGTGACACCCCTGACAAGCACTAGATCTATCGTATTACCGTTGCGATGCTTGGGTTCATTTATTATTTGTGTAAGACCACAGCTATCAATTATAGTCTGGAGCGCCACGCATGGAGGGTCCGATGGGGTATTCATATGGATATTAAAGTCCCCCATTATGATTATATTGTCGGCGTGCGTCACTAGATCAGCAACAAACTCTGAGAATTCACTGATGAAGTCCGAATAGGGCCCAGGGGGGCGGTAGATAACAGCCAGGTGGAGAGGCAGCGGTGTGACAAACCTCAAAGTGAGCACCTCAAACGAGTTATATTTATTATTTAGGTTAGGTGTAAGATTATAGTTTTCATTGTATATTAGTGTGACACCCCCTCCCCTTTTAAGAGGTCGGGCAACATGTGTATTGGTATAGTTAGTAGGAGATGCCTCATTTAGCGCAAAAAAATCGTCTGGTTTGAGCCAGGTCTCGGCGAGACCAACGACGTCAAGTTTGTTGTCTCTAATGACTTCATTAACTAACAACGTTTTGGAAGATAATGATCTTATGTTTAAAAAGCCCATATTATAGGTAGTGGGCTGTTTTGAGGATTGTTTGTTGAAATTATCCGAAGTAGCGATATTAATAATGTTGCGTTTATTATGCGTAGTGCACTTTAAATAGTTTCGACCATATCTAGGAATTGATACGACGGGGATATTCAGATTGTTTGCTTGATATTGCGATAAACTGAACGCATCATAGTTAGCTACCTCGGTACAATGTATGTCTGCCTCTGACACGGTCACAAAAGAAAAAACATTATGTGAGTTGTGTTTTATTCTAAGAGGATTGCTATGTGTGCAGGGATTATCCAGCCTGACGCCGGCTAGTTCTAGTTTAAATGGCTTCTTACCCGGAGACTCCACGCTTCTTTAGTTAGCTTTTCTCTTTGTTGTTAGCCCAGCTCGGCATCCCCGCTTCTGCTTCCGCTCGCACCGCTTACGTCGTCTCCATTGGCGGTCACTGCTAGCACTTGACTCCGCTGCTACAAAGGCCGCTCGATGTAGCCCACGAAGTATTCCCATGCTAACGAGGAGGTCCACCGTACATGCATCTTTCAGTCTATAACGACCCGATCCATCCACATCCAGAATTGTCTGTCGGTCGTATGTGATCACAGAGTGTTCAGGCTTTGAGCCAGCCATGAAATTGACAGATATGACGGGTGTTTTTTGCCAAATCGAGTCTTAGTCTTTTGGGATCCAACTTTGGAATCAATACAGTTACGTTATTAATGTGTAGTCGTCCAGTTTGACACTGTTGCTAGTCATTTGTGAGAGGAATTCACCACTATTGTTTTGACTAATCATCATCGCTAGTCTTCCCAACGTGCCCTGGGTCTTCCCCGTGGCCTCTTACCGGTCGGACGTGCCCTAAACACCTCCCTAGGGAGGCGTTCGGGTGGCATCCTGACCAGATGCCCGAACCACCTCATCTGGCTCCTCTCGATGTGGAGGAGCAGTGGCTTTACTTTGAGCTCCTCCCGGATGACAGAGCTTCTCACCCTATCTCTAAGGGAGAGACCCGCCACCCGGCGGAGGAAACTCATTTCGGCCGCTTGTACCCGTGATCTTGTCCTTTCGGTCATAACCCAAAGCTCATGACCATAGGTGAGGATGGGAACGTAGATCGACCGGTAGATTGAGAGCTTTGCCTTGCGGCTCAGCTCCTTCTTCACCAAAACAGACCGATACAGCGTCCGCATTACTGAAGACGCCGCACCGATCTGTCGATCTCACGATCCACTCTTCCCTCACTCGTGAACAAGACTCCGAGGTACTTGAACTCCTCCACTTGGGGCAAGATCTCCTCCCCAACCCGGAGATGGCACTCCACCCTTTTCCGAGCGAGAACCATGGACTCTGACTTGGAGGTGCTGATTCTCATCCCAGTCGCTTCACACTCAGCTGCAAACCGATTCAGTGAGAGCTGAAGATCCTGGCCAGATGAAGCCATCAGGACCACATCATCTGCAAAAAGCAGAGACCTAATCCTGCAGCCACCAAACCGGATCCCCTCAACGCCTTGACTGCGCCTAGAAATTCTGTCCATAAAAGTTATGAACAGAATCGGTGACAAAGGGCAGCCTTGGCGGAGTCCAACCCTCACTGGAAACGTGTCCGACTTACTGCCGGCAATGCGGACCAAGCTCTGACACTGATCATACAGGGAGCGGACCGCCACAATCAGACAGTCCGATACCCCGTACTACCCGTACTCTCTGAGCACTCCCCACAGGACTTCCCGAGGGACACGGTCAAATGCCTTCTCCAAGTCCACAAAACACATGTTGGGGCAGATGTTATATAAAATCAGTGTGTTGATATTTTGTTGCTAACACTTAAACTTAACAGCATCACTTTTTGAGACGAGGTGATGAACAACAATCCAATAGATTGGCAACAAACGATACAACAGGTTTAAATGGCAACGTCGCTTTCGTTTCACAACGTCTGGTTTGGAGCACGTTACCTGCCGTAGTGACGTCATTGAATGGAAACTGTCACTGTTCCAAGATGGCCGCCGAACCAAACAAGACTGAAATTCTTACTATTTTCAAAAGACTGAGATCCATTCCGACAAACAAGGTAATGGTATACAACATGTGTGTTGTACGTGTATCAGGCATTTGATGTATATTTTGTCAGTGGTATTTCGTTATCTCCATGTGTATTTTGTTATCTTCATGTTCCTCGCAGCAAGGCCCAGGACTTGGGTCAAACAGCTAGCTGTGGCTAACAGCTGCTAGCTGCCGGTAAAGGCCACGTATACGATGTATGTTGGCAGTGGAAGCTAATCACATAAGGCGCATGGGCTGTATCAAGTTATGACTTGGCTGCTTTTGGGATCCAACTTTGGAATCAATACAGTTACGTTATTAATGTGTAGTCGTCCAGTTTGACACTGTTGCTAGTCATTTGTGAGAGGAATTCACCACTATTGTTTTGACTAATCATCATCGCTAAATGTATATACAATGTATTTTATCCTGTATCCTACTTTAAAGTAACTCGGTTTATTTTCCGTTTACTCTTGAAAGACAACGTTGTCAATAGAATTGCTAGAATCCCCCCCCCCCCCCCCCAATGTTTTATTAGTGTGTGTGTGTGTGTGTGTGTGTGTGTGTGTGTGTGTGTGTGTGTGTGTGTGTGTGTGTGTGTGTGTGTGTGTATACTGTATATGGATGTATGTATGTATATATATATATATATATATTTTTTTTTTTTTTTTTTTTACCAAAGTTGTCTCTATCCTCTGCCTCTCCATAAGTGCCTTCAATGCATAATATGAACTTTGGATCTCTAAAAGTTTACATGTGTCTTTACTCATAAAAATATAACAAGGTCAAAGCTGTTGCTTGTAGCTTTTTTTAATAATTAAGTCATCAATGAGTCTTTTAAGAGCTTGTGCAATGCAGTTAACATAAACCCTGGAACATACCCTGGAAATACATAGACACTAATAGTATTAGCGAATGAACGATGTGTTTTTTTCAGGGTCAATACCGATTATTAGTAGTCAAGGAGGTCAATAACTGATATTTAGAGCAGACATTAATTTGCCGTAAAAGTTATTTAAACATAGTGTACATCAATAAACAGCTGGGCAAGGCTTAAAGTGTTGTTTAAACATTATGTTTTAGGAAATGCTAAATGAACTAAAAATCTCAACACTACAGTAGTATGGTCCACTAGATGAGACCAAACCAGTCAGAGCATGCTGTTCAGTATTGATTGATTGAAACTTTTATTAGTAGATTGCACAGTGAAGTACATATTCCGTACAATTGACCACTAAATGGTAACACCCGAATAAGTTTTTCAACTTGAATTGATACATAATACAGATATATACTATCAAATATATACTAACATCATAATACAGTCATCACACAAGATAATCATCAAAGTATATACATTGAATTATTTACATTATTTACCATCCGGGGTGTGGGATATGGAGGAGGGGGGGTTGGTTGGTATCAACACTTCAGTCATCAACAATCAGCATCAACAATTGCATCATCAGAGAAATGGATATTGAAACAGTGTAGGACTGACTTGGTAGGTTTGATTATTTACAATCCGAAGAGGTATTATGTGGAAGGGAGGGTGTTAGTTTAGGGTTGTAGTTGCCTGGAGGTGTTCTTTTAAAGTTAAAGTTTAGTGCGGTTTTGAAGGAGGATAGAGATGCCCTTTCTTTTACACCTGTTGGGAGTACTTTCCATATTGATGTGGCATAGAAAGAGAATGAGTTAAGACCTTTGTTAGTTCGGAATCTGGGTTTAACGTGGTTGGTGGAGCTTCCCCTGGTGTTGTGGTTATGGCGGTCATTTACGTTAAGGAAGTAGTTTGACATGTACTTCGGTATCAGGGAGGTGTAGCGGATTTTATAGACTAGGCTCAGTGCAAGTTGTTTTACTCTGTCCTCCACCCTGAGCCAGCCCACTTTGGAGAAGTGGGTAGTAGTGAGGTGTGATCTCGGGTAGAGGTCTAGAAGTAATCTGACTAGCTTGTTCTGGGATGTTTGGAGTCTAGATTTGAGGGATTTGGAGGTGCTAGGGTACCAGGAGGTGCATGCGTAATCAAAAAAGGGTTGAACGAGAGTTCCCGCTAGAATCTTCATGGTGCTTTTGTTGACCAGAGAGGAGATTCTGTAGAGAAATCTCGTTCGTTGGTTGACCTTTTTGATTACCTTGGTTGCCATTTTATCACAGGAAAGATTAGCCTCTAGAATGGAACTTAGGTAGGTGACCTCATCTTTCCTTGTGATAACAATGTCACCTACTTTTATAGTGAAGTCATTGACTTTCTTAAGGTTGATGTGGGACCCAAATAGGATGGATTCCGTTTTACCCAAGTGTATGGATAGCTTGTTGTCAGCGAGCCAGGTGCAAATTCTACAGAGTTCAGCACTTAGGATTTTCTCCACCTGTGACTTGTCCTTGCCGGATACCAGCAGGGCAGAGTCATCCGCAAACAAAAGTAATTCACAGTCGCATGCTGATGACATGTCGTTTATGTATATCAGGAACAGTAAAGGCCTTAATATACTGCCTTGGGGGACTCCACAGCTTACTGAGAGGGGGGGGGACACGGTGCCGTTCACCTCTACCACCTGTTTCCTCCCCTCCAAGTAAGATTGCATCCAGCTCGATGAGGTTTTATCAAATCCGATTGCTCTGAGCTTATCCAACAGTATAACGTGGTCAACGGTGTCAAAGGCCTTCTGAAGGTCCAGCATGACCATGCCGCAGTATTTGCCCGCGTCCACCTCATGTTTGATGTGGTCGGTCAGATAGAGAAGGCATGTGTCAGTGGAGTGTTTAGTTCTGAAGCCGGATTGGAATTTGTACATGAGTTTATTAGTGGCAAGGTAACTATCGACCTGTTCATAAACTATTTTTTCCATTACTTTTGAAATGGAACTGAGAATAGAAACAGGTCGGTAGTTGCCAGGTTCCAATTTGCTATTCGTAGTATCATGGCCACTGATTGGCTCAGCCTTTTTCAGGATTACTATATTGGATGTGTATATTGGTAGGGTATAAAGGTGACTAAAGGGTGTAATTTCATGCCTAGAGGGCTCTCGTAATTTTGAAAAACTTATACAGATGGTTAGGGATGATGTTTGATAAGAAATTATCGAGTTCGAGCCTATTATCGAATCCTCTTATCGAACCGATTCCTTATCGATTCTCTTATCGAGTCCAGATAGGTTGTTGTATATGGAAAAAAACACACAATATTTGGTTCAACAAAAGCTCACTTTTATTATATGAGAAAACAATTTAATCTAATAAATAAATAAATATTGACTGTTACCCCCCTAAAAAAATAAAATAAAATAAATAAATATTGACTGTTGTTACCCAAAGTATATTAAGTGGGATTTTTTCAGAAAAACAAATATATACAGTAACACAAAAACAACCTGTCTCTGTGATCACTATAGGTGTATAAATAATAATATAGTGTTAAATAAAATCAGTCCCTTGGGCACAAAACTGAAAATAATACAGCTTTCCAAAAAGTGCAATTCTGCTGCTATTTGACATAACTGTTTGTTATGATGCTTTGACATTTTTGCACTTTATTTCTTTATTGAAATAAAATTCTATGAAGAGAAAAGTTCTTTGCAAATGTGGTTACAATGCTAAAAAAATGAAAAGTTAAAGCTAAAAAAAGAAATACACTTTGAGTTAACATTATTTCCTTATATGGGGAAAGATGTTATGAGCTAGGGAATATAACAACTACACTACCCAGCATGCAACGGGAGTGACGAGCATGCGCGGTAGCCCCGAAAAGTGTTGTTGCATGTCGTCACCCAGCAGCTAAGAATGAGCACGCTGTGAAAGTAAACGTCAAGAACTCAGCCAACACGCCTCGTCTGCATTATTTATAATTAGACAGACAACACATATACAGTGTGATTTGGTTTTGTTTACAAGGAAAGAAAAACGAAAGTTAAAAAAGGGAGATGTCATATATGTATGTGCTGCGGTTGCTTTAAGAACGTTGTGACAGCTGCCGTAAGGAGGTACGTTGCTAGCCTGGTTGCTATGTTTCCGGTTGGTCGTAAAAGTGTTCGTCATGTGTTTGTACCCTGCTCAAATTTCTCAGTAAAGTTATTCATTTGATTATACCTTTTGTTTTGAACTTTATTACACCTTGGAGCGCTTTTTCCTGTCCATTTTGTTCCTGCTTTCGCTATCTGCGCCTAATGACTGAGCTACGTGACGCCATTTGTTGTGATGTCCCACGGGGCATTTCTGGTCGGGACGGGATTCGTTCCCAGGGATTCGAATAAAGAACCAACTCTTTTTCTTTACTATAGTGGTCTCGATAACGGGTACCGGTTCTCAAAAAGGGATTCGAGTCCGAGGACTCGGTTCTTTTCTTATCGAACAACCGAGAAAACCGGTTTCGAGTATCATCCCTATAGATGGTAGTAAATAGGTTTTTTATGCTTAAACTATAAAAATATTTGATTTATATTTGATTCCTACTTCGCGGAAATTTCTTAATCGCCAGGTCCGGATCCAATTAACAGTGATAAACGAGGAATTACTCAGTTGTGTAAAGTTAGAAAAAAGCGCAAACAGAACAATTGCCAAAAGAAAAGAGGCAATTATCGATTCCAAGCCTCGGTCAGAATTTGGATGGGAAGAATGTTGGTAACGTCCCAATTTGAGCAACTCTTTTTGTATCTGTTACGTATTTCACGTTGACTACATTTTCACCTACTTTTAGTTAAGTGTTTGCAATTGTGCTTAATTAATATTATTATTATTACCTTTAAAAACAAGAGTAACTGCTTATAAATGTGTCTTGTACTGTACATTACACGCACAAAATAGTTAATTAAATACATTTCTTCTTACTGGGTGCAACAGTCCGATGTCGCTGGTAAATCAAGATGATAGCATTTCTCCTTGTCCAATTAACGTCAGTTTGCCTACATTATTTTCTTTCTCTTTGGGATCAAGTTGATCACTGTACAGCTGTATCGATGTTTGTACTTTGTACTTTCACTTAAATGCAATCGCACAACTTTGTTGGCCTCAAGAATGCACTAAATCCTGTCCTGAATTGTAACGATGGTGACTCAATACTTTTCATTTTGTTAAGTTAATATCTCTCAGACAAGAGCAATTACCATACCGATCCAATTATACAACAACCCTGAATACCAGACGACCCCTCTTTTTCAAGACCTGTTTTTGGAAAATAATAATTGTTAACACAAATGTATTTTTATTTTTATTGTTCTCATCTTTTACATAAACAGTATATCGTTCATCATATTTGATTAATTATAATGCTCAACAATTGTTGTTGTATGATTTCGCTTTATTGGTCACTATTATATCAAAATTACCATCATTACTCTTACTTCATTGTTTTTTAAGGTTGCGTTCACAATTGTCATTATTGGTTCTGTTAAAACAAACTCTGGGGAGTTTTTCTGTTAGTGTGGTTCATGTGGAAACGCTGGTGGGCACCAAACAAGCGGACCGAGTCTAAGTTAACTCTGGAGTGATGTGGGTCACTTGAACACAAACGTGAACAGACCAAAGACACAGACCACCATTAAAATTATAGCAAAGAGCACACAGATTATTTATAAAGGAATACATCTCAGAATGATGTTGTATTTAAATGTCACACAATAAGTTTCATGTACCTCTACAAAAGTGTAATTAACATTTCAGTGTTTGTTGTTTTAAAGTATCCCAACAATATTTAACTTGCTAATGCACATATTGTTCTTGCACAGGTATGTTTTGACTGTGCAGCCAAAAACCCCAGTTGGGCGAGTATTTCCTATGGGGTCTTCTTGTGCATTGACTGCTCTGGAATCCACCGCTCCCTGGGAGTGCACCTCAGTTTCATCAGGTAGCCTACAGTCATGGCCATAGTGTGTGCTTCATCAACTGTTCTCGGAAAACTAGGAAGGACGGTATACTGGGCTGAGTTGAGATAGTGCATAAAGAACTCAAATATCATGCATTTTGTTCGAAAGTTCTTTCGTACCTTGTTTTTTCTTTGAAATCCATTCCAAAAGGTCAGACAAAAAATAATCCTATTGGTTCAGTTCAGATTTTTTTTTCAGTTAAAAAAAATACAAGCAATACATACAAAACCCAAAACCAGTGAAGTTGGCACGATGTATAAATCGTATATAAAAACAGAATACAATGATTTGCAAATCCTTTTCAACGTATATTCTTTTGAATAGACTGCAAAGACAATATATTAAATGTTCAAACTGAGAAAGTTCATTTGTTTTCACAAATAATCATTAACTTAGAATGTATTGGCAGGCATTTTTACCACTGTTAAATGGCCTTTCCTTTTAACAACACTCCTTTGGGAACTGAAGAGACCAATTTTTGAAGCTTTTCAGGTGGAATTCTTTCCAATTCTTGCTTGATGTACAGCTTAAATTGTTCAACAGTCTGGGGTCTCCGTTGTCGTATTTCACGCTTCGTCATGCGGCAGACATTTTCAATGGGAGACATGTCTGGACTACAGGCAGGCCAGTCTAGGACCCGCACTCTTTTACTACGAAGCCACGCTGTTGTAACACGTGCAGAATGTGGCTTGGCATTGTCTTGCTGAAATAAGCAGGGGCGTCCATGAAAAAGATGTTGCTTGGATGGCAACATATGTTCTCCAAAACCTGTATGTACCTTTCAGCATTAATGGTGCCTTCACATATGTGTAAGTTACCCATGCCTTGGGCACTAATACACCCCCATACCATCACAGATGCTGGCTTTTGAACTTTGCGCCTAGAACAGTCCCAGATGATTATTTTCCTCTTTGGTCCGGAGGACACGACATCCACAGTTTCCAAAAACAATTGAAATTTGGACTCGTCAGACCACAGAACACTTTTCCCCTTTGCATCAGTCCATCTTAGATGAGCTCGGGCCAAGCGAAGCCGGCTGTGTTTCTGGGTGTTGTTGAAAAATGGTTTTCACGTTGCATAGAGTTTTAACTTGCACTTACAAATGTAGCGACGAACTGTAGTTACTGACAGTGGTTTTCTGAATTGTTCCTGAGCCCATGTGGTGATATCCCTTACACACTGATGTCGCTTTTTGATGCAGTACCGCATGCGGGATCGAAGGTCCCCGGCATTCAATGTTGGTTTTCAGCCTTGCCGCTTACGTGCAGTGATTTCTCCAGCTTCTCTGAACCTTTTGATGATATTACGGACTAGGGCTGGTCGATATGGACGAAAAAGTATATCTCGATATATTTTTACCTAAACTCGGTAGTCCATATATATCTCTATATATTTTCCGGTGAAAGTATACTTATAAAGATATTAATTTTTGAGTGAGATTCACTGAAATTGAAGTGAATGACAACTGTACTGTAAACAGTCAGTGGCACTTTTATTAACCCAGTTAGTCAAGATGGGTTAGCACAGAAAATAAACTGTTTAAGTAGCACAGAATTACATAACATAAATATAATAGAAAAATATTCTTTCTACTTAAAATAAATAACATAGCTGTGCAAATAATACATATTTGGCAGCTTGACAACTGGTGAACAGTTTTGATTTGGCCTTACATGGTAAAGAACTCAAATGAATGATTTATCCAGACGCATAAATTTGTCCAAATGTGGCCAAGTACCGTAATTTCCGGACTATAAGCCGCACCTGACTATAAGCCGCACCAGCTAAATTTAGGGGAAAATACAGACTGCTCCATATATAAGCTGCACCCGACTATAAGCCGCAGGGTTTTGATGTGTAATTACCGTAGTATATAGGGGTTCCTGCTACCACGGAGGGGATTGTCGGGACAGAGATGACTGTTTGGGAACGCAAAGCGTCCCATTTATTAACAATAAATCTTTCAATCATTCAATCAAACTTTCACATCTTTGACATGGCGAACAGCATTCGTGCAGAGTACAAATAATACAACGGAGCAAAGTAATACAAAGTGCTCGCCTGTACGTTATCAAAATAACCAGCCTACCGGTATATGAAAAGTCAGTCTTTAATCATTGTGTCATCGTCTTCCTCCTGCGTACTAAAACCACCGAAATCCTCTTCGTCGGTGTCGGAGAAGAACAGGCCGTAAATAAGCCACACCTTGTATAAGCCGCAGGGACCAGAACGAGGGGAAAAAGTAGCGGCTTATAGTCCGGAAATTACGGTAGACACATTGCGGGTTTCCTGGACGTCGTCTACATCGCTAAAAGAAACATCTTAAGAAGAGAATCCTTCTGCCATCTTCCACTAGTTTTTTTTAATAAATCACCCGCTTGAATATTCCCTCTTCTCTTCTGTCTGTTGTGATTTCACTTCCTAGTTCCATGACCCCGCCCTATCTTGCCTCTGATTGGCCTTATCTCAACCAATCGTGAGTCATCATAGTAAACAACCAACCAATCGTGGATGTTCTTATACGTGCACGCACGTCTTGGAAGCGGCGTTTGGTCATTTTAACGTGAAATAAATAATATCGATATTACGATATTTTCTTAATTCATATCTTGTTTAAAAACTCAATATATCGCCCAGCTCTATTACGGACCATAGATGGTGAAATCCCTAAATTCCTTGCAATAGCTTGTTGAGAAATGCTGTTCTTAAACTGTTGGACAATTTGCTCACACATTTGTTCACAAAGTGGTGACCCTCGCCCCATCCTTGTTTGTGAATGACTGAGCATTTCTTGGAAGCTGTTTTATACCCAATCATGGCACCCACCTGTTCCTAAGTAGCCTGTTCACCTGTGGAATGTTCCAAATAAGTGTTTGATGAGCATTCCTCAACTTTCTCAGTCTTTTTTGCCACTTGTGCCAGCTTTTTTGAAACATGTTGCAGGCATCAAATTCCAAATGAGCTAATATTTGCAAAAAATAACAATTTACCAGTTCGAACGTTTAGTATCTTGTCTTTGCAGTGTGTTCAATTGAATATAGGTTGAAAAGGGTTTGCAAATCATTGTATTCTGTTTTTATTGACGATTTACACAACGTGCCAACTTCACTGGTTTTGGGTTTTGCACATTTCCATATTCATCATAAGCAACAATAATGTTGGGTTTACACAGTTCCATAGCGGAAGTAGTAGTAGTATGAAAACCAAAGTAATTTTTTCAAAAATAAATCATGCAAATCCAATTATTCCCTTCCATACACAAATGACCATTAAAGGTGATTTATGATGATTCTACTGTAATCTACATTTAACACATTCTTTGGTGTAGATACAATGTATTGGATAACCTTAGGTGTCCCATTGATAACTCACTTTCTGCCTCTGGCTCATGTGTGTTAAATGTATAGAATTTTTTTTTCCATGGTCATGTATAGCTCGGTTGGTAGAGTGGCCGTGCCAGCAACTTGAGGGTTGCAGGTTCGATCCCCGCTTCCGCCATCCTAGTCACTGCTGTTGTGTCCTTGGGCAAGACACTTTACCCACCTGCTCCCAGTGCCACCCACTCTGGTTTAAATGTAACTTAGATATTGGGTTTCACTATGTAAAGCGCTTTGAGTCACTAGAGAAAAGCGCTATATAAATATAATTCACTTCACTTCACTTCACTTCAAAAACAATGCTATATTTTATATGTATAGATTCACCGGTCTCAACATTAAGTACACCTGCCAACTCTCGGATCGATACAAAGCAGCAAAAAAAGCTGCTTTTACAAGCATTTTTGTCACTGCATGTCGCACATCCATGATAGTGTGTGCATGCCACGATTAGATAAATACTACTTTATCCTACTTTCTCTTTTGTTTTCTTAAACCAAGTAGAAATATGGCAATGAGGCTGGCTTTTTATGTCATAGTTTAGCGACTACTCCAACAAGACAGACTCACCAATGCGTGGGATTCTATTTTTGAACACTCAAGTCCAAGGAAGGATATGCAGACAAACAAACTAGATTGTTATTTGCAGTGTTTGGCTGTATGATAACTAAGACGGTGTACAAAATATGGGCAAACTTTTGGTGAAAATTGTCATCAAAAACCAAACCCTACGAAAAGTGGGGTGGACGAAAACCGATGTTCTACTGTTACTACTATGATCAATATACCTGTTACCTGTTACAATTTTGACTTCTCTTTTTTGTCTTTAGATCCACTGAGCTGGATTCCAACTGGAACTGGTTTCAGCTTAGATGTATGCAGGTTGGGGGCAATGCCAATGCAGTAAGTCAACACTGGACAAACAAGTAAAAGTCGGTCCGGAGTAAAGTAGAATTAAAAAGATGTATACTTTTGATTGTCTGTATTATAGTTTTATTTTGTCTGTGTTTCGCATACTTGACATAACTCACCTTGTCTTTCTGTTTGAAGACTGCATTCTTCCGCCAACATGGCTGCTCCACTAATGACACCAATGCCAAGTATAATAGTCGTGCTGCCCAAATGTACCGAGAGAAGATTCGTCAGCTAGCGAATGCTGCATTGTCAAAGTATGGAACAGATGTGAGTATCAGTCTAGCACAAACAATTATAAAGGCTTTATTATTTTACCAACACGTCTACTATAGTCAGAACATCTGTCCTATTTTGTATGTCAAAGCCATCATTAAAACTCTTTCCTGTATCAAAGGTTAAAGAGATAAATGGATAGATCAAGTGATTTTTAGTGTGTCAGCAACATTACCAGGTCATGTTCAGAGTCCACAGGGTGTGTACTAGCATCGATGCATCACAATTGGAATGTGGGCAATTCGAAATTATGTACAAATATCGATTATTTATGTATGTTAAATTAATAGAAACGGGTGCTCCAGCTTCCTCCCACCTCCAAAGACATGCACCTGGGGATTGGTTGATTGGCAACACTAAATTGGCCCTAGTGTGTGAATGTGAGTATGAATGTTGTCTATCTTTTTTGGCCCTGTGATGAGGTGGCGACTTGTCCAGGGTGTACCCCGCCTACCGCCCGAATGCAGCTGAGGTAGGCTCCAGCACCCCCCGCGACCTCAAAAGGGACAAGCGGTAGAAAATGGATGGATGGGTTCTAAAATGCAGAACTAATGCGGACATCAACCAAACCTAACCCCCTCCACATCCCACTCCCCGGATTGTAAATAATGTAAATAATTCAATGTATATACTCTGATGATTAACTTGTGTGATGACTGTATTATGCTGATAGTATATATTTATACCATGAATTGATTAACAAGTTAAAAAACTTATTCGGGTGTTACCATTTAGTAGTCAATCTTTGGTAGTCAATCAATCAATCAACACATGGAGAAGGATATCCTATGCTAGCCATGGCGCTAAGCTAGCTGGAATGTGAAGTAGTGACACAATAATAAATGCTTTGTACACTTTAACAGAAGTCTAACTGGGACCGGATTACAGCACAGAGTAACTAGCTAAAAGGAAGAAATAATCAAATAGATGAATAAGTTAAAAGAGAGTATAATGTCCAGATAGTATGGCTGGTAACACTCTCAGCCAAATTTATGAATGTGTAGGTTTATGACACACATCTTTGAGCTGCAAGTTTAAAGTGTCTGGGCATTATGTGGGTAGAAGGCAAGAACATTAAATCAGGACGTTCATTTATTTTATTACTTAGCAAGCAGCTACAATTGTTACGTATTTAGTCGTCTATATATATTTCTATGCTGTGCTCACTCTAATCCAAAAAAACAGAAATACGAACATCTTTCCTTTTGTAGCTATCAATCGACTCTTCGGGGGGAAGCACTCCAGCAGGACCTGAAAAGAAAGAGACCGACTTTTTTGCAGAACACACACAGGTAATTGGGTTAAATTCTGCATGATAAATGATGAATATAATACAAGCATAGTTTTTGAGGTAGCTTAGCAAATGATGCATAAAGTCCAATTTTGGCTGCTCATAGCCAAACTAACAACAAAAGTAGTATTACTGCAGCTGATTTCAGGTATAGATCAACACAGTTTTTTTAATTGAGACATCCATGTTAAATACATTTTAAATTGTTACCAAATATACAGTCTGGAGCTGAGCAGAGGAAAATTGTAGACACAACCATGTAGGGATGCAACGATTATAGATATTAACCATAGGATTATAGTCTTGAGTAATAACCGTGGTTTTACAATTATCACTATTATTATGCATTTATTTATAAGACAACAAATAAAATATACGATCACATTGACATATCGTAGACATTTTGATGTTGTTTATCACTGTCGGCAATAACAGTAATCAAATAACATTGGAAACTAAAAACAAAAAGTCACATCTGCTCCGTAAACATCCTGATGTTGTTCTACTTTTGCTATATTAACTTGCAATGCCTACAGTTTATTCAACACAGAATCAGAAGCAATCTCTGATGTTAAAGTACCAGTAGAGTGGAAAAACAAGTTGCCTCTATATTGAAGTTATTATTATATATATCTGATGTATGACACCGAAAGACTTCCGAAGTTTTTAAATAGATATGATCAAAACACTAACTTAATTAACTTGGTTATTATTCCTTACTTATACGTGGAAAGCAGGGTGGGGATCTTGCAAATGCTCCACCATATTTAACGTATTAGCAACTATCTTTTGGGCAGTTTTGCAAATGGTTGGGCCATTGTCTTCAGTGACTCGCTGGTCCTTTTTTAAGTATCTGAAATGTTCCCACACTGCCCCTGCTTTTTGGGTGGTAACAGTTCTCTGCTTTGTCCTGCTGCCATTTTAAGCTAATGTAGCATACTAACGTGTCTCTTCATAGGTGCATATAAGCGCCTGCACTGCCGGTGTAAGTTTGTTCTCGTTTCTTGTAGGATCTGCCAAAAATAACTTATCAGTATAATGTCGGTTTGTAGCAGGCATAGGCAACTTATGGCACAGGAACTAGATGTAGCTCTTTTGTTTACTGCATATGGCTCGCAGATAAAATCTTAGAACCCTAAAACAATGTCATGTATTTTATTTCATCCTTACATTCGGAAATACTGTTAAGTTCAGGCCAGGATTTGACTCGATTTTCCTGCAAGGCTTGAGCCAATCACAGCCCCATTTGAGGTCAAGCAGTAAACGACCCGCCTTTCAATCAAATAATCAGTTTCGTAGTATATCAGGGTCTCCAAACTACGACCTGCGGGCCAAATGCGGCCCGCCAGTGTCGTCAGTCTGACCCACAGGACTTTCCAAGTCAAATTTGACGTCTGGCCCCTGGAATACCAGGATGTACATTTTAATAACATTACAGTTCTGTCATTGTAAACATGCAGTCATCTTGTGGACGATGTTCGTACTGGTAGTCAACGTCTATGAGTGTTATTTTACAGTTTCCTAAGCTTAGCATATCTTCATAGCATATCTTTTTAACAATCTTTCCCGCTCAAAATGCAAATAAACCATAACCAACATAGAAAGTTTACACTAGTGGCACACAACCTGTCCACCGAACTATATGGATATTATTTAAATGTCTAAGCACCATACACAATTCAACATTACATTTATTTAAATCCACTACAAATCATGAATGGTAATATGAAAAAACACACTCTCTCTGTGTCGCATTTTAGTCGTTTGATATTTCTGATTAATTACAAAACTATAAAGAGGTGGTCCCGGAAGTAAACAAGGATTCTTAATAGGACTAGTTGTTAAAGATCCCTAAATATTCAGCACAACAATTAAATGGGGTTGGAGATGTCCTCTTGGGTGGGGTGGAGTTTGGCACTAATCACGTGGTGCCACCAGTACAACACATCTTCAGTTGTGTTCCCCGACGTCATTGGGCGTTTCGGCCATTTATCACGATAGATAGAAGATAGGAGTCAAACTTTCACATACTTTCAATATACAATGTTTTATCGTTTATACTTCATAGTATAGAGTCATCAGTATTAGATGTGGAGTGGGATGGGGTTTAGTAACAATTTAAAAAATGTGTTGGCTGTTAGCACTAGCTTGTTTCAATTAATGCAAACTGAAGTTTCTCTAATATTTTATTTCCTGATAACATTGTAAATCCTACATTCGTCATAATCAACGCTCCGCTTTGTGGTGAAAAAAGCGTTGTTTGTATTTGTGTATGCTTGCACGTGTGCACATGCGTGCGTGTGCGTGTGCGCGCGCAAGCACATCCATAATCAGTATTGGTGATTACCCCACGAGAATTGGGCTGTATAGCAGGTTGTACTGTATTTTTACAGTACAGTAAACCTCTCTCTTCAATTTCATTGTGATTACCAAATACGTGTAAAAAATAGCTGTGTAAACTTGATCTGCACAAGGACGCAGGCACTCTAATGAGACCGCAGACAGAGTTGGAATAAATAATAAACAGGTTTTGCCTTACAATATTGTCTATGATTTAAGTTACTGTATTGATTTACAGTAGATATCAAAATTATTTGCATCCTCTATATAATGACATTACATATACAGTGGGGCAAAAAAGTATTTAGTCAGCCACCAATTGTGCAATTTCTCCCACCTAAAAAGATGAGAGAGGCCTGTAATGTTCATTATAGGTAAACTTCAACTATGTGAGACAGAAGGGGGGGGGGGGGAGTAATCCAGGAAATCACATTGTAGAATTTTTTTATTAATTAAGTAGTAAATTCCTCTGTAAATTAAGTATTTGGTCACCTACAAACAAGCAAGTATCCTGGCTTTCACAGACCTGTAACTTCTTCTTTAAGCGGCTCCTCTGTCCTCTACTCATTACCTGTATTAATTGGCCTCGTTATCAGTATAAAAGACACCTGTCCATAACCTCAAACAGTCACACTCCAAACCACTATGGCCAAGACCAAAGAGATTTCAAAGGACACCAGAAACAAAATTGTAGACCTGCATCTGGCTGGGAAGACTGAATCTGCAATAGGTAAGCAGCTTGGTGTGAAGAAATCAACTGTGGGAGCAATTATTAGAAAATGGAAGACATACAAGATAATCTCCTTCGATCTGGGGCTCCAGGCAAGATCCCACCCCGTGGGGTCAAAATGATCACAAAAACGGTGAGCAAAAATCCCAGAATCACACGAGGGACCTAGTGAATGACCTGCAGAGAGCTGGGACCAAAGTAACAAAGGCTATCATCCGTAACACGCTACACCGCCAGGGACTCAAATCCTGCAGTGCCAGACATGTCCCCCCGCTTTAGCCAGTACATGTCCAGGTCCGTCTGAAGTTTGCCAGAAAGCATTCGGATGATCCAGAAGAGTATTGGGAGAATGCCATATGGTCAGATGAAACCAAAATATAACCTTTTGGTAAAAACTCAACTTGTGTTTGGAGGAGAAGGAATGCTGAGTTGCATACAAAGAACACCATACCAAACGGTGAAGCATAGAGGTGGAAACATCATGTTTTGGGGCTGTTTTTCTGCAAAGGGACCAGGACGACTGATCCGTGTAAAGGAAAGAATGAATGGGGCATGAAATCGTGAGATTTTGAGAGAAAACCTCCTATCAGCAAGGGCATTAAAGATGAAATGTGACTGGGTTTTTCAGCATGACAGTGATCCCAAACGTACCACCTAGACAACGAAGGAATGGCTTCGTAAGAAACATTTCAAGGTCCTGGATTGGCCGAAGCCAGTCTCCAGATCTCAGCCCCATAGAAAATCTTTGGAAGGAGTTGAAAGTCTGTGTTGCCCAGCGACAGCCCCAAAACATCACTGCTCTTGAGGAGATCCGCATGGAGGAATGGGCCGAAATACCGGCAACAGTGTGTGAAAATGTTTGACCTCTGTCATTGCCAATAAAGGGTATATAACAAAGTATTGAGATTAACTTTTGTTATTGACTTATTTTCCACCATAATTTGCAAATAAATTCTTTAAAAATCAGACCATGTGATTTTCTGGATTTTTTTTCTCATTTTGTCTCTCATAGTTGAGGTATACCTATGATGGCCTCTCTCATCTTTTTAAGTGGGAGAACTTGCACAATTGGTGACTGACTTACCGGTAATACTTTTTTGCCCCACTGTATATATATGTATGTATGTGCATGTATGCATGCATGCCTGCATAAACCAGGCAGTGCTCATCACAAGGCCAATACCATCCTCACAGTGAAGCATGGTGGTGGCAGCATGATGCTGTTTTTTGGCGGCAGGAACTGGGAGACTAATCAGGATAGAGGGAAAATGCAGCAGTATACAGAGACATCCTGAATGAAAACCAACACTTCCCATCTAATCTGATGGAGCTAAAGAGGTGCTGCAAACAGGAATGGGCGAAACTGCACAAAGATAGGTGGGCCAAGCTTGTGGCATCGTATTCAAAAAGAGGCTCTAATTGCTGCCAAAAGTGCGTCAAATTATTTAAACCCAATGCGGCCCCCTCGTCAAAGTTTGGAGACCCCTGGTTTATGGGGATAAATCCCTTTCGAAAAGAAGATGGTGAAAAGAAAAAAGATGTCAAGTAGTGTAGATTTCAGGGTGAATGGACAGAGGAATTTGCCTTCATGGAGAGCAGGTTCTGCGGTGTGTCAAATATGAAATGACAACAGTTTCTTAATGAAATGGTCAAATGTGAGGAGGCACTTCGATATGCATCGCATTAAAAATAACTAAGACATATCCGATGTATTATTGGTTTGCTTCAGTATACAATGTAGCAGTTATGAAGAATGATTTTAGAATTTTTATACTCTAAAATTGTTTGTCTTAAATAATGCACACATTTAGTTGTATTTGATGTTAAAAAAAAATATCATGGCTGTCACTGAAATTAATTTGAAAATATTTGGATTTCCAAAAATTATCATTTGGCGCTCATGGAAATACATTTTAAAATATTTGTTTCATGGCTCTCTTCAATCAATCAATGATCAATCAATCAATGTTTACTTATATAGCCCTAAATCATGAGTGTCTCAAAGGGCTGCACAAGCCACAAGGACATCCTCGGCTCAGATCCCACATCAGGGCAAGGAAAAAGTCAACACAATGGGACAATGAGAAACCTTGGAGGGGACCGCAGATGTGGGGACCCCCCCTGTGCGACCGGTGCAATGGACGTCGAGTCCATGGTGGATCTAACATAATAGTGAGAGTCCAGTCCATAGTGGGGCCAGCAGGAGACCATCCCGAGCGGAGACAGGTCAGCAGCGCAGAGACGTCCCCAATCGATGCACAGACGAGCGTTCCCCCCCGGGTCCCGACTTTGGACAGCCAGCGCTTCATCCGTGGCCACCAAAAAATGCAAAAAATGATCCTGACCTTTGGTGTATATTGAGCAAGGTTGACTGAAAATGTACAATTTAGGCCAAAAATATGTAGGCGATGCTTTAATTAAAATAAATCGGTGATAGTTAACCGCCAAACTTTGAAACGCGATGTAGCAAGAGAAGACTGTATGTTGTGTTATGTGTGTGTGAATGCGCATAAAAAGTCTTCAGATAATCGCAATCTCAATACTTCTAAGCAGGAAAATATTATGGGTTATCTAAAAAAGTAAATTAAAGTTGACTTGATCAGTTGTATTTTAAATGAATCACAAATAAAAATGCAACAAACTCAAAAAAAAAATTGTGTGATCATGGAGTGGTGAGTTACAGTTATTTATTTCAAAAGGACTTGTTCTCATTGTAATTGTTCAGGCTTTAGGGGATAATATGTGCACATTTGTGTTTTCAGTCTGCCAATGACTGGAGCATGGCACCAGAATCAGAGCCAGAGCAGAATGGAACCACTGTCACCGCACAGCTGAGGGACGCCATGGCGAAAACCCAAGAAGACAACCGTTAGTTGAACTCACTACTCTGTTCAAATCATTACACAATATCAGTTTGTAAATACAGTAGTTTAGACAACGGTTGCATACTTTATACATTCATTCATTCATATTTTATACATTCTAAATTTATATTTGTTAAAATGACTACTGTATTAGTTTCAACATTCAATAATCTGCTTCCAGAAATGTTTGTACTTGCTTTGGCTTTCAATGTTTCAATCTTCCTTGTTTTCAAACCTTGTTCCAAACCAGAACAAGAAGAAGGACCCAGCATCTATGGTCTGAGCACGTCACCCAAAGCCTCCATGGGTAAGCCCATTGGTTCTGATCTTGCTCACGCTTATTCTAGTCGTAAAGTCAAAGCTAGTCATCTTTGATGCCTGCACATTTTCTGTTGCCAACACAGACAAGAACACACCCTTTTTCATAGCTTGTAAAGGTACGCAAACAATTTCAATTTACACTCAGTCAGTCAGTGTAGTAACATTGCAGTGATAGTTTAATCACATTTCAGTCTGTCCGGGCGCTCTTCTATGTTCTTCTGTGCTCTTCTTATATGTCACATAAACCGGACATGACACTCCCAACACATTTTTTTGTTTATAATTTAAAAAAAAAAACAATGATTAAAAAAAAAATAAAACGGAAGAAGAAACATATTTCAAAACTCAGATAAAATTAATATTGTTCTGAAGTTGCCAGAACAATATTAATACACAACATATTTGTTATTTTACGAAAGTATATTGAGTAACTGTTGATTGTATTTTTTGTTTTTATAAACATTGGTTATAAGTGTATATCAAAACTTTGTGTGCATATTCAACAATACCGGGATAATTTTGATGACTAACTGTGATATGAAATTTTCATTGTTACATACCTGGTCTCTTCACTAAATTTATAACTTGTCACTTTTTTGTAAAAGAGTATCTAAAAGGGTCTGATTACTCGCTGGTTACAGCAACAATATTGCTTAGTTGGCAACGCTGATCACTCCTGTGTTTTCTTATCCCCTGGTAGACCATTTGCGTTGTCATGTGTTAATGACTGAAGGCAAACAGTTGGTGTCAAATCCCACACAAAATGTTTAGGAAACACAGCACCAAGAACTAGAAGGACACTAAAACACAGACTTACCTGAACACTGCTAAGCAGCACTGTAAAATTATCTCATTGTGGGTTTTCCATATTCCGCCCAGTGGACGTAAGGCTATTGTATTCACAAGAAGAAAAGACATGATTTTTTTGCCTGTGCCACTTCTCTCTGTAGTGGAAGAATGGTCACTTGATCTCATAAAATGTAGCTTAATCCCATTCGCTGCTTCTTGAACACTTAGTATCGACCAGCTGCGTATTTTGACAAATGATTGAAAATGTTTCACAGATTTTTCATTACAGTGATTTGCTAAAATCAAAAAAGTTAATCTTATTGCTCATTAATGTACACTCGGCACCCCATCGTGACAGAAAAAAACACAAATGTAGAATGTTTTTGCATTTCTAATGAATAAGAGAAACTGAAATATCACATAAGTATTCAGACCCTTTGCTTAGTATTGAGTTGTAGAAGCATCCTTTTGAACTAGTACAGCCAAGACTTTTCTTGGGACTGATGCAACAACTTTTTCACACCTGGATTTGGGGATCCGCTGCCATTCTTCCTTGCGGATCCTCTCCAGTTTTGTCAGGTTGTATTGTGAACGTTGTTGGACAGCCATTTTCAGGTGTGTCTACAGATACTCAATTGAGTTTGGGTCAGGGCTCTGGCTGGGCAGTCAAGAATGGTCAGAGTTGTTCCAAAGCCACTTCTTTGTTATTTTAGCTGTGTGCTTAGGGTCATTGTCTTGTTGGAAGGTGTACCTTTGGCCAAGTCTGACATCCTGAGCTCTCTGGAAGTTTTTTTTTTCCAGGATACTTCTGTACTTGGCCGCATTCATCTTTCCTTTAATTACAACAACAGCTGTTTTAAAGTGATCCCGAGTTTACAGCTGTTTTAAAGTGATCCCGACGTCGCAGAGTGATATAAGTTGACAGGCTGACACCTCAAATTGATCTCTGAACGGCGCAAGGTACGAAATTGTTGAAAAAACAAGTTAAAAGTGCCGCAAGTCGCTAAAGAAGTAACTGCCCTTAAGACATAAGAGGCGCTGACGTCAGTGACTGCCGCGATGCCAAAAGTTAAAGGATTGACTGGAAAGACTGATTTGAAGCTGGGCACAGGACATGATGGGATTCAAGAAGGGATACTACAAAAAATACTCCAGGAATTTAAAGAAAAAATGATAGAAAAATGGGAAGAATTGATGGATGGATGGAAAGAGGATATGAAAGAAATGAAAGAAGAAATTAAAGAAATGAAAAAAGAGAACAACTCCATAAATAAAGAAGCCATTGAAATGAGCAAACAAATGAAGATCCTTCAAGAAGACAACAACATGCTGAGGAACATCATAGATGAAATGGATCAGGATAAACGAATGAATGATATCATTGTGACAGGGCACCGAATTAAACCAAGATCCCATGCGAAAGCTGTGAATAATGAAGGTGAACCAGATGAAATGGATATGGTCTCAGCAGAACAGCAAGTGGTCAACTTTCTGCAATCAAAATAAATTAAAATTGACATTAATACCATCGAAACATGCATCCCACTGAACGGAAGAAACAACAACGCCACTCCAGTCGTGCTCGTGAAACTCGTAAACAGAAAATCTAAAATGGCATTGCTGAGACAGGGAAAGAAGCTGAAGGGAACAAAACGTAATGCTGGAATCGCCAAGAAAGCACGCGACTTGAGAAGGCAGGGGAAAATCCAGGGAACTTGGAGCGCCAACTGTAAAATCTACATCAAGCTGAATGGAAGTCCAGAAGCAAGAGTAATTGTTGTCCATGACATCAAGGACCTGGACAATTTTTAAAGTTTACACAGCTACCACAACAACGATGATAATGGACTCTGACAGAAAACAAGCACCTAAATTCAGCATCGACACTACTATGTTCCAAGGGACGACTAAACAAGAGGACCTAGATTCAGGATTGCATCCACCTACACTTATAGAGATTATTGAAACAACATCAAAGATTGTTGAACAAGAAAATATGGAACTAAAAAATTTCTGCAACAAAGATCACAAAAACCAGGATTTGGAAAATGATATAGTTACAGATACACATTTTTTCTCCCACATCAGTAATAGTTGTTTTTATTATACAGATGATCAATATAATAGCAACATTGAATGTGATAACAAATTGTCAATTATTCATTTTAATAGTAGAAGCTTGTATGCAAATTACAACAACATTAAGAACTTTTTGGAACACATCAACGAACCCTTCAAAGTGATTGCTGTCACAGAAACATGGATTGATGATCAAAAAGGAATAGATTTTGATCTGGAGGGATATGAGCTAAACTACATTAAAGATTAAAGTACCAATGATTGTCACACACACACTAGATGTGGTGAAATTTGTCCTCTGCATTTGTCCCATCCCCTTGGGGAGCAGTGGGCAGCAGCGGCGCCGCGCCCGGGAATCATTTTGGTGATTTAACCCCCAACTCCAACCCTTTGTTGCTGAGTGCCAAGCAGGGAGGTTATGGGTCCCATTTTTATAGTCTCAACAGAACCAACAAAAATGGAGGAGGAGTAGCTGTGTACGTGATGAAGAACCTGAACTACAAAGTGGTAAAAAACATATAATTTGCTATAGATAATATCTTAGAATGTATAACCATTGAAATCATGTCAGGAAAAAAGCAAAAACATATTCATCAGTTGTATATATAGATCACCTAAGTCAAGTATAGAAACATTTGAAGAATGGATCAAGGCAACTTACATGGACAATGGTCAAAGAATAATGTTCTTATGTGGTGACTTTAATATTGACTTATTGAACCCCAACAAGCAAAAGTCTCTTCATTGATACAATGTACAGCATCAGTCTATATCCTAAACTACAAGTGGTCTACTTATAACCAACGTTAGTGATCATCTGCCAGTTTTTACAATATATGATGGAAACTACAAGAAGAACATGGAAGACAAAAGGACATTTCGAAGACTATGCACAGAGAAGAGGATGACTGCCTTCAAAATTGAGCTACAAAAGCAAGATTGGGACAATGTGTATAATGAAAAAGAGGTTGATGAAGCATATGAACATTTCTTAAACAAGTTCATAATACTTTATGACAAACATTGTCCATGGATACAACTCAGTAACAAGCAGAGAAAGAATAATCAACCATGGATGACAAAAGGATTAAAAAATGCTTGTAAGAAGAAGAATACACTATAGAGAAAATTTATAGCACAAAGAACTATAGAGGCAGAAATTAAGTACAAAAAGTATAAAAACAAGTTAACAGACATACTACGATCATGTAGAAAAGAATATTACAGTGAATTATTGGACAGGAACAAAAATAATATGAGAGCAACATGGGGCATCCTCAATAGCATTATTAAAAATGGAACTAAGAGGGACTACCCTCAATACTTCTTAGATGAAAATAAAAAAAATGACAACATAAAGGAAGTAGTTGAAAGCTTCAATAATTATTTTGTAAATATTGGACCAAAATTGGAAGAAAGGATTCCAGACCCAGTTCCAATTGAGGACTATAATGATACCATAGAGCGAAATCCCAACTCGTTCCTCAGTAATGTGACACAGGAGGAAATAGTTACAATCGCAAAAAAATGTAAATCTAAGACTTGAACTGATTGTAACGGAATTGATATGGAAACGATAAAAAAGGTTATTGAAGAGATCTCAGGACCATTAATGTATATTAGTAACCTATCATTTCAAACAGGTACATTTCCAAACAAAATGAAAATAGCTAAAGTTGCACCAATTTATAAGACTGGAGACAAACATCAATTTACAAATTATAGACCTGTTTCTCTACTTCCACAATTTTCTAAAATCATTGAAAAACTGTTCAATAACAGATTAGAAAGTTTCATAAATAAAAATAGAATACTCGAAGAGAACCAATATGGATACAGAGCTAATGTTTCAACTTCAATGGCTTTAATTGAAATTACAGAAGAAATTACCAATGCAATAGATAGTAAAAAATGTGCGGCAGCGGTTTTTATGGATCTAACTAAAGCATTTGACACAATTAATCACAATATTTTAATCAAAAAACTAGAACGATATGGCATCAGAGGGTTAGTCTTAAACTGGATAAGAAGTTATCTAACGAACAGGAAACAATACGTTAAGCTAGGCGAACACACGTCTACAACGCTAAATATATCCTGTGGTGTACCTCAGGGATCAATACTAGGACCTAAATTATTCAATCTCTATATAAATGACATTTGTAAAGTTACAAAAGATTTAAAGTTAGTATTATTTGCGGATGATACAACAGCGTTTTGTTCAGGAGAGAACACACAGGAGATAATACAAATAATAACAGAAGAAATTAACAAATTAAAAAGATGGTTTGACAAAAACAGACTATCGTTGAATCTTAGTAAAACTAAAATAATGATATTTGGTAACAGTAGAAGAGAAAGTGAAACACAAATACAAATAGACGGAATAGAAATTGAAAGAGTAAATGAAACCAAATTTCTAGGTATAATGATTGATGATAAATTGAACTGGAAATCTCACGTAAAAAATATACAACATAAAGTTGCAAGAAACACGTCAATAATGAATAAAGCAAAACATGTTCTAGACCAAAAATCCCTTCATATTCTCTACTGCTCACTAGTGTTACCATATCTGAGCTACTGTGTAGAAATATGGGGAAATAATTACAAAAGTACACTTCATTCATTAACGGTGTTACAAAAAAGATCAGTTAGAATAATACATAATGTTGGATATAGAGAACATACAAACCCTTTATTTATTGAATCAAAAATACTGAAATTCCACGACATAGTGAATTTGCAAACAGCTAAAATTATGCACAAAGCAAACTATAACCTGCTTCCCAAGAATATACAACAATTCTTCTCAAAAAAAGAGGAGAAATATAATGTTAGAGAAAAACGTAATTTAAAACATTTGTTTGCACGTACAACACTTAAGACCTTCAGTATATCAGTATGTGGAATTAAATTATGGAATGGATTAAGCAAAGCAATCAAACAATGTACTAATATGATACACTTCAAGAAACTCTTCAAACTTAAAGTGTTTACAAAGTACAAAGAAGAAGAACCATGACAAACATTCTCAATTTATTTCATCCATCCATTCATTCATTCTTAAAGTAATCTTACTTATCTCATCATATGAAATATGACTTACTTCACCAATTATTATTATTAAATTCTTACTATTATTTATTTATTTATTTTTATTGTGATTACTTATGGAGTTTATTGTGAAAAAATTGTGAACAGGAAGTGAACAAAAAGTTTTGCAACTGTTATGTAAAGAAAAGGGGTAGGATTAAATAAGCTCTGCTTCTTCCTACTCCTTTTCGAACATGTTGAAAAGAGAAACTGGAAATTGTGATTTATCATGTTGTATGCTTGCATGTTCGAAATAAACTCAAACTCAACTCAACTCAACAAGTCGTCCTGTCCCTGCATCTGAAAAACACCCCCATTGCATAATGTTGGCACCACCATGTTTAACTGTTGGGATTGTATTGGGCAGGTGATGAGCAGTGCCTAGTTTTCTCCACACGTCGCTTAGAATTAACGCCAAAAAGTTAAATCTTGTTCTCATCAGACCAGAGAATTTTATTTCTCATTGTCTGGGAGTCCTTCATGTATATTTTGGCAATCTCTACTGCAGGCTTTCACATGTCTTGCACTGAGGAGAGAAAAAGGGGGCCTTTAAGGGGACTATTGACTTATTTTTTTCTTTTAAACATTGTGTATAATAAAAAAGAATAATGAAAATAATTTATATATTGATATTGTTAGACCACCATCCTTTGCTTTTGTCTGATTATAATTGTGATCAATAAAGTAATCATTTAATGATTTAGAAATTTCTAAGTACTAGTATCAGCATTGATAACAAGAAAAAGTGCTTTGTACACTTTAACAGAAGTGTAGGTAGAACCATGTTACAGCAGAAAGTAACCAGATATAAACATAAAATTAGCAGGTAAATTAATAAGAGTTTTGAGAAAATAATACAATTACGCAATATGTTACTGCATATATCAGCTGAGCCTTTGTAACCCGTTTTGAAATGGTTATATTATTTATATGCCAAAGACTGATATGTATCGGTATTTTACAAGGATGCAATTTATATATTGCAATAAAGATTTTAGGTCATGTCGCACATCCTCACATCAATGTTGTCAGCCATGAAAAAGTATTTATGAGTGTGAGTTTGTGTCACTCATCGTCAACGTGCTCACATCCTGGTATGTTGACTATTTTGCTGCTAGCGTTTCATACGCGGCTACACTAAGACAAATGGGAACCAAAGACGCACTCCAGTGCTCATAGCTGTCAACTTAGAATGTTAAAGATGAAAAGCTTGTCGGTCCATCAGTGTCAGCCACAGTCTTTGTTGAGTCTCTTTACTTATATTCTCACACATTCATGAAAGGACAGGCATAGCTGCAAGTGGTGTTTGAGCTAAACCTTGACCATGTTTACTGTCATGGAATAAATTTGGATGCCACTGACGATGAAGGTCAAAATACATGTTTGTAATGCTGTGAGTTGAGGTTTTTTTTCTTATGAGAGTAGATGAATAGTCCACAAAGCAGAAATAAGCTTTAGTTTAACAGGTTGCAATTCATTTATACAGATGTTAAGCCATCCATTATTGGGAAGAAGAAGCCAATGACTGCCAAAAAAGGAGTAAGTGATTTATTTGTATATTTCACCAACTAACAATACACCCATTAACTGCGCTACTATCATTGCTGTTAAATATCTTAATGCAAACAGTGAATGCTATTTTCCTTCAATGCAGTTAGGTGCAAAGAGAGGCCTTGGTGCCCAGAAGGTGAGCAGTAATAATTTTACGGAGGTGGAGAAACAAGCCCAAGTTGCAGAGAAGCTACGAGAGGAACAAGCCGCCCAGGCAAAGAAACAAGCAGAGGAGTCCATGTCAGTATCTCAATGATCTTCTGTGAAATCCTTGTTGTTATGACTGAATTAATCTGGAACCTGTTGTCAAACCATCCGATTGGAATCCCATTTTTTTGTTTTTTGCAGCGTGGCCTCGATGCGTTTGGCGTACAAAGAGCTGGAGATCGACAGGAAGCTTGAGGAAAAAAAACTGAAGAACATGGAGGGCAAAAAGAGGGAGCAGGCCGAGAGACTGGGCATGGGCTTTGGGAACAGAAGGTGACATCTCAAGAGACACATTGTTGGCATTCAGACATCAGTGTTTGGTCTTATAAACTTGTGCAACTCCAGAGGAAAATGTCATTGTATACAATACAATTTAAGGAGGGCGATATATAGTATGATATAATATTTACTGTATGTATTTATTTATTTGTACAAACCACTCTGAGTTGCTAGCACAAGCACTTACCTGCCACTTGTGTATCGTTTTCTCCCCCCAACACCTTATCATGCCCGCCCCACTATATAAGAAGTACTGGTCTAATGATTATAAAACTCTAAAGGATATCTGTATTTCTTGTATGCAAGCATGTTTTAGCACAACCAACAGAGGGCAACCAATATATATCATAATTTTACCTCGTTGAGCCTGTTAATTAATTCGAGCAGTGCTCCCACCTCGCTGCAGGCTTGTGTATTGTTCAAGAATGAAAAAAGATGCTAATACTGGAAGTCTCTTAACTCTCAGGGCACCCGTGACATTTCACAGTCTCCCCCAAGGGGGGCCTGCCCCATTATTTGAGAAACACAGGTGTAACTGAAGAAGGTAATGTGTCAAATCCTAACAGTAAAATAGATATACTATAAATATAGGAATGACTAATTAAATTATGTAGTTTAATAATTATGTCCCAAGTAGGGCTGGGTGTCGTGGCGAGTTTCTCAAAAGCGATTCGATTTTGATTCATAAGGTTCTAAATTGATTAATCACGATTCGATACGATCCAATCCACATGTAAAAATATGTCTGAAAAGTGTGGCAAAATACAAATGGAGTTTGCACCATACGTTAAACAGTTTAAAAATCCTCAACTCTGAAAAGTTCAATTTTGAAATAAAGGATTTGCAAGTGAAAGTCTACTTGCACTGCAACATTCAAATTGCATTAAGGTATTGTTTCTGCAAATGCCAAGTGTCCTGGTGCCAAGTGCACATATAGACACCCTTATGTTTGAACATGGTGTTTGTTATGAACAATCTGTGACAAGCACAAAAGTCCAATAACAAAACACCACTCTGGTTCAGATCAGGACGGCTGTTTCTCCCAATCAAGGCTCTCCAGGTCTCATGTCGTTGCCAACATAAGCGTTGAAGTCCCCCAGTAGAACAAGGGAATCACCAGAGGGAGCACTCAGTACGCCCTCTAGGGACTCCAAAAAGGGCGGGTACTCTGAACTGCTGTTTGGTGCGTAAGCACAAACAACGGTCAGGACCCGGAGGCGGGGGGAAGCTACCCTTTCGTCCACCGGATTAAACTTCAACGTGCAGGCCCTGAGCTGTGGGGCAACAAGTATTGTCACCCTCCGCTTGAGAGAGTCCAGCCCCTCCCGGGAGGCCTGGTTCCAGGGCCCTTGTTGTGCGTCGAAGTGAGACAGACTCGATCCAGCCGGAACTTCTCTCCCTTGCGCACCAACAGCGAGGTGACATTCCAGGTCCCGGTCCTAAGAGCTTGCTTCTGTAGCCGAGGATCGGACCGCCAAGGGCCCTGCCTTCAATTTCCGCCCAGCTCACAGAGCACCTTACTTCTATGCCCCATCCTATGGGTGGTGAGCCCATTGGGGGGGAGGACCCATGTTGGCCGTGGGCTACCAGACGCTCACCATCCAGCCTCAACTGGCTCCAGAGGATGGCGTCGGTGACCCGTGTCCGGACAAGGGAAACCATGGTCCTCTGTATTGTGTATTCATAAAAGTATTTTAGCTGCTCTTTGTTTGGTCCCTCACCTAGGACCTGTTTGTTATGTGAGACCCTACCAGGGGCAGAGAAGCCCCGGACAACATAGCTCCTAGGATCATTAGTAAATATGTACGTAAGCTATTCTTCTGAGTAAATATGTAAGCTACTCTTTTGAGACTCTTATTTTGTTGGCACAGTCAGAATATAATACACAGCAATCTTATTATAAATGCAGGAAGTCTGCGCTTGGATGTTCGATAAGTCAATTAACCGGCGATAAAGTTCAGTTGAGTTTCAGTTTATTTCGAACATGCTTACGATACAATGTAATGCATCACATACATCCATCCATCCATCCATCTTCTTCCGCTTATCCGAGGTCGGGTCGCGGGGGCAGCAGCCTAAGCAGGGAAGCCCAGACTTCCCTCTCCCCAGCCACTTCGTCTAGCTCTTCCCGGGGGATCCCGAGGCGTTCCCAGGCCAGCCGGGAGACATAGTCTTCCCAACGTGTCCTGGGTCTCCCCCGTGGCCTCCTACCGGTCTGTCCGGCATCCTCCCCCACCATCGCAGCCAACTCACCACCAGGTGGTGATCGGTAGAAAGCTCCGCCCCTCTCTTCACCCGAGTGTCCAAAACATGAGGCCGCAAATCCGATGACACAACTACAAAGTCGATCATGGAACTGCGGCCCAGGGTGTCCTGGTGCCAAGTGCACATATGGACACCCTTATGCTTGAACATGGTGTTCGTTATGGACAATCCGTGACGGGCACAAAAGTCCAATAACAACACACCACTCGGGTTCAGATCCGGGCGGCCATTCTTACCAATCACGCCTCTCCAGGTTTCACTGTCGTTGCCAATATGAGCGTTGAAGTCCCCCAGTAGAACAAGGGAATCACCCGGGGGAGCACCCTCAAGTACTCCCTCGAGTGAATCCAAAAAGGGTGGGTACTCTGAGCTGCTGCTTGGCGCGTAAGCGCAAACAACAGTCAGGACCCGTCCCCCCCACCCGAAGGCGGAGGGAAGCTACCCTCTCGTCCACCGGGTTGAACTCCAACATGCAGGTTCTGAGCCGGGGGGCAACAAGAATTGCCACCCCAGCCCGTCGCCTCTCACTGCCGGCAACGCCAGAGTGGAAGAGAGTCCATCCCCTCTCGAGAGAACTGGTTCCAGAGCCCTTGCTGTGCGTCGAAGTGAGTCCGACTATGTCTAGCCGGAACTTCTCCACCTCGCGCACTAGCTCAGGCTCCTTCCCCCCCAGCGAGGTGACGTTCCACGTCCCAAGAGCTAGCTTCTGTAGCCGAGGATCGGACCGCCAAGTGCCCTGCCTTCGGCTTCCGCCCAGCTCACATTGCACCCGACCTCTATGGCCCCTGCTATGGGTGGTGAGCCCATTGGAGGGGGGACCCACGTTGCCTCTTCGGGCTGTGCCCGGCCGGGCCCCATGGGGACAGGCCCGGCCACCAGGCGCTCGCCGTCGTGCCCCAACTCCGGGCCTGGCTCCAGAGGGGGGCCCCGGTGACCCGCGTCCGGGCGGGGGAAATCTGAGTCTCGGTTCTTGTATTTCCATAGAAGTCTTCACATACAGTCGTGGTCAAAAGTTTACATACAGCAACATACATAATACATTTTGGTGATGTAGAAAAGTTACAATCAAATCAAATTAGCTTCATGGCATGGCCTCTTAACTTCATGTGAGTGATCATGATTGACGACACCTGTTGACTTCTCTGAGCCCATTTAAATAGGGCTCATGTGATGCAGTCATTAGACTCGGTTATAAACGCGACAATGGGAAAGTCAAAGGAACTCAGCACAGATCTGAAAAAAACGAATCATTGACTTGGAACAAGTCAGGAAAGTCACTTGGAGCCATTTCAAAGCAGCTTAAGGTCCCAAGAGAAACTGTGCAGACAATTGTTCGTAAGTATAAAGTGCATGGCACAGTTTTGTCACTGCCACGATCAGGAAGAAAACGCAAGCTATCACCTGCTGCTGAGAGAAAATTAGTCAGGATGATCAAGAGTCAACTGAGAACCACCAAAAAGCAGGTCGACAATGAATTGGAAGCTTCTGGAACACAGGTATCAGTGTCCACAGCCAAGCGTGTTTTGCATCGCCATGGACTGAGAGGCTACCATGCAAGAAGGAAGCCCTTGCTCCAGAAGGGACACCTTAAGGCTCGTCTAAAGTTTGCTGCTGATCACATGGACAAAGATAAGACCTTCTGGAGGAAAGTTCTGTGGTCAAATGAAACAAAAATTTAGCTGTTTGGCCACAATACCCAGCAATATGTTTGGAGGAGAAAAAGTGAAGCCTTTAATCCCAGGAACATCATTCTTACCGTCAAGCATGGTGGTGGTAGTATTATGCACTGGGCCTGTTTGGATGCCAATGGAACTGGTGCTTCACAGGGAGTAAATGGGACAATGAAAAAGTAGGATTACCTCCAAATTCTTCAGGACAACCTAAAATCATCAGCCTGGAGGTTGGGTCTTGGGCGAAGTTGGGTGTTCCAACAGGACAATGACCCCAAACACACGTCAAAAGTGGTAAAGGAATGGCTAAATCAGTCTACAATTAAGGTTTTAGAATGGCCTTCCCAAAGTCCTGACTTAAACCCCATTGAGAACATGTGGACAATGCTGAAGAAACAAGTCCATGTCAGGAAACCAACAAATTTAGCTGAACTGCACCAATTTTGTCTAGAGGAGTGATCAAAAATTCAACCAGAAGCTTGCAAGAAGCTTGTGGATGGCTACCAATAGTGCCTTTTTGCAGTGAAACTTGCCAAGGGACATGTAACCAAATATTAAAGGCCTACTGAAACCCACTACTACCGTCTGATAGTTTATATATCAATAATGAAATCTTAACATTGCAACACATGCCAATACGGCCGGGTTAACTTATAAAGTGCAATTTTAAATTTCCCGCTAAACTTCCGGTTGAAAACGTCTATGTATGATGACGTATGCGCGTGACGTCAATCGTTGAAACGGAAGTATGCGGACACATTGTATCCAATACAAAAAGCTTGATTTTCATCTCAAAATTCCACAGTATTCTGGACATCTGTGTTGGTGAATCTTTTGCAATTTGTTTAATGAACAATGAAGACTGCAAAGAAGAAAGCTTTAGGTGGGATCGGTGTATTAGCGGCTGGCTACAGCAACACAACCAGGAGGACTTTGACTTGGATAGCAGACGCGCTAGCCGCCGACCGCATCTATGATCGGGTGAAGTCCTTCGTCGCTCCGTCGATCGCTGGAACGCAGGTGAGCACGGGTGTTGATGAGCAGATGAGGGCTGGCTGGCGTAGGTGGATAGCTAATGTTTTTAGCATAGCTCTGTGAGGTCCCGTTGCTAAGTTAGCTTCAATGGCGTCGTTAGCAACAGCATTGTTAATCTTCGCCAGGCTGGGAAGCATTAACCGTGTAGTTACAGGTCCATGGTTTAATAGTATTGTTGATCTTCTGTCTATCCTTCCAGTCAGGGGTTTATTTCTTTTGTTTCTATCTGCGTTTAAGCACGATGCTATCACGTTAGCTCTGTAGCTAAAGTGCTTCGCAGATGTATTGTCGTGGAGATAAAAGTCACTGTGAATGTCCATTTCGCGTTCTCGACTCTCATTTTCAAGAGGATATAGTATCCGAGCTGGTTTAAAATACAAATCTGTGATCCACAATAGAAAAAGGAGAGAGCGTGGAATCCAATGAGCCAGCTTGTACCTATGTTACGGTCAGAGCGAAAAAAGATGCGTCCTGCACTGCACTCTAGTCCTTCACTCTTACGTTCCTCAGCCACGAATCTTTCATCCTGGCTCAAATTAATGGGGTAATTGTCACTTTCTTGGTCCGAATCGCTCTCGCTGCTGGTGTAAACAATGGGGAAATGTGAGGAGCCTTTCAACCTGTGACGTCACGCTACTTCCGGTACAGGCAAGGCTTTTTTTTATCAGCGACCAAAAGTTGTGAACTTTATCGTCGATGTTCTCTACTAAATCCTTTCAGCAAAAATATGGCAATATCGCGAAATGATCAAGTATGACACAGAATGGATCTGCTATCCCCGTTTAAATTTTAAAAAATAATTTCAGTAGGCCTTTAACATTGCTGTATGTATACTTTTGATCCAGCAGATTTGGTCACATTTTCAGTAGACCCATAATAAATTCATAAAAGAACCAAACTTCATGAATGTTTTTTGTGACAAACAAGTATGTGCTCCAATCACTCTATCACAAAAAATAAGAGTTGTAGAAATGATTGGAAATTTTAAGACAGCCATGACATTGTTCTTTACACAAGTGTATACTTTTATACAACTTTTGACTACGACTGTATTTCCAGTTGTTTCATTACAGCACGTCTGAAAAGGAGTAGGAAGAAGCAGAGTTTATTTAATCGTACCTCTTTCATATCAGCAATTTTATCCCATTTCCTTGTTCTCTGTAACAAAACAGTGAATACATATATATTAAATAATCAATATACCATAGTAAGTAAACAAATATTAAATACATAAATAATCATTATCTAAAAAAAAAAAGGTTCAAGAAGTTCATAATTGTTGTTCTTTGTACTATGTGAACACCTGTAGTTTGAACAGTCTCTTAAACTGAATCATATTGGTGCTTTGTTTGATTTCTTTGGTTAATCCATTCCATAATTTAATCCATCATACGGATATGCTAAAGCTTTTAAGTGTTGTACAAGCATACAAATGTTTTAAATTTGATTTTCCTCTAAGGTTATATTTCTCCTCTTTTGTTGAGAAGATTTGTTGTACATTCTTGGGTAGCAGGTTATAGATTGCTTTGTACATAATTTTAGCTGTTTGCAAATGCACCAAGTCGTTGATTTGAATATTTTTGATTCAATAAACAAAGGGTTTGTATGTTCTCTGTATCCAACGTTATGTATTATTCTAATTGATCTTTTTTGTAACACTGTTAGTGAAGGAAGCGCACGTTTGTAGTTGTTTCGCCATATTTCTGCACAATAAGTGGTAGTAGATATGGTAACACTAGTGAGCAGTTAAGAATATGAAGTGATTTTTGGTCCAGAACATATTGATGTGTTTCTTGCTACTTGATGTTGTATATTTTTTACATGAGATTTCCAGTTCATTTTATCATCTATTATTACACCCAAAAATGTGTTTTCTTTTACACTTTCAATGTTTACTCCCTCTAATTGTATTTGTGTTTGACTTTCCCTTCTACTCTTACAAAATAACATTGTTTTATTTTACCGAGATTTTAAGAGTCTGTTTTTGTCAAACCATCTTTTTAATTTGTTTATTTCTTCTGTTATAGTTTTTATTAGCTTTTGTGTGTTCTCTCCTAAACAAAATGCAGTTGTATCATCTGCAAATAATACTAACTTTGTCATTTGTAACTTTACAAATGTTGTTTATATAGAGATTGAACAATTTTGGTCCAAGTATTGATGCCTGAGGTACACCACTAAATATTTTCAGCTCTGTAGAAGTGTGTTCGCCTAACTTCACGTATTGCTTCCTGTTGGTTAAGTAACTTCTTACCCAGTTCAAGACCATACCTTTCTAATTTGTTTATTAAAATGCTATGATTAATTGTGTCAAATGCTTTTGTTGAATCCATAAACACTGCAGCAGCAAATTTTTTGCTATCTAATGCATTAGTTATCTCTTCTGTTATTTTGATTAACGCTATTGATGTTGAGATGTTGGCTCTGTATCCGTATTGGTTGTCTGTGAGTGTTTCATTTTTATTTATGAATTTGTCTAATCTGTTGTTAAACAGTTTTTCAATAATTTTATAAAATTGTGGAAGTGGAGAAACAGGTCTGTAGTTTGTAAGCTGGTGTTTGAGGTACGACTTTTGTTATTTTCATTTTATCTGGTAAAAGTCAGTAAGTTTTTTAGTGTTAAATCATACTTCAAGAGCATTCATGCTTTTTGTCGCTTTCAGCAGCTAAGCGCGTTTGTAGCATAGCGAAATAAAAAAAAAAGGGGGTGATTTCTCTAGTCCTCAAGTGTCTTAGACTTTGTGCGGGGAGGCAGGGCCACTGACACACAGTGCAACTATTTAGCATGTAGCAGTTAACAAAGCCAAAATGATCACAAAACCACATGCCACCAAACCAATGTGGGAATATTTCAGTTCAAACATTTGGAACAAGATGAGCCTATCGACACCGAGGAGCCAGTTTGCCGAATGTGCGCAAATACCAAAAACCTTCACGCCCTCTTGAAACACAACCACTCGACAGTCCACACTCACTTCGCGTTTAGGTGAACACGCCATTGGTCAGTGTAAACAAAACTTACAAGACTCTCAGTTACAAATATAATCAATAATAATGTTTTAGTCAGCTGTTCATGTTGCATGAGCATTAGGTAGTGTGGTTCACTTCAAGAACGAGCCATAGCCGGCAAGTGCAGCTGTAAATCTCTGTTAACAAAATGCAATGGCGTCTCTTACTGGTATCTTAATGGTCCATGCGGAGAATCGAGTGATAATATAATGTTAATAAGTACCTCACTTTCTTTCTTTTTTTCACTTTTGCACGGCTTGTTGTTGACAGTTAACGTTAGGGAAGGAAGGGGGGTAATCGTTATTATGCCTTGTGAATCGATATTGCTAAAACTTAAGATATCGACCCATAATTGATCAAATCTATTATTTTACATAGCCCTAGTCCCAAGACTTGTGTCCATATTGTGTTTGTCAATGTTTTAACAGGTATGTTTTATGTTTCAGTGCTGTGTCGCATTCGGTGATGTCAGAGATGCAGGTGATTGAGCAGGAAACCCCAGTGGGAGCGAGGACTTCGTCTCGCTCCAAATTAGACATGTTTGATGAGCCGGGTTTCACCTCTGGACCCCCAAAGTACATGTTACACCCTCTAAGAATTTCTTGTTTGACAGTATTAAAAGTTTGTAATCATTTAAACTGATCTTCATTATGTTTTTTTGTTGCAGATATAAGGACAACCCTTTTACAGTGGGTGACAGTTTTGGATCCCGCTGGGATACAGAGGGGACTGCCTCTTTTACCGCCTCTTGGGCTTTGGAAAAAGAGGAACCCAAAGAGGAAGTCACCATCTCCAGTGTTCAACCCTTAGGGGAGAGGTATTTAACCAAATTTTTTTTTTTCTGTCTGTCATCCTATATGGGAAAGCAAGTTCTAACTGAACTGTACATCTGATCAAGACTTCCCAGCAGAAGGAAAGCTGAGGTGCCTGCTGCAGTGTCTGAGTCAAGTGAAGCCAGGCAGAAGTTTGCTAATGCAAAGGCAATCTCTTCCGACATGTTCTTTGGCCGTGAGAGCAGCGCTGAGGTGGGGCCGTCGTCTTTGGTTTCATTCCAAAACAATAACTTTACTGATGTATAAATTCAAACCTTAAGAAAAGGTCCAACTCAACTGTGGCAATTAGACGATGCACATAGAATGTGAACATCTCCTGTTGAAATATGGCATAATAAAGGGGAGAATTAATCCATGATATTGCAAAAAAAAACAAAACACTGCACATCGCCAGAAGAAAACCATACCCGCTGTGTAAAATGGTGGTTATAGAATTGTGCTTTGCTTACATACAATGTTGTCCTGTCAACTTTTCCTCAAAAATTCAACAGTTTAACTTTGACAAGACATAAGCACTTTTGGTTTCAGATGTCCCCTTGACCATTGATACAATGCAAGTTGTTATACGGTCAGTGATCAGATCAGTGCATACAACCGTGCAAAGATGAGTGAGGAGACATCGACTGGTGTGTTCGCTGGCAAATTTCCCTTAAAAATAAACCCTCAACAGGACTTAAAATAAAACAGTTGGGTAGTTCCAAAAAAAATAAATGACATGCATTCGAGTGTACCATTTAAGAAAGGTTTGTGTTTGACATTCTGAAAAAAAAATGGCAATTGTTAAACTAAAGTTTTTAATTTAAATTAAGCAAGCAAGAAATTAACTGCGATTAATCACGATGAATCAAAATTCCAAAGTGTGTTTAACTATCAGTTTATTGGGTACTTTTTCATCCTTTGAGGTACATTTCTGCTCTATTTTTGGACATAAATGTGTTTGTTACTGTGTTGTATTACTCTCAAAGTTTTAATTTCTAATACTTTAATATATCATCGATACACATTTTCGCCTAATAGAGTAGCTAAACCATTTAAAAAGTCCCCAGGGAGTTGCGTGTATAAAAATATTTTGATTCATATTTTTGTTTCCTTTTTCTGCTTGGATCTTTTAATCAACCTCAGTCCTAAATAAAAATAGAAACTATGTAATATTTTAATTTTAAACTTTGAATGCCCATTTGATCTAACTATGTCAGTTTTTTGTTTTTTTTGAAAGATTTGCATAACATGATTTATCATTCATACAGTAAATGATAAAGGGCTTATGTACTGGTGTAAAGATAAGGCCTAAATATACACAAAATTAGGAGTAAAATGTTTTATGCACTTTCCACTCCATGGGGACTTTTTCGTATGATTTAAATTTGAGGGTGCTACCAAGAATATTACCTCATCCTTTTCTGTTAATCCAATAGTAGATTGTTTCTTTATATGGGTGCTTGTTGGTTCTCTTTTAGAAGTGTTGTTTTAGACCTGCGCCATGAGTAAAGTGCCTTCACATAACCTGTGTTGTTACTGGGCGCTATAGAAATAAAATGTACTTCACATGGATGGTTAGATCAATAATTTGGTTGACTGTGTGGAAACTGGTGGTTGATTAATTGTGCCCTTTTAATAAGTTTGACTTTGTTTCAAACAACAGTAGATAAGTAATTGTTTCACCATGACCAGTGTGACAAACAGGCAAATAATTGTTTCTTGTAAAACCTGTGGAGATTAGTGGCGTTGACAGGGCTTTCTTTTTCTTCTTCAGTATGAGGCAAAGACCAAACTGGACAGCATGTCTGGAAGCACGTCCATCAGTTCAGCTGACCTGTTTGGAGATGGCAGTGACCACAGAGGTAGGGCATGATCACGGTCACTCACCTCTCCTTTGAAAACCTTGTCTTTGATCTGTCAACTGATGACCTTTTATTGCATTCCTGTTTCTCTCGGCTTCAGGACGGGCATCAGGGTTTGACAGTGTGCTCCCCGCCGGTCCAGATATCACACAGTTCAAACAAGGAGTGAAGACCGTAGCAGGAAAGATGGCTGTCCTTGCCAACGGTGTCATGAATACCATCCAGGTGAGGCTTGAACATTCTGGACGACTGTGGTTGGGGTTTTAATTGAAGCCACTTAAGTTCAGAAGGTTTCAATTCTAAATTTTAAGTGTGGGGTTCCCCTGGTTGTGTTAAAGTGTGGGTGGTCACAATAGGGTTGTTGTTGACTGGCAAACAACCATGCTGCTTAACAAATTAATCATTGGTCTGTCTGTTGGCAAAACAACTTTTCCTGTGGAATTAGACAATCTTTGGGGGAGGTGTCAAGAGCTACTTAGTGTTCAGCCACACTGGGAAACAGAAGCAACCCTTTTGTGACCACCCCCAAAGGACAAACCCACTAAAGACATAACTAGGGGGACTCAACGTGTAAAATTGTAAAACTAAATAAGCATTTCGAAGGTAAAGTGAAATCACTACAACTAATAAGAAGAGTCCGGTTGCCTCAATCCAATCTTTGCCGTCTTTGTACAACCCCTGGCACAAAAGGATGGAATCACCAGACATTGAGGATGTTCATTCAGTTGTTAAATTGTGTAGAAGAAAAGTGGATAACAGACATGAAACAAAACTGTAGTAATTTCAAATGGCAATTTTCTGGCTTAAAGAAACACTAAAATAAATCAAGAATATTAATTGTGGTAGTCAGTAACAGTTTAAATTAGGGCTGCACGATTAATCAACATCAAATCGACATTGAGGTTTTTTACCGCAAGCGATGGAGGTTGTTTTTGTTTTTTATCCGCCGTCACCGGCATTTGAGGGACAGACAAGTTCGCCAATCAGAATTGTTCAGCCTTGCGTCCTTTTGCCTGCTGGCCAATCAAAAGTGTTTAAAGGAAACAGCAAGTTTTTGTGCTGCAGCCAGTACGCTAATAACAAACTCTGTTAAGTCCTTGTGTGTTTGTTTTCTTAGGCCAGGGGTCACCAACGCGGTGCCCGCGGGCACCAGGTCGCCCGTAAGGACCAGATGAGTCGCCCGCGGGGCTGTTCTAAAAAAAAAAAAAAAAAAAAATTTAAAAAAAAAATTTTTTTTTTTTTTAAATTAAATCTACATAGAAAAAACACAAGATACACTTTCAATCAGTGCATCAACCCAAACAACCTCCCCCATGCACACTCATCCACACCCACTCACACAAAATGGGTTATTTCTTTCTGCTACCAATATTCTGGTTCCCACAACATAGACAACACATCTGCAAGGGACACAGTCCCTGAAGCACACATGATTGTATAGGCTGCTGGTCCACTAACATTTTCATTAATTACTATTTTTTATGTAGTTATTTTTATATTGTTTTACTTTCTTTTTTTTCCAAGAAAATGTATTTTATTTATTTATCTTATTTTATTTTATTTTTTTAAAAAGGGCCTTATCTTCAACAGACCAGGTTGTCAATGAAATTAGATTTGTTTAAAGGGTTTTTTAAACCAGGCCCAGTCCAGATAATGTCCAAGTCGGACTCAGCAACACACACCTTCATTCATGTACACAGAAAAAATTAGGGAACACAACAGATTGCATATAATTTATAAACAAAATTACATTTTCAAAATAAGCATTTATGTACAGTCCAGATTATGTCCAGGTCACTCAAATTAGGGAACACAACAACAGATATCATATAATCTATAAACATAATTATACTTTCAAAATAAGCCTTAGAGGACTTCTCATCTTTTTTTTAATGTTTTTTGGCATCATTATCGTTTTCAACCATGTAACTTTCTAAAATTAGAAAATACTGAATAAATGTTTTAAAGAAAGTAACACTAAGTGAATATCTGTTTTTGGCCTTAAAAATAAACATTTTACCGAGTACTATAATTAAATTGACTAAATCATGATTGTCAATGAACTCTCCTAAAATAACAGAAACCACATTAAGCTTCATAAACACACCAATCCTTAAACACATTTTTTCAACTTCCACCCAAAACAAAGACACAATATGACAATACCAAAACAAATGCAGGGTGGATTCAGGCTCCTGACAACAAAATCGGCAATCATCTGACTCTGTCATATTCCATAATTTTAACATTTTCCCTGTGGGTAAGAAGTTATGAATAATTTTAATTTGAAAATAACGATTTTGCACATCGATAGTGGTTTTATAAATTAGTTTGAATATGGCATCCCATGGCAACGGGCAGTCAAAAAAGTCCTCCCATTTTCCATTTGTGTTGTATGAGGCAGCCTTCAAAGATTTCTTTATTAAATAAAAATTATATATTTTTCTATTTATTTTAGTTCCTTTTTGCCAACTAGAATTTCTTATTAGAGGTTTAAAAACTAATAATTTAGTAGTTCCATAATTAATTATTTGTTTCCATCTTTTCCCAATTACTCCAGTTAGTTGATAAAATGAAAAGCTTGAGCAAGCATCACCATACATAGCTCTAAATTCATCATACTTCATAATTTTACCATTCTCATTGATAATATCATTGACAAAAATGATTCCTCTTTCAAACATATTTTTCCAAAAGGAAGGCTTTCCATCTATTACAATATTAGAGTTCATCCATATTAACTGCTGCAAAATATCGTCTCTTTTTTCTGGCACATAAAATTAAAAACACCACTATGAGTGGATTGTTTCCTTTATGAACCCCGCCATGTTTCCCAGCAGACTCTCTGGGAGGGGATCACTTGTAAAAAAGGATACAATTTATTTTGATACAGTACATGTTTTTTGTCCAACAGGACATTTGTGTACCACTCAATGTTTAAATACATCTTTGGAACAATTGATGCTTTTAAAGACAGACACATAGCTTCAAGGTTGAGAAGTTTCAGGCCCCCATATTCATACTCTTTGTACAAAACCTTTCTTTTAATCTTTTCTGGTTTGCCGTTCCAGACAAAATCGAAGACCCTCCGCTCATAAATCTTAAAAAAGTTTTGTGATGGAGCTGGTAATGACAAAAACTAATAAATAAATTGAGGAATAATTAACAAGTTGGCAATAGACATTTTACCATACAAGGTTAGGGATTTCCCTTTCCATAATTGCATAATTTTGTCCAGCTTTCTTAGTCGATTATCATAATTTACTGAGCCTAGATCTTCCAGATTTTCTGGGACAACAACACCAAGTATGTTAACTGGTCCATCTGTCCACAAAACAGGCACTTTGCATTCCATTCGAAAGGACGTTCCCTTTAGATTTCCGATCCTTAACATTTTACATTTATCATAATTAAGCTTAAGGCCAGATTGCTGTGAAAATATGTCCAAAAGATTAAGAAGGTTCCGCAAACAATGAGGAAAAATCTTATCTTTGTGAATCAGCCTTTTCTGACATGAACTTCATCAAGAACAAACACAGAACACACCTCACTGATGCACATCTGCAAGACTCACTCAGAGTTGCAGTGTCAAGTTACACACCAGAGTACAACACACTAGTTAACAGCATGCAATGCCAGGCTTCCCACTAACTGACAAAAAAACAGATAACAGATTTGGTGTCCAGTTCAAAGTGTGACATGATTTAAAAATTTGAGTTTACTTTTGTATTTTACATGAGTTATTATTTGTACAAACACGGTGCAAAGTAATTCATGATTTGTTAAAAAAAATGTTAGTGGCTAGCTAGTTAAAATGGGATACTGTGATTTCACAAGACTGTCTTAGAAGTGATCATTTGAAAATGTTCAATTTGAAAAATGTGCACTTAGAGAAAATATAAAAATAAAGTGTTGCATATTGATATTTATCTGTTTCTATATATATTTATTGTGAGAAATCATTAAGATGATCAGTGTTTCCACAAAGATAAATATAATTAATTATTAATAATAACAGAGTTAAAGGTAAATTGAGCAAATTGGCTACTTCTGGCAATTTATTTAAGTGTGTATCTAACTGGTAGCCCTTCACATTAATCAGTACCCAAGAAGTAGCCCTTGGTTTCAAAAAGGTTGGTGACCCCTGTCTTAGGCAAACCAGGAACAAGGGAAATAAGTCTCACTCTTTGCATCCCTTTCTGCGCGTATATTTAATGGTGGATTTCACTAAACAGAGTGAGCCCTCTTCTCAGCCATTCCCAATGTTTGTCTTGGTGGGCGGAAAGCAAGTTGCTGGCTTACACACACACAGGAAGCAAGACAGACAGCCTCGCTCCTCACTAGTGAGAAGTTCCACAAAGTAACAAAAATTAGAAGGGAAAAAAAATGATAACAAAGCCAAATGTCCCGTTGTTGGAATATTTGAGCTTCAACCGGGATGGGCAGTATGATCAACACGTATGAACAATCACATGATGACAACAAAAAAAAGTCAACCCGACAGTTTTTTCAACTGGGAATAAAATGTTAATGTATTTAAGTAACATTTTGCTTACAGAGATGAGTCCATTTAATGTTTTTGTTTATTTAGTATAACAATGTTATTTAGCTTCCAATTACAATGCAATGATAAATAATTCTACAGAGTAATACATGTGTATATCCTTTTAAGTGGTTACTTGTATTATTATTATATGTTATGATTACATTACATTATAAACACTGTGAAGTTATTTCTTCAGTTTAGGAGCATGATGTAGATAAAAGCTTAGTCTGTAAAAATAGTTGTTATTTTCGCAGTTTTATTTATATACGTATATATATGTATAAAATATAAAAATTTAATCGCAATAACATTTTTGGAGAGAAAAATCGCAATTAGGTTTTTTTCTTAAAATCGTGCAGCCCTAGTTTCACTTTTAGATCAAGCAGAGTGAAAAATTATGAAATCACTCAATCCTGAGGTTCGTTAGTGTGCAGTTAAAAAGGAGTCTTCACACCTTGGAGAGCTGTTGCACCAGGTGGATTGACATGAATCATGGCTCCAACACAAGAGATGTCAATTGAAACAAAGCAGAAGATTATTAAACGTATTGAAGACGGTAAATTGCGCAATGTTGCAAAAGATGTTGTCAGTGTCTAAAATCTGACCAAGTAAAAACAACATGGGAATGAATGTTGGAAAAGGCAAGCATACTGGTAAACCAAGGAAAACATTGTGTCAAGACAGAAAACTTTAAACAATATGTTTTGAAAACAGAAAATGCACAGGAAAAACAAATAAAGAACAAATGTGCGAAAACTAAAGTCACTGTCTGTGACCGAACTGTAAGAAAATGCCTAAAGGAAACAGGATTTTAATACAGAAAAGCTAAACAAAAGCTATCATTAACAACTAAACAGAAAAAACAAGGTTCCAATGGGCAAAGAAAAGGCAATTGTGGACTATGGATGACTCAATGAAAGTCATATTCAACTAGTCTGCATTGGGGAAGATGGGGATGCTGGAACTTTTTCAATGAGATTTATGAAGATGACTGCCTGAAGAAAATATGCACATTTCTACAGTTATTAATGATATGGGGCTGCAGGTCAGGTAATTGCACTGGGAGATGGCTGTCCTCACATTTTCAATACATACACAAGTTATCATTGACATTTTGGACACTTCTCATTCCATCAATCGAAATGGATGTGTGGGGATGATGACGCATTTTTTCAAGTAATATTGCATCTTGCCATAGAGCAAAAACTGTAAAGTATTTTCTTAAATAAATAAACGAGGTCAATATCATGGCTTTCAAATAGTGTGAATCTCTTTCCTATTGAAAATCTGTGGTGGAAATTGGAGAAAATGGTGGATGACAAGACTCCAACTTGCAAAGCTGATCTGACAACAGTAATCAGAATGTTGGGGCAAGATTGATGAAGAGTACTGTTTGTCACTCGTTACAAAGTCCATCCCACAAAGACTGCAAGCTGTTATAAAAGCCAGAGGTGATGCAACAAAGTACAAATGGTGTGTTGGAGTGTTTTTTGTTGTACATGATTCCATATTTTTTTTACCCTGCTAATCTAAAAATTAACCTGTTACTGGCAACCACAATATATATTTTCTTGATATTTTTTGTGTGTTTCTTAAAGTCAGACATTTGCCATTTGAGATGACTATAGTTTTGTGTCATGTATGTTATCTGCTATTTTCCTTAAAAATTAAACAACTGAATGAACATCCTCCAAGTTGGGTGATTGCAACATTTCCAAGGGTTTGTAGCAACTGTTTATTCTTGTTTGACTGTTTTGTGTGTGTGTGTGTGTGTGTGTGTACTCAGGATCGCTATGGCTCCTACTAAGCAGCCTTGAAGTACTCGCACCTGTGGCAAGAAGAAGTAAAAATGAAGACCAGCTCCCTTTTAACATGTGCTTTTGGGCAGAGATGTAACCAGAGACAAAGGAAGCAGAAATAGTTTTCCATGAGGAAAGAAAATCTTCCTTCTCACTCCCCACATTTTTAGAGACTGTTTTACAGGAGTGAGTCAGTATTTTTCTCTCTCAGCATTTATGAGTTTTTATTTTCATAAAGGAAACCCTGTGAGATTGTCATTGTCATCCTCGTTTTGGTCTTAGATTTTCAAAATGATGTCATAATAAATTCTATATTTTCTTCCTTGAACATAAAGCTGTGTTATATTGTTATCAAAAACTTAATGTTGCTCTTTTGTTTTGTTGTTGTGATACTAAAAAGTGGTGCAGCCTCAGTTTGAACTAAACTCAAAAAGTTTGCATTCAGTGTTGGTGTCACTGCTGCTCACGTAAGTGTTTGTCGTTTGACATGAACCACTGGCAGCCAGCTGTCTCCACCATTTGTGAGCTTGGAGTTGTATATTTTTGTTGGGACATAAACTATGATTAAAAGTTGGATACCTTCAAAGGTTTAGTTATATCATTTTTGAGTGTTTTCTTTGTTTTTGTCCACCAAACTTTTGGTATCGTTCAGATATCGACTAAAACATGCTAAAATGTTGCCCTGGTTTTGGTACACCGTCTGTTATACGCCCAAACGTTGCGCTAATCCAGACACTTTCTCACAAATCATTAGTGCCCAAAAAAAGGATCCTACGTGTCTCTGAATCACTCAGTTACCCCTTTTTTATTGAGTACGACCGAAAAGAATCATCCTGTCAAGTAGAGGTGGTGACGAACCCCAAGATGCAGAGACGTTAGGCTTGGTGCAGGAAAACATGATTTAATGTCCACAAATCAAGAAAAAACACAAACCAGGAACAGGCAAACTGGAACCAGCAAACAGGAAACGAGGAACAAAAAGACAGCAAGCTGCAAACAGCTACATGATACAGCTTACAGCTACAACAACAATACTCCAGCACTGACTGGAGGGCAAAGCAGGTCTAAATAGCAGCTGGCTGATTGACACCAGGTGTGGCCAAGTGCCAATCAGCTGCAGCTGAGGGGAAACAGCGCTTAGGGCAGGGGTCGGCAACCCGCGGCTCCTTGACCACTCTGATGCGGCTCAGCTACATACATGCCGACCCCCCCGATTTTCCCAGGAGATTGATGGATGTCAGTGTCTCTCATAAATTACTCCCAGGGAAAAAATAATCCTATTTACACTCTAATTACTAAATAAAGGGCGTGCCCTAATTGCACTGCAGTAATTGTCCTCTATAGCATTTACATACAGCGTGCCAGTCCAGCCACATGTTGCATGTTGTTATTACTTGCACACACAGGAGACAGCAAAGCATACTTACTCATCAGCCACACAGCTTACACTGACGGTAGCCGTATCAAACAACTTTAACATTGTTACGTTACAAATATGCGCCACACTGTGAACCCACACCAAAAAAGAATGAAAAACACATTTCTGGAGAACATCCCACCGTAACACAACATAAACACAACACAACCATTACCCAGAATCCCATGCAGCCCTAACTCTTCCGGTCTACATTATACACCCCCGCTACCACCAAATCCCCCCACACATCACCCCCCCCCCCCTCCGTGCGTTGGTTGAGCGGAAGAGTTAGGGCTGCATGGGATTCTGGGTATTGGTACCGTCAGTGTAAGATGTGTGGCTGCTGAGTTAGTACGCCTTGCTGTCACTTACGTGAGCAAGCTGAAATTGCATTCTACATGTGGTCGAGCAGGTACACTGTTAGGGCAGACTGTAGAGGGCGCCAAATGCAGTGTCATCACGCTCTGATATTCGGGAGTCTCCCGGGAAAAGTGAGAGGGTTGGCAAGTATGACGCTATCAAGCGCCATTAGTTCAAAACTCGCGGGCTGCACTAACATCAAATTTCCACATTAAAGTGCGTGCCGGTGCGTGTGTCGGAGACCCCTGGTTAACATAGCACAAAGCATTTAAGCTTTGTATGCAGTGTTTTTCATTTTAAAAAATGTTTTGTGGCTCCCATTACTTTCTTTAATTTGTGAAACTTGCCAAAATGGCTCTTTGAGTGGTAAAGGTTGCCGACCCCTGGCTTAGGGAGACAAGCAGGAAACTGAACCTATATAAGAGCGCTGACAGGAAATAAAAACAAACAGAGGAAAAACCAAAACATAACTAAACTGTCAGTGACAAACCTGACAGTAGCCCGCCTTCCGATAACCGATACCAGACGTTCTAGAAACCCCCCCCCCCCCATAAAAAAGTCCAAAGTCACGGGAGGGTCGAGGGAGGACAAGGCAGTGGGCCAAGTGTTCCCGCAACCAGCGGGGAAGAGTCAGGTGGCGACGGTGAGTTGAACGCCACCACAATTGGCGAGGCAGTCGCCCATAGAACGACCACATGCGGACGAGAGGTCCGCATGCTGGTGCCTATTGGCCGCCAGCGCGTCAGGCCAGCTGGAGGTCGCGTAGGCGACGATGCTGGAGACGCTGGCGAAGCCGTGGACGGCCCGCCAGGGAAGAGGAAGACGACGTCGTCTGCGTGTGCGGAACCAGAGACGAGGAAGACGACGTCGTCTGCGTGTGCGGAACCAGAGACGAGGAAGACGACGTCGGCGGCGGAACCAGAGACGAGGGAGACGACGTCGGCGGCGGAACCAGAGACGAGGAAGACTACGTCATCTGCGTGGGCGGAACCAGAGACGAGGAAGAAAACGTCGTCGGCATGGGCGGAACCAGAGACGAGGAAGACGATGTTGTCGGCGTGGATGGTGGCGTCTGCAGGCCCTATGGAGTGGATGGTGGCGTCTGCAGGCCCACCGGAGTGGATGGCGGCGTCTGCAGGCCCACCGGAGTGGATGGCGCGTCTGCAGGCACACCGTAGTGGATGGCGGCGTCTGCAGGCCCACTGGAGTGGATGGCGGCGTCTGCTGGCCCACCGGAATGGATGGCGGCGTCTGCTGGCCCACCAAAGAGGATGGCGCCGTCTGCTGGCCCACCGAAGAGGATGGCGCCATCTGTTGCAGATCCTCTGGGCTGAGAAGTGGCTGTGCCTCCCCAGCTGCACAGCTACTCATAGCCCCCCCTTCAGGGGAAGGATCCAAGACGTCACCAGATGGGCCCACAGACGACAGGGATGGGTGGGAGAGGGCTTGAAATGAGGCCGAACTTTTCCTCAATTCAGCCATCATCGCCAGAATCCCGTCAGGCTTCTCCGCCATCGAAATCTCCGCGGGGTTCGTATTAGGCTGGAGTATTCTTTCAAGTAGAGGTGGTGACGAACCCCAAGATGCAGAGACGGCAGGCTTGGTGCAGGAAAACATGATTTAATGTCCAAAAATCAAGAAAAAACACAAACCAGGAACAGGCAAACTGGAAACAGAGAACAGGAACCAGCAAACAGGAAACGAGGATCAAAAAGACAGCAAGCTGCAAACAGCTACAGGATACAGCTTACAGATAGTAGCTTACAGCTACAATGACAATACTCCAGCACTGACTGGAGGGCAAAGCAGGTCTAAATAGCAGCTATGTGCCAATCAGCCGCAGCTGAGGGGAAACAGCGCTCAGAGAGACAAGCAGGAAACTGAACCAAAATAAGAGCGCTGACAGGAAATAAAAACAAACAGAGGAAAAACCAAAACATAACTAAACTGTCAGTGACAAATCTGACACATCCACCATGGGGCCAAATAAAGTTTTGATTGCAAGCACTTTGACAAAGGTGAGCAACACTATTGGATTAAAAAACAAGAACTGACAAAGAAAGAACCATGAAATGTAAAATTGATGGTCATTTATATGTATTTCACATTTTTGTGTGTCCTAAGTGGAGTATTTTTTATTTGTATTATTTCTTATGGGAAAAATTGATTAATTTGTTTTTCATGCGATTTGGTCTTTGTCACACCATTTGGTGCAGATTACCAATGAAAACCGAGGTACCCAGTGCCTAGGGTTGCACGACAATATATATTTGACTAACACAATAGAGCTTTTAATATTGGGGTGACACCCATATTTGTTTGTAGATAGAACCGTGAGAGACAAATGTCGCTGCACAGAAGAGCTGGCAGAAGAAGCTGAGTTTGCTACTCACCAAAAATACATGTAAACAGTATACAAGATCACCAAGAAATTACAGGGGGTTCAAGGTCACTCCCAGGATATGCCAGTGAAAGTTAAAGATGCAACAATGATCATAGAAGAGTATGCAAAGCAGGATAGGTGGAAAAAACACTTTCAGTAAGTTCTTAACCAGCCAGATCCATCGGTGGTCTCTGACATTCCCGAAGAAGACCTGGTTTATTTCCCCTGACAGAGGGGAAATAACAGTGGGAGAAGTCAAGGAGACCAGCCGAAAACTAAAGACTGGAAAGGATGGTATATGTCCATACATGTTTAGGCGGAAGATAAAGATACACCTCACATCCTCAGGAACATCCTTCAGGACATATGAAACAGCGAGACAGCACCAGATAACTGGAAAACTGGTGTAATCATCTAACTACCAAAACAAAGGGAACTCTGGGGAATGCAACAATTGGAGAGGCATTACACTACTCTCACTCTCAAGCAAAGTTTTCTGCCATTTTATTCTCCAATGTATTAAGGCAGCAGTAGACACAATACTACGTGAAGAGCAAGCAGGATTCAGGAAGGGAAGGTCTTGCATAGATCACATCTTTGTTCTTTGGCAAATACTGGAACAATCAAAGGAATGGAACAGCTCACTCTACACCATATTCATAGATTTCAAGCAAGCGTTTGACAGACTCCATGGCAACTCACTTTGGATGATCTTGAGAAAATACGGCATCCCAAAGAAGCTGGACAACATGATCCAGTCTCTTTAATAATAATATATTTAATTTGGTATAGCGCTTTTCAGGGTACTCAAAGACGCTTTACAGGGTAAAACTTAAAATATAAAACAGTTAAAAGTAATAATACAGGAAATATAAAAGAAGTACATAGTAAAATACGTAACACTGGACATTACAAGACACAGAACACTAATCACAGGTTAAAATCAGATCTGAAGGTGTGTTTTGAGAAGGCTTTTGAAGGTAGGAAGGTCTGAGCAGTCCCGGATGGGTTTGGGGAGAGAGTTCCAGAGGGTGGGAGCAGCGATGGAGAAGGCTCTATCACCCCAGGTCCGGAGCTTGGCTCTGAGTGGTGGGGAGAAGAGGTTGGCGTCGGAGGAGCGGAGGCTGCGTGAAGGGGTATGGCGGTGAAGCAGGTTGGTGACCTCACCAACCTGCTTCACCAACAACCCGCACAACCAGGCCCCCTGCTACCTAGCAGGGGGCCTGGTTGTGGATGGCTTTGTGGGTGAGGAGGAGGATTTTAAAGTGGATCCGGTGAGGAACGGGGAGCCAGTGGAGTTTCTGAAGGACTGGGGTGATGTGCTCAGGGGAGCGGGTGTGGGTGAGCAGGTGGGCGGCAGAGTTTTGAATGTTTTGAATGAGGATTTTGGAAGATGAGCCGTAGAGGATGCTGTTGCAGTAATCGAGTCTGAAGGTGATGAAGGCATGGATCAGGGTTTCAGCGGCAGAGAAGGAGAGGGATGGACGGAGAAGGGCAATATTTTTGAAGTGGAAGAAAGCAGTTCTTGTAATGTGGTGTTCAAAAGAGAGGTTATTGTCCAGAATGACTCCGAGGTTGCGGATGTGAGTGGATGGGGACGGAGTGGAGTTTTCGACAGAGAGGTGGAAGTTGTGAGCAGTTTTGGTGAGAGATTTGGGACCGATGATGAGCATGTCAGATTTGTCGCTGTTGAGTTGGAGGAGGTTGGAGTGCATCCATGATTTGATTTCAGTGAGGCAGTCGGTGAGGGTGAAGGAGTTACGGAGGAGATGGATTTTGTGGAGACGTATAGCTGGACGTCGTCTGCGTAGCAGTGGAATTGGAGGTGAAGGCGGCGGATGATGTTACAGAGGGGGAGCAGGCGACAGTTCTTTACAAGAACTTTAAATGCCGTGACATTCACAATAATGAGCTGGAGTCAAACAAGGATGCATTCTGTCACCGCTACTGTGCTCCCTGGCAATTGACTGGGTGTTGCGATGCAGCAATAAAGGAGAGCGCAGAGGCATCCAATGGACTCTCACTTCAGTTTTGGAAGATTTGGATTACGCAGATACAGCGTTACTTTCACAACGGTACCAGGATGCACAACAAAAGACAGACAGCCTCAGCCAGTACAACTTATAGTCAACAAAAAGAAGACCAATGTCCTGAGGAATAACACTGCAACCACCAACTTTATTCCTGGGAATGAAAATCCAATAGAGGACGTACAGGACATACAAACTTGCTAAAAGTAAATTCTAGATTATATTTCATGCAGCTCTCACCTGGTAGTACACAAATGTGGCCAGTCTGACAGGCTGGTCCCTTTCACATCCCCCAAGATGGCGAAATAGACAAGACGTTCCTGCAGGATTTTTGTTTAAATCCTTTGTGAGGATTGCAATGGAATCTTCATCTGAACAAAATTATGTGAGCGTCCCGTCGATCGGGATGCGTGAGGAAATATTATAGTAAGTGTTTGTTTTATTCTGGTTTGTTATCTTTATTTTGTATGTTTAGCACCTAGCAATGCTGCCGATGCTAGTGTCACAATGAATCTGCGTCCATCACTCGGCTTCTAAACTTATTGCTCATCCTCTTTGTGATCAGGCTCAAAAATATAAGGATCCTGGATCATAATTTCTCAAATTTAATAGTTGTTGGCTCTCACAAAGTCTGCTTTGATTAGCATTGTTGTTGATAGGGAAGGGATCTTTGGTTACTAGCGCGACGTCACATGATCACGTAACTGGCTTCCTCATTATCTCTCAAAATGACTCGGGAATCTCCTTGAGATTGATACTATTTCGATCATATCTATTTATTCGCAAATTCTTGAAATCTTTTGGTGTCAAAAATCAGACATATATGATAATAGCTTCAATATAGAGGCAACTTGTTTTTCCACTCTAAGGGCTGACAGGGCCAGATGGAAATTCCCTGCTTTGCCTCAAGGGCCAGACGACCCAGAAGAGGACTGACAGAGAATATATATATGTATATGTACGTATATATATTATATATATATATATAATATACATACATGTATATATATGTATATATATATATAATATATATACATGTATATATATATATATATATATATATATATATATATATATATATATATATATATATATATATATATATATATATATATATATATATATATATATATACTGTATATATATACTGTATATGCAGGGTACACCCTGGAAAAGTTGCCACCTCATCACAGGGCCAACACAGATAGACAACATTCACGCTCACATTTACACACTAGGGCCAATTTAGTGTTGTCACATAATTGAAACAAAAACACACACATTAGCTTTCTCTAATGATAGCAATGTGGCAAAGTTTTGCTACTGATGTTACCAATCATTGAATGTTTAGCCTATTGTAAAAAGACTGCAAATTGTTAGTTGCTTCTCTGGCATAGATTTTGTGTGTGACAGCCAGACTTTTCCTCGGGTTGAGAAGCAATTTTTGTTTTAACCTATGAGGACTTTTGTCTTCTCTGACTTATAAAAGTTGGATACTCGTTCTGAACAAGGCCAATGTGTCAAATCGTAAGGTTCATGCGTTTGGACGTGAGCTTTCACACAGTTTTGGATGCCTGTTTTTTTTTCAATCTTTTTTAACAGCGGGCAGTGTGACGGACGTACTAATGTTGGCATCCTAGTACAATACATGCTCTCTGCCTGCATGGCCCTTCTTCCCCCCTTAGCTTATCTGTACCTGTCATTTCTTCTAATCTCGTGCCCTCACGCCTGCTTTGAAGTATATAAAAGAAACAGAACTGCAAATAATATCAGAGTGTAAAACTTATCCACACTTTTTTAAAAACTGGACATACAAGAACAAGTTGTTTATTATTATTAAGACTTGGATACTTTTGTTTTTGGCTATTATTACATGTTTCTAAACAGCACTCTGAGACTAAGAGCACTTTTTTTTTGCCTTACAAAAGTCTGACGTAAATAATTGGTGGTTTCCAACACACACACAGCAAACCTGCTTTTGCAGTTTCACAAGTCTGTCCAAGTTGAACACAAACCTGTCTTCATCATGAAATCGGTTTATTGTGTAAGATGAATTGTTGAGATGTCTTCCAGTCTAGAAAAACGTACAAGATCAGTCATCTTTCTTCCCGCTGGCACATTCTCCACTTTGCCTGCGTACTTTGTCAAATGATAAGGGCTTGAAAAGAATGATGCCACGCGTTCCCAGTCGCAATAAAAAAAAGTGTTCAGCTCGAAGATAAAGGACAAACAGATGGCAAAATGTTTATTAAAAACTGACTTCTCAAGAGTTCATTTGATTGGAAGTGGTGACTTTTATCCCCAATTGTAGAAGTATATCTTCTGCCAGCTGGGCAAGTAATCCATGAGAGGCCCTGGGAAACACAAGCACCTTGTTAATGTTACTTTAACCTATTTACTGTCAATCAACACTGACATTGAGTTTGGTTACACCATCCTATTATCATTACTCCCCTTGTTCACATCAGACGTGTCCAGTCTTAGAAACATATTTTGTCAAGTCAGGGTAAAAATGCCAATAACCTGTAGAGCTTCTATTGAAATCTTATGTCGAATTGTGAATATGGTAATATTTTTAATCTTAATTCTATCACAACAACCAAACATACTCTCCATTGTATTCAATTTTAACAAGGTAAATTAAAAACATACAAATAAAATGGTGTGTGTCCAAATAGTCTCGGGGCATGTGTGTCTGGCAGGGGTCGGTGCCTCAGGCTACTGTCGCCGGGCTGTGTCTGCGGCCCCTGGGTCCCACCGTCCACCCCTTCCGAATGCCCGTCTTGGTTGGGGCCTGCTGGATCTAGTCCCAGCATCTATCATGGCAGCCTGGTGCGCTGCAGAATGCTCTGCAAGTTGACCAGCTGCTGGGGTAGTCAGCATGTCTGTAAACTACCTTTCTCCTTTTTTTAATTTCTTTTTTTTCTCCTCCCTCAGGGGGAAGCTCCGTCAGGGCAGTTGCCGGATGTTCCATCTCCATCGTTGGGTCCTGCGGGGAGACTCTGGGCCCCTCGGGGCGTCCCGTCTTTCTGCCCATGTGGGGTGTGGTATCTCGCTGGCTTGGGGGATGGCTGTCCCCTGTTTCTCCCGTGCCTTGTCCTCTGCTGGGCGCGTCTGTCTTAAGCCTGCCGTTGGCTCTGCCGAGCGGCACGGTGGACCCAGCTTTGGGGTTTCTGTCGCTGGCCAGCCTGGCTGCGTCGGATTGGTGGTGCCTTATTCCCTGGGCACCGCACATGCTGTTTTGGGTTGGGCTCTCTGGGTAGCTGGAGCCGTACTTTGGCTCCCGCACATACTGGGAGCTAAATATATTGTACGTACAAATTCACAGACATACTCACATACACACAATTATTCATACATATATACACACGTTTTAGTCCTGGTCGTGGAACTGTGGACCAGCTCTATACTCTCGGCAGGGTCCTTGAGGGTGCATGGGAGTTTGCCCAACCAGTCTACATGTGCTTTGTGGACTTGGAGAAGACATTCGACCATGTACCCCGGGAAGTCCTGTGGGGAGTGCTCAGAGAGTACTGTCTTATTGTGGCGGTCCGCTCCCTGTATAATCAGTGTCAGAGCTTGGTCCGCATTGCCGGCAGTAAGTCGGACCCGTTTCCAGTGAGGGTTGCACTCCGCCAAAGCTGCCTTTTGTCACCGATTCTGTTCATAACCTTTATGGACAGAATTTCTAGGCGCAGTCAGGGCGTTGAAGATATCTGGTTTGGTGGCTGCAGGATTAGGTCTCTGTTATTTGCAGATGATGTGGTCCTGATGGCTTCATCTGGCCAAGATCTGCAGCTCTCACTGGATCGGTTCGCAGCCGAGTGTGAAGCGACTGGGATGGGAATCAGCACCTCCAAGTCCGAGTCCATGTTTCTCGCCCGGAAAAGGGTGGAGTGCCATCTCCGGGTTGGGGAGGAGATCTTGCCCCAAGTGGAGGGGTTCAAGTACCTCGGAGTCTTGTTCACGAGTGAGGGAAGAGTGGATCGTGAGATCGACAGGCGGATCGGTGCGGCGTCTTCAGTAATGCGGACGCTGTTTCGATCCGTTGTAGTGAAGAAGGAGCTGAGCCGGAAGGCAAAGCTCTCGATTTACCGGTCGATCTACGTTCCCATCCTCACCTATGGTCATGAGCTTTGGGTCATGACCGAAAGGACAAGATCACAGGTACAAGCGGCCGAAATGAGTTTCCTCTGCCGGGTGGCGGGGCTCTCCCTTAGAGATAGGGTGAGAAGCTCTGTCATCCGGGAGGAGCTCAAAGTAAAACCGCTGCTCCTCCACATTGAGAGGAGCCAGATGAGGTGGTTCGAGCATCTGGTCAGGATGCCACCCGAACGCCTCCCTAGGGAGGTGTTTCGGGCACGTCCGACCGGTAGGAGGCCACGGGGAAGACCCAGGACACGTTGGGAAGACTATCTCTCCCGGCTGGCCTGGGAACACCTCGGGATCCCCCGGGAGGAGCTGGACGAAGTGGCTGGGGAGAGGGAAGTCTGGGCTTCCCTGCTTAGGCTGCTGCCCCCGCAACCCGACCTCCGATAAGCGGAAGAAGATGGATGGATGGATGGATATACACACATACATATATTCATTCATTAATACATACATACGCGCACACATTGGTACTTACCCATATACATAGGTAGTACCTACACACACACATACACAGTACATACATACACACTCATGGTACATACACCCACACACACATTCACTGTACAAACATACATATACACATACTGTACAGATACATTCACTGAACAAACATACACATACACATACTGTAAATATAGAAGCACATATGCATACATACACTCATGCATGTAATACCGTTTCATCACATATATATTGTTGTTCCCCTATGGGAAACTGGGTAAAACATGGCACACTGACAAAACGTAACCTATTGTTACTATAACAATCTACAAGGTTAATACAGTTCACTTCTCTTTCTACCCCTCCATTTATTTGCTTTCTTTTGTAATTCAAGTTATCATTCAACATGTATTGTTGCATTTGTAACAATTGTATTGCTGATAATAAAGGTAATTAATGTTATTATTCCATATTAATAGTGCTATTTCTATTGATATTTGTATTGCTCCATTTGTAGTGTAATAATGTTCATTGTAATTTCTGTTATTAATATTTACTTCACTAACTGCTTCTTTGCCATCACTTTTCGTATCATATTTTTACACGTTGTATTTGCTGATGTTGTTCTGTTGTTGTCTCTCTGTCTTATCCCCCTCTTGTCCCTGCAATTTCCCCCTCTGTCTTCCTTGATTTCCTCTTTCTGTACCCTACAGCTTCTGTCCGGTTGCGCCAAACATTGAATAAATCCATTAATAAAGTCAAATACAAATAAGGCAACAAGAGAAGTATCCCACACTTCTCTTTTGTAAAGTAAATTTGTACAGCCGATATGGGCATCTACATCAACTATATGATTTGCCTGAGTAGCTGGACAGGACAAAAAATAAATAAATAAATAAAAAGCAAACACGTGAGTGAAGAGTACTTACGTGCGACAAGGCCTATTCCTGGCACGTGATTGGCCAGAAGTCGCAGCAGGAAAACAATCTTTTCCCTGCAAATGAAGGAACACTCTTTTTAATATTTGCGAGTTATTATTTGCAAAGAGAAAAACAGCATTCATGCAGGTAAAGACAGACTGTATCTGACCAGTAGTTAAGTTGGGCTCAATACCTATTGTGATAATTTCTTCCTCATACTATCATCAATATTATCATTTAAATGCAACCCAGTATTGTAAATGTTCCAAGTAGGGGCTCCACAATTCAACTTTTGATGCAGATTCCCTCCACGCTAAATATAGCATCATAGTTGTGGCACAATACAACCCTTCTGCTGCGTCTTCTCTTTGGCAAAGCAGGTGTGTTTGTAAGCGGAAGTACAACACACACAACGACAGTACCATTACACTGTCATGTGTTTATGAGCGAGGGCGAACACAAAAGGGGCCCAAATACGCATTTATTCCCCCCAAAAAATAAATGAATAGGAAACACTGACGATATAGTATCCATGTAGAGTGGACAATGCTCTTGCGGGAAGACAAGCCAAGCTGGGCTTTGGAGGTGTAAGACATAATAGAGAGGAAAACAATTTTCATGAATACTGTCATAATTAATCAGATTACAATTTAAAATTGTGCCCAATACACAATAAAACACAGAAAAGACATCAAACAAAGAAAAACTGTTGCATAAATACAGTTAGGCCAAATTATTCATACCTGGGCTACATTTTCTGAATGATGTTGGCCTGAAATTACTAAAGAAGATAATAAAAGATTGCAAAGACTGTAATTTTTTTTATGGCTGAAGGATATTTTTTCCAAACCCATACAGATAACTTCCTGCTTGTCAAGACCAATACTCATAACCGCAAACTTGTTGTTTTTTTTTTAACCTAAAGGGGAACTGCACTTTTTTTTAATTGCTCATATTTTACAACCTTTATGAGAGACAAGCACACATAAGTCTTTGTTTTTAATTTACGTTCTAACTTCTACATAAACTTAAATAAAAGTCCTCTTACAATGGAGCCAATGGTAGCCATGTATCTTGCGTCTCTTGCGTTTATTCAGACCATAAAACCCAATAAATAACCATCCAAAAAGCACCAACAATACTTCATTTACATTTTGTGATGTAAATATTAACTGGTGATTGTCAGATGAAGCCTCATTAGGTATTAAGATTAAAGTACCAATGATTGTCACACACACACTAGATGTGGTGAAATTTGTCCTCTGCATTTGACCCATCCCCTTGGGGAGCAGTGGGCAGCAGCGGCGCCGCGCCCGGGAATCATTTTGGTGATTTAACCCCCAACTCCAACCCTTTATGGCTGAGTGCCAAGCAGGGAGGTTATGGGTCCCATTTTTATAGTCTTTGGTATGACTCGGCTGGGATTTGAACTCCAACCTACCGATCTTAACCACTTGAGTCAAATGGTTCAAGAAATTCTGGAAGCTGCAATGCATGCTTCAGCACAAGACATCACCTGCTTGTCAAATGTATGATTACAAATAGCTGTATTTGAACCACAGAATGTGTGATGCATTGAATTGTTGCATCTGTCCTGGCTCTTGGAAAAGACAGTGACTAACAGGAAATGTTTGACCGAATGGTTTTGCTAGTTAAATTAACACAAGTATAATAAAATGTTTTATGTGTTATATATTGTGTTTGTATTTTGCCAACATGGTAGAATCATATGATAGGGCAGGTTGTATGATGTTTTTTGTCACCTTGAGCAAATGGCATAAAGAGGAAAATGACAATAGAATGTAACTTGTGATGTACAGAACAGAGGAGATTTATTTCATTTTAGTTTTAAGTGATTTTTTTTTCTTGACAAAACCCTTCCAGCAATTGAATTCTGGTGGCTGGTTAAAAAAATAGTAAATACAGAATCCATCCATTTTCTACCGCTATTCAGAATGCGTTACTTTATTAAACGTAATGTTTACAGTGATAAACAATTTCAAGATCCGACGTTGTCGAGTATCAAACCCACATCATGAGGCATAAAAGTCATATGTGCGAACCGTTACCCTACCAAGTATCTGCAGATTTGACATGCAGAAGTTAGTTATTTAGTATTCATAAGAAAGCGGTAACTGGTTTCCATTAAGTTTACCGTCATTTTTTTATTCTATTGGCATTTTAAAAACTATTTTTATTCTTTATCGAGATTCCAAACTGACCACAACTCTCAAAAGCTCACATTTTCAATGGAGTTTGGGCGGTTCATGAGTTGTCGAATCTCCCGCCAACATCTGAACTGCGCCCCAAAGCGGTCATGTGGTACAGCCTGGCAGCGAAGCTTCACACGTCATCATTTCAGGCTCCTCCCCTACAGGAAGCAAGCCTAAGTTGATATGCGTTTCGCGGAAGCTCTTGTTGTTGTCTCTTTGTCTAATTCTCCTCCTGTCCCCGCAATTGCCCCCTCTGTCTTCCTTTTTTTTCTTCTTTCTATCCCCTCCTGCGCAAAATATTTATATACATTTTAATAAAGTCAAATACAAATAAGACAACAAGAGAAGTACCCCACACTTCTCTTTTGTAAAGTAATTCTGTACAGCAGATATGGTCATCTTATTCAATAATGTGATTTGCCTGCGTGGATGGACAGGAAAAAATAAATAAATAAATAAATAAATAAAAGAGTAAAATATGTAAATATTACATGCTATTATGATTGCGCCCGTTACTACATTACATAAAGTATATACTTACAGCATGTACATAAAACATTGATGGAGGCGTTTGGTTGTTTATAAGGGCTTTAGAATAGAGCGACTCCATAGGCTCAATTGTAAGTGGACTTTTGTTGTATTTATTTACTAGTTAGAATGCATTAAAAAAAAACATGCGTGCTTGCCTTTTATACATTCTGAATGATAGGGAAAATTTTAAAAAAAGTGTAGTTATTGTTTATAGTTTAAGGACTTCGGACAAAATGAGCCCAGATCAAAATCCGGGATACTAGACAGATGGGTGATGACAAATTATAAATGATTTTAGCTTACGCCATAGGACGTGGGCAGGGCATGGGGACAGACTTTAATAGTCAGTCTGACGAGTCGGCAGAAAATGTAAACACTCCACAAACAAGGTCTGATGTTGATTAAAATTCGTGTATGATGAAAATGATACTCTGAAGCTGTGCATACGTCACTTCCTGAATTAGTCAGACAACAGGAAATGACAATTGTGTGATCTCTGAGTTGCATGGGGGTTTGAGAGCAGCTTTCATTATCTTATGGTCAATATATCTCCCTAACCTATATGCCTTTTTTGCACCAGTTTAAGCCAGAACGTTCACATGTAACAAATATAAACTTACACTCCAAATTTTAGCAAGGCATAAATCACTTTTAGCTTAATTGTATCTTTTTGAGATTTCCATTTATTACCTCCGCCAGAATGTTATGCAATCGCCGGGGTTTGTCAGTTATTTAGCAAACTTAACACAAAAACGTATGGGCGGATTATGTTGCAACTTTTGGGAAGTGTCTGAAATGGGATAAGGAACAATTGGTTAGATTTTGGACCTGATCCGGATCATTTATACTATGTCACCTTTTGTTTACGCTACAAGCTTTAACCCTTGTGTGTGAATTTTTGTGTAGCCCAGCAGAAAAAACTGTGGATGACAGAAAAGAGGGTTCACTTTGTTTCTTTCATTCCGCTATCAATAGCTCACAGAGTAATGGGCAGATTTTGATCAGCATTTCAGCAAATCTCTGAAATGGCATAAAGAATAAGTCATTACATTTTGGGATTGATCCAGATAATGTCAACATTACCTTATGATTACGTTAGAAGCCTAAACTTCTTTGTATAAATGCAAGAGGCACTGGTTTCACTTTCAGACTTTCTTTCGTTCTACAGTTATGGGCACATTGTGATTAAACTTTTAGGAAATGTCAGAAATCGGATGAAGAAAAAGTGATTACATTTTGGGATAATCCGAATCATTGTCTGATTTCAGGACTTTTTTATTTACTATTGGCAGGTTAGGCCTAGGAGGTCTGCGCTCTCCAAATTATTTTCTAGTTCCATTTGTGTTATATGGCCTAAAACATACTTACTCTGAATATATGTCATAAAACGGAGAACGAACAAGGTAGTAGAGCAAAATAAAGGTTCTCCTTCTCATCTCTTCTCTCTCCCATCTGTTGTCAAACTTCTTCTTCTCATGGAGCACCGCAAAGCTAGACAGGAAAGAAGAGAGGCATTTTCATGTCAGTCGTCAACATCTTTTACGTCTGATTCTAAGAAGAATGACATCCTGACGTGCTTAAGTACGTAAGCAACATATTTCTCAATGGTAGGAGATGCCAATATGTGACTCACGCTCATTAAAATGTTGCCCTTGGCTAATACCTTTGTATAGCCAGACAAGTATAGTAACTCATCTCCTGTTGTTTGTGCTGCTCAAATTGTTTCATACATGTGAGTGATAATTATAAAATGAAAATTAAGCTAGGTAATAGAAAAGTTAAAACAAAACGCTAAAAAGAAAGCAAGACATCGGTAAAACAGTTTTCCTGAGTTCAAAGTCAGTTGCCCTTGTAGCTGTTTGTCCCGTATTTGAACATTTCTCCACGTTTAGTTTGCATTGCAGATAAGTCAAACAGCCCCGAAATGACCAACCAGGGTTTTACACGTAAGCATTCTTCCTACGCACAGTAACACATGTGCAGACAGTATATTGTATGATGGAGGCAGCACAATCCTGCAGGCTGATGAATGGAGAGGTTCTCCTTCAGTATAGTACTAAGAAGTGTCTTTCATACAACATGTGATTTTTGATGTATTTTTGAAAAGAAAACAACTCTCTCGCAGGTTCATACATTACACGTATGAGTGTAATCTTTTGGATGTCTAAATAAGTCGATATGGCCAAGATGGCCAGAGCTTGAGTAATGGAAGTACATAATGGTGTGCTTTGGTAACTGATCACTGTTGTGCTTTCTTTGCTTGTCTTTTTTGTTGCATAGTTGAAGACTAAACAATTGAACTTAACCAGTTCTTCAGAACAACTCATATTTAACATATTTATTTTAGTTACACGATTTCTTAATTTACGATAGATCATCTCATCAGAAAGTAGACCAGAAGAGTCCGCCAACTTTTTAGCCTGGTTTCGTTGTAAGTGCTTTGAGCTCATTCCCTAACCAAATGGCGCCCCCTGGTTAAGAAATGAGCTCAAAGCACTTATGAAGCAACGTAACCAGGCTAAAAAGTTGGCGGACTCTTCTGGTCTACTTTCGGATGAGATGATCTATCGTAAATTAAGAAATCGTGTAACTAAAATAAATAGAGGTAATAAAAAGGTATATTATCAGACAAAGATCTATGACTTTAGACATGACGGAAAACAATTGTGGAACATTTTTAAACAATTAATGGGAAGATCAGCATAATGTAAAACAAATTCGTATATAGAAGTTGGTGGAGCTTACCTGACTAAGCCAATGGAAATTGCCACATATTTTAATAATTACTTCACAAACAAGGTGGAAAATCTGAGAGTGAACATGACGCCTTCTGATGGCTCCTCCTCATGCACATTAAATGAAAATCATATAATGAAGGGTAAAAACTGCAGGTTCAATTTTGTACCAGTTAGTAGTTCTGAAATTAAGAAATTGTTGTCATCACTGCCATCTGATAAACCTGCTGGGACGGTCATGCTAGATGGCAAATTGTTAAGAATTGCGGCATGCTATGTATCAACTCCGGTTTGTCATATATTTTATAAATCATTAAGATATGGAGTCTGTCCTGGGGTTTGGAAGGAGGCCAAGGTCATCCCTCTACCCAAGGACAAAAATAAAGATTTTACTGGTAAAAACAGTAGACCAATAAGCGTACTTCCTGTTCTTAGTAAATTGATGGAAAAAGTTGTTTTCAAACAAATTCAAGATTACTTTACCTACAACAAACTGAAGTCGTGTTCCCAGCATGCTTACAGGCAAGGTCACTCAACATCTACTGCTCTAGCTCACTGATGACTGGCTGTCACAAATGGATGTCAAGAAGATGGTTGGCACTGTCCTGATTGACTTTAGTGTGGCATTCGATGTCGTACATCACAACATAATGATCTCCAAACTGAGAAAATATGGTTTTAATACTATGTCACTTTCTTGGATGTTGAGCTATCTATCAGGAAGATCACAGAGAGTGTTTTAATGCTAGCCTATCTGAACGCAAGTACAATTACTGCGGCGTGTCTCAAGGAAGCTGCTTAGGTCCTTTACTTTTTATTATTTTTACTAATGATCTTACCTGTGTTACAACAAACACCAATATGGTTATGTATGCAGATGACACAACTCTATACAGCACTGCCTCTACCTAAATGACCTAGAAAATAACTTAAATCAGGACCTGGAGAGAGTGTCACGCTGGGTAAATGATAGTAAACTTGTTGTGAATATTGACAAAACAAAAAGCATTCTTTTTGGATCCAGGCATATGCTTGTTGATGACCCTCAGCTTCATATTTCAATGTCAGATATACCTATTGTGCAAGTCAAAAAAGCAAAACTGCTTGGTGTGCTATTAGACAGTCAACTGTCATGGTCCGATCATATTGATAGTATTTTAATGACAATGGGAAGAGGTTTAGCCATGGTCAGGAAGTGCTCCACCTTCTTGACATTCTCAACAATGGCTCAAGTCATACAGTCCTTTGTTTTCTGTCATCTTCATTACTGTCCTATAATATGGTCTGCTACGACTAAGTCTGACCTGCACAAACTGCAACTTGTTCAAAACAGAGCGGCTAGACTTCAAATAAACTTAACACAAATGTCAGGAATTTGGATATCTTAAATAATTAAAATCAACAGAGAATCAAATACTGTATATTACCTCAATTGCATGTAAAAATCACACAAAAACTTTAAAAAGGAGATAGCAATCAACACCTTTACCACTGTAAATATGTACCCATCATCTGGAGAAAATAAAGCCATTATGACATATACTGTATGTGGGCTGAGGAATTACCAAAGAAAGATCACAAAGAATAACAAAAGGCCTAGGTATTCACTGATGACTTCATGACAATGAAACCCCAGCACAACAGTAACACAATGTTGTTGCGTTTGGACTCAGTTGCAGTAAACATTAATGCTCAACCTATTTTATCAAGCTGGATTTCAGTTGCAAATTAGTTTGCAATCATTAGTTAAATTATGAAAGTTATTTTTAATCATTGTTTTCCAGCAATTTTAATATCTGCACAATGTGGCTGAGCTGGTTCTAAATATCCTGTTTGTCAAGAAATGACAATGAAGTCAGATAATTACACTTGAACTCATTGTGACTTAATAAAGTTAAAGTACTACCGATAGTCACACACCCACACACTGAAATTACTCTCTGCGTTTGCCCCATCCCCTTGTTCCACCCCCTGGGAGGTGAGGGGAGCAGTGAGCAGCACCGTTCACCGCGCTCAGGAATCATTTGGTAATTTAACCCCCAATTCCAACCTGAGTGCCAAGCAGGGAGGTAATGGGTCCCATTTTTATAGTCTTTGGTATGACTCAGCCGGAGTTTGAACTCACGACCTACCGATCTCAGGGCGGACACCCTACCACAAGGCCACTGAGTAGGCCTAATAGTAAATGTTTGCCCTTCAGAAAATTATAATGTAAAGACTTAAGAATAGTAGAAAGATGACTCAAAGAATATCTCAAAGTTTTCTACAGTATTTGTGTAGGTCAAAGTTCTTCCACAACAGATACAAATTAAGGAAAAGTGCTTGTCTATATATGTATTCCATTACCTTTTTCAGCTACAATCATATTACAAAGAAGACATGTGCATACCTGGAAAGTTCAAGAGCTGCAGAGATGATCCATGGTTTCCAAGACTGTTTCCCACACAGTCCGAGGCATAGTACTGCAGTCACAGATTGCTTTTAAGGACAACTCTCAAGTAATAGAGATCGAGCAATAAAGCTACAGTGCAATTATTTTTAGTAGCTGTACATTGGCAAAAGTTTAAGTTACAAGCCTCTTCTTCGCTAATTGGCATAGCCAATGCCACAGTAAACACTGTAAGATCTGCCCAAAACATCCTGTTTTACTTGCTAGCCTTAGTTTGTACCTATAGATTGGCATAACTTTGTTTTGAAACAATTGGAACAAATAAAGTGAGTGTGAAGTACAGTGCTGAGAAAAATAAGTGGATTATATTTATTGAATTAAAGAAACACAATCATCCAAAAACATGACAGACTGTATAACCAATTTAGCAGACTGAGCGTAGCATTATTAGACTGCACTATACTGAAGAAGGAGGAGTCTGTAACAACAGCCAAGGATGTAAAATGAAATATGAAGAGAATTTAATGGTGTGTTTTGACGGCTCGAAGAAGATATCATAGAAGTCCCCTCTCCAAGGTGAATGCTGTACATTATTGTATTACTTCATAAAACTACTGTAGTTGTTTGTCATACAGTGCATCGTATTGTTTTTCACAAAACATTTATCTAGAAGTTATTTTTTCTTTTTAAAAAGGCATGTAACATTTTAAAAGTGTGCTGTTTTGGTGGTGCCAAGCAATTGATTTCAATACAGTTCAATGGGCAACATTGATGGGACGGCGTGGCGAAGTTGGTAGAGTGGCCGTGCCAGCAATCGGATGGTTGCTGGTTACTGAGGTTCAATCCCCACCTTCTACCATCCTAGTCACGTCCGTTGTGTCCTTGGGCAAGACACTTCACCCTTACTCCTGATGGGTGCTGGTAGCGCCTTGCATGGCAGCTCCCTCCATCAGTGTGTGAATGTGTGTGTGAATGGGTGAATGTGGAAATACTGTAAAAGCGCTTTGAGTACCTTAAAGGTAGAAAAGCGCTATACAAGTATAACCCATTTATCATTTATGATTTGAGCTCCGTCATAGAATCAATTGAGCTCATAAGTTCAGGTGCTACTACAAATGTTTAGGGTTTTTGATAATTCATGTAGCAATGGCTTCAATTTAATAACACATTTAATTTGAGGAAATCCTTAAAAAATGTGGCAGCTGACATCATTCATGTATTCTCTATACTGTCACTGCACTTCACAAACATCCATTGTTAAGCACAAAGCACCTATCCTGTGAGGTGAGCTGGAGCCTATTCCAACGGACTTCCGACAAAAGGCTGACACGTGGGGACTGAACCTACGCTAGCTGCAAAGAAACAAATCAGGCACTGCACAAATCTGTCCTTTTACTTCAATAAGTTATCTTGTAGACCAGGGGTCACCAACGCGGTGCCCGCGGGCACCAGGTAGCCCGTAAGGACCAGATGAGTAGCCCGCTGGCCTGTTCTAAAAATAGCTCAAATAGCAGCACTTACCAGTGAGCTGCCTCTATTTTTTAAATTGTATTTATTTACTAGCAAGCTGGTCTCGCTTTGCTCGAAATTTTTAATTATAAGAGAGACAAAACTCAAATAGAATTTGAAAATCCAAGAAAATATTTTAAAGACTTGGTCTTCACTAACTAACAAAGAAACAGATAACAGATTTGGTGTCCAGTTCAAAGTGTGACATGATTTATTTAAAAATTTGAGAGTTGACTTTTGTATTTTACATGAGTTATTTGTACAAACATGGTGAAAAGTAAGTCATGATTTGTTAAAAAATGTTAGTGGCTAGCTAGTTAAAATGGGATATTGTGATTTCACAAGACTGTCTTAAAAGTGATCATTTGAAAATGTTCAATTTGAAAAGTGTGCACTTAGAGAAAATATAAAAATAAAGTGTTGCATATTGATATTTATCTGTTCCTATATAGTATATATTTATTGTGAGAAATCATTAAGATGATCAGTGTTTCCACAAAGATAAATATCATTAATTATTAATAATAACAGAGTTAATGGTAAATTGAGCAAATTGGCTATTTCTGGCAATTTATTTAAGTGTGTATCAAACTGGTAGCCCTTTGCATTAATCAGTACCCAAGAAGTAGCTCTTGGTTTCAAAAAGGTTGGTGACCCCTGTTGTAGACTGTTGCCACCAAGTGGTGAAAATGATTAATGAAGGCATCAACACTGGGACATTTAAACTGTGCAGAAGCTTGAACAAAACAGTGATTCCAAATGTTGTGTTTTGAAGAAAATGCACAGAAAAAATTGTCACACAACCACTAAATAAACACTTAGCGTCCAACAATCGTTGTTGAACTCTTTTAGTTGGGTTTCAGGGCAAAAGTGACTAATGATTTAACTATGAACTATGGACGTCGATCCAGCATCTGTGTTGCTACTCCTTGATCTCAGCAATGCCATTGATCACAACATTCTTTTAGATCGCATCAAATGAAGTAACAGGAGCTAAAACAAGAAAATGCTAAGTCTCACTGAATCTCACTGAAAAGACGCACTGTGTATCTCATATCGATGTGACCGTTGAGTATGTTAAAGTCACCGGCGGAGTCCCACAAGAATCGATTCTTGGTTATGTACCCTTCAGAATTTACATGCTGCCGCTTGCCAACATCCTATGCAAACACGGTGTTAGCTTTCACTGATGACGACCAACTTTCCATGCCCCTAAAGCTGGCCAACACACCAGATTGTAGTCATCTGGAGGCATGTCTTAATGAAATTAAACAATGGATGTCTGGCAACTTTCTGCATCTTAACCCCAAGAAAACGGAGATGTTGATTATCGGTCGAGCTCGACACAGGCTTTTGTTTATGGATACCACTTTGAAATCAACAATAAAACAACTGTCCAAAGCGACACCGAAAATAAATCTTGGCATTATTTTCGATCCAACTATTGTTTGAGCTGCACGTTAAGGATGTTACTAAAACGTCTTTCTTTCATCACCATAATATTGCTAAAATTTGTCAACCAGTGACACGAAGATCATTATACATGAGTTTGTTATGTCTTGTCTCCATTACTGTAACGTATTATTTTCGGGTCTCCCCCTCAATGTCCAGCCATAAAAGATTGCAGTTGGCGCAAAATGTGGCTGCTAGACTCTTGGCCAGAACAAGAAAATGGGATCATATACCCATATACTGGCCCACGGTACATTGCAGGTGCGATTTAAACACTAAACGCTCCAGCACCATCTTATCTCTCCACTTGTATTGTGCCTTATGTTCCGTCCAGAAATGTACGTTCTACAAACGCCGGCTTATTAGTGACCCCCAGAGCCCTAAAAAGTCTGCAGGCTCAAGAGAGTTTTCCACTCAGGCTACAGTACTCTGAAATGCTCAACTTGGAGATGCTACTTCTGTGGATGCATTCAAGTCCCACCTTAAAAATGTATGTATATACTCAAGCCCAGGGGTACCCAAACTTTTTGACACGGGGGCCACAATGGGTGTGTATATATATATATATATATATATATATATATATATATATATATATATATATATATATATATATATATATATATATATATATATATATATATATACATACACATATTTAAACACACATATGTATATATACATACATACATATATATATATATACACACACATACATAAACATACTGTATCTATACATATATACAGTAGATATATGTATATCTACATATACATATAGATACGGTATATACACAAATACATATATATACACACCTAAATACGTATATACACTACCGTTCAAAAGTTTGGGGTCACCCAAACAATTTTGTGGAATAGCCTTCATTTTTAAGAACAAGAATAGACTGTCGAGTTTCAGACGTAAGTTCTCTTTTTCTGGCCATTTTGAGCGTTTAATTGACCCCACAAATGTGATGCTCCAGAAACTCAATCTGCTCAAAGGAAGGTCAGTTTTGTAGCTTCTGTAACGAGCTAAACTGTTTTCAGATGTGTGAACATGATTGCACAAGGGTTTTCTAATCATCAATTAGCCTTCTGAGCCAATGAGCAAACACATTGTACCATTAGAACACTGGAGTGATAGTTGCTGGAAATGGGCCTCTATACACCTATGTAGATATTGCACCAAAAACCAGACATTTGCAACTAGAATAGTCATTTACCACATTAGCAATGTATAGAGTGTATTTCTTTAAAGTTAAGACTAGTTTAAAGTTATCTTCATTGAAAAGTACAGTGCTTTTCCTTAAAAAATAAGGACATTTCAATGTGACCCCAAACTTTTGAACGGTATTGTATATATATAGATATACAAATACACATATACATAGATACATATACATTCACACATACATATATACAAACATATATATATATATATACAAACATAAATATATATATATATACACATATATAAATTTTATACACAAATATATATATATATATATATATATATATATACAAACATAAATATATATATATACACATATATAAATTTTATACACACATATATATATATATATATATATATATATATATATTTATATATATATATATATATATATATATATATATATATATATATATATATACGTATATATATATATATATATATATATATATATATATATATATATATATATATATATATATATATATATATATATATATATATATATATATATATATAAACACACACACACACACAGTTATATACAGTGAGTACGGAAGAATTCAGACCTCTTTACATGTTTTACTCTTTGTTTCACTGCAGCCATTTGCTAAAATTTTCATTTTTCTGTTATGTTAATGCTGTGGGGATGTTTTACAGCGGCAGGAACTGGGAGACCAGTAAGGATAGAGGAGAAGCAGCAATGCAGCAATATACAGAGACATCCTGAATGAAAACCAACGCTTCCCATCCAAGCTGATAGAGCTTGAGAGGTGATGCAAAGAGGAATAGTCGAAACTGCCCAAAGATAGGTGTGCCAAGCTTGTGGCATTGTATAAAAAAAAAAAGACTTGACATTGTAATTGCTGCCAAAGGTACGTACATGTAAGGTATGTACATGTAATTTTGTTTTTTTAATTAATTTGCAAAATTAAGAAAAAACATTTTCACATCGTCATTATGGGGTATTGTCTGTTAAATTTTGAGGACAAAAATGAATTTATTTCATTTTGGAATAAGTCTGTAACATAACAAAATGTGAAAAAAATAAGGCGCCGTAAATACTTTCCGGATGCACGGTTTATGGAAAAATAAAATACTTTTATATTCAAAAATAAATAATGAGGAAGACTTTTTGGAAGGATACAATGTACAAGGGGACGACTGATGTACACAGTCTCAGCGATGGTCTCCTGGAGCAGCAGGGATGTTGGTTTACTGTGGAGCTTCTCCTCCTTCAAGTTCTGTCTTCTCTTGTTCTTTAGGCTGGCTGCTCTACACACAGATGGAGCTGCAACGTCACACAGAAAGGGTGTTGTACTACCCAGCAAATATCTCAACCGGAAATTTATTATTGAGGTCCTTGGCTCGGCTTCGCCAACAAGACATCAAACTTGACTAACTAGAGGAAGTAGAAGTCATAACAAAGTTTCTGTATTTGAAACTGTGAAAGGATCATTACCTTTATTAGCAAAAAAGTGCTACACGTCCAGGTCCTGGTCCCCCATGAAGAAACAGCTTACCAACACTATTAGTGAAATATTATTGTTTGCAGACAAATAGGTTTTAGAGAGAGACGTGGGAGGCCAAAACACACGGCCAGCTCATTTAGACACGCCAGGATGCAGCGATTGCCTTTAAGAGACAGCCAAAATTGCAAGCAGATAATAATATTCTTACTCTCTAAAAACTATTTGTCTGCACACAAGAGTCTTTTACTAATGATGAACACAATCATACTTCCTCCTAGTAAACCTGCTGTACCCACCCTCCACACTCCCATGATTATAGCGCTAATTATGTTTAATGTCCGATTTGACAGTGAGGTTGATCGTTAAATCAGACTCAGCCAAATCAAATCGTCGAAACTTCTGCTATTTGAAGACAGTCTTAACTCTAACACATTCCATTTTTAATTTAAATGAAAGCTTTGGGTCTCAAATTTTACATCGACGAAAGCGGTCAAACATACTGTATTTGTCGCCGTCGAGTTAAGTAGGCATGTTTTAATGATAATAACATTGTGTACCTGGACTTGATGAGTTCCCTTGAATGGAAACAATGTCAAACCAATGTTTCTAGGCGTTCCAACGATGCTTACCACTGCCCAGTGATCTGATGACCCGTCCTGACCTCTGGCCCACAAAGCAAGTGTCATCTTGCTGCTCCACATGACTATCTGTAAAGACGAAGAAATGAACACTAGCTATATTTGACACCTTCAAACTTTTAACTCATGTAGAACACGGAAACAATATGTATGTTACAATATTTTTTTAAATAAATGGTCAAAGAAATACTCAAAAACATTAGTTTAGTTTGACTCATTTGATGTAAGTATCTATTAAGGTTGTCCAAATCAAAGCTTGAATCCAGATATATTTAAATATTAGTGAACATTACTTAAAAAAAAAAAGCAAATACACATGCACAATGCAGTGTACCAGAACCAACTCAATCATGATAGGCGACTATGAGCACAACAAGCGTTAAGTGAGAAAAATTAACCCACATAAAATACTGTAGTTACATGGCTCAGGTGCTAGGGTGGTTGTCTCACAACCTGATGGATGCTGGTTTGAGCATCAGGCCCTCTTCAGGGACCATGTCAAAGAATCCTTATACTATACTGAATTGTTGCTCCTGATGCTGTCATCAGTAGGTGAATCAGTAGGTAATAGTAGCCATGTGTACATGAGCAATTTTTTTTCTGATCTGATCTGAATTCGGATTAGAATGTTCCTGTGTACATTGACCCTGAAAAGAATTATCTGATTATGACGTGCATCTTCATGGGTCACACCTTAAAGGGGAACTGCACTTGTTTTTGTTCACAATTCTAATAAGAGACAAGAAGACAAAAGGTTGCGTTTTTTTGCATTCTAACATGTAAAAACCGGCTCGTTTTAAGTGGCTAACAATGCAGCTAATGGGAGCAAACAGTTCAACATCTAACTCATTTTAAAAATGCATTCAAAAACCATCATCAAGACTTAATTTATGCTCCGTAACCTGTATAATAATCAAGCTGTAGCGACATTGTTACTGTAAGAGCGAACACGGAGGAACTCTTTTTCTAGCGTAGTAACACATCGGCATGCTTCAGTATTAGCAGTAAAAGCTAGCTACGGAGAGAAATAAGCTGGCTTCTAAGTCAGCACAAAAAGCGATTGAGTTTGTAATGCACATCACGATAGAACACCAATCTGTACTGACTGAAAAACATGAACAATTATATTACAGTATCTGTAAAGTACTAGCCCACTAGCGGTATAGACTAATGGGGATCCTTAATAAACTAAACTAAACATTAGAGCCTAAAATGAAGGCTCTAGCCAATTTAAAAAATTTAAAAAAATGAAAAAATTTGAGCTCAAAACTGGCAGTCATCTTGGAATTGAAGATCAAAAATAGGTCATCTCATTACATAACCACCAAATATGTATTCCTTGATCAAAATAAGCTCTGAAATTATGTATTGTGCGTCATTGTAGGTCAAGTCATTCAAAAGTTAATTTCCATCTTGGATTTTGGGCTCTCACGAAGTTTGCCCGCCATTTTGAAAAATACACCCCGGGCAAATTTTTTTAGTAACCCTCCTAGATGACTAATGTATTGAGAAACGGACCTTTCCTCTCCACGGTCACGGAAATGTCTTAGATGACCCAACTATATGTGAATAATGTCTGTAATTCTAACCGTGACTCATTTGGTCAAAGTCCCTTGAAGGAGTTTGTTAAAGTACGACCCCTTTGTGTTGCCGAAAATGACAGACGGAAACCAAGATGGCCGACTTCTTGTTTGTTTTAAGATACGGGTTCTTGAGACTTTGTCATGCATCCTGTCATGACGAACGTCCCTAGCGATTTTTGTGACGATACGTAATTTTGGGATGAGGGGCTCAATTTTTTCAACTTAAAAGGGGGCGCAATTGAGCCAAATTTTGCAGTTCAGTTTCAAGACCTCTAAAATATTTGATTAGAGCCCTACCGGCCATCTGTGCAAAATTTGGGGAGTTTTCATGTATGCCGACTGCCTCAAAAATGTGCCCAAATGGGAGAATAATAATAATAATAATAATAATAAACATTGCAGTTTCAATAGGGCATTTTGCCTGCTCGGGCCCTAATAATAAAAAACACAGTAATTTCAATAAGGCCCTTGCGGTGCTTGCTCCACTGCTCAGGCCCCAATAATAATGAAAAACACAGCAATTTCAATAGGGCCCTTGAGGTGCTATGCATCGCACCTGCGGTGCTTGCTTCGCTGCTCTAGCCCTAATAATCCTAATAAAAAACACATCAATTTCAATAGGACCCTTGCGGTTGCTCTGCTGCTCGGGCCCTAATAATAAACATTGCTATTTCAATAGGGCCTTCGGAGGCACTTTGCCTGCTCGGGCACGAATAAACATTGCAATTTCAATAGAGTCCTTGCGGTGCTTCGTATTGCACCTGCGGTGCTCGCTCCGCTGCTCGGGCCCAAAAAACATTGCAATTGCAATAATAATATAGGGCCCTTGAGGTGCTCTGCATTGCACCTGCGATGCTTGCTCCGCTGCTCGGGCCCTAATAAGATACTGTCATGACTTTCATCTACTTTTATGTAGAACATCAACTAAGAAATGCTGGCTAAAATACAGAGGACCCTTTCTTTGGAATAAACTGCCACCAGCTCTTCAATCCACAACATGTCTTTCTTCTTTTAAAAAAAACATTGAAGTCCACGTTGGTCTGAAGTGAATTATGATATTGATGCTTGCTGTATATAATACAGTATGTATTGCATGTGACTTGTCTAAATTATTTATTCATTTTGCTGCTGTGTAAATAGTGACGTTTCGGGGCAGGTGTCTTTACAAGACCTTAGGGTCTTCTTAACCCAGGGGAGAGCAAACTACGGCCCAAGGGCCACATGCGGCCCATTGGTCCCTTTAATCCGGGCCACCAAATATTAAAACAGAATTGAGCAAATATCTGTTTTGAGAATTGCCACAACAAAACTGATACTAGACTTCGAGGCACTGGCAAAAAAGGGGTGATCTACAACACTGCTCCCACCAAAAGAGAATATAAGTGTTAACCCTTTAATACCATTTGTATGTTTCTTTGATGTATTAATATGATATTGTTGAAAATAGATGTATTATGATTAAAATAGCCCATGTTTGAGAAGTATACTCTTAGTTCCATAAGATATGATATGCTTTGAAATGCATATCAAGGTGGCAGCTCTCTGAGCTGCCACCTTACCGTGGTAGAGGAGTTTGCGTGTCCCAATGATCCTAGGAGCTATGTTGTCAGGGGGCTTTCATGCCCCCTGGTAGGGTCTCCCAAGACAAACAGGTCCTAGGTGAGGGATCAGACAAAGAGCAGCTCTAAGACTTCTCTAGGAATGAAACAACAAGGATTCAGATTTCCCTCGCCCGGACACGGGTCACCGGGGCCCCCCTCTGGAGCCAGGCCCGGAGTTGGGGCACGATGGCGAGCGCCTGGTGGCCGGGCCTGTCCCCATGGGACAGCCCGAAGAGGCAACGTGGGTCCCCCCTCCAATGGGCTCACTACTCATGGGAGGGGCCATAGAGGTCGGGTGCATTGTGAGCTGGGCGGCAGCCGAAGGTAGGGCACTTGGCGGTCCGATCCTCGGCTACATAAGCTAACTCTTGGGACGTGGAACGTCACCTCGCATGGGGGTAAGGAGCCTGAAATTATGCGCGAGGTAGAGAAGTTCCGGCTGGATATAGTCGGACTCACCTCGACGCACAGCAAGGGCTCTGGAACCAGTTCTCTCGAGAGGGGCTGGACTCTCTTCCACACTGGCGTTGAAAGCAGTGAGAGGCGACGAGCTGGGGTAGCAATTCTTGTTGCCCCCCGGCTCAAAGCCTGCACGTTGGAGTTCAACCCGGTGGACGAGAGGGTAGCCTCCCTCCGCCTTCGGGTGGAGGGACGGGTCCTGACTGTTGTTTGTGCTTATGCACCAAGCAGCAGTTCAGAGTACCCACCCTTTTTGGATACACTCGAGGGAGTACTGGAAAGTGCTCCCCCGGGTGATTCCCTTGTCCTACTGGGGGACTTCAACGCTCATGTTGGCAACGACAGTGAAACCTGGAGAGGCGTGATTGGGAATAATGGCCGCCCGGATCTGAACCCGAGTGGTGTTTTGTTATTGGACTTTTGTGCTCGTCACAGATTGTCCATAACAAACACCATGTTCAAGCATAAGGGTGTCCATATGTGCACTTGGCACCAGGACACCCTAGGCCGCGGTTCCATGATCGACTTTGTAGTTGTGTCATCGGATCTGCGGCCTTATGTTTTGGACACTCAGGTGAAGAGAGGGGCGGAGCTTTCTACCGATCACCACCTGGTGGTGAGTTGGCTGCGATGGTGGGGGAGGATGCCGGACAGACCTGGCAGGCCCAAACGCATTGTGAGGGTCTGCTGGGAACGTCTGGCAGAGTCTCCTGTCAGAGAGAGTTTCAATTCCCATCTCCGGAAGAACTTTGAACATGTCACGAGGGAGGTGCTGGACATCGAGTCCGAGTGGACCATGTTCCGCACCTCTATTGTCGAGGCGGCTGATTGGAGCTGTGGCCGCAAGGTAGTTGGTGCCTGTTGTGGCGGTAATCCTAGAACCCGTTGGTGGACACCGGCGGTGAGGGATGCCGTCAAACTGAAGGAGTCCTATCGGGTTCTTTTGGCTCATAGGACTCCGGAGGCAGCGGACAGGTACCGACAGGCCAAGCGGTGTGCGGCTTCAGCGGTCGCGGAGGCAAAAACTCGGACATGGGAGGAGTTCGGCGAGGCCATGGAAAACAACTTCCGGATGGCTTCGAAGCGATTCTGGACCACCACCCGCCGCCTCAGGAAGGGGAAGCAGTGCACTGTCAACACCGTTTATGTTCTGACCTCGACTGCGGATGTTGTGGATCGGTGGCGGGAATACTCAATCCCACCGACACGTCTTCCTATGAGGAAGCAGTGCCTGGGGAATCTGTGGTGGGCTCTCCTATTTGTGGGGCTGAGGTTGCTGAGGTAGTTAAAAAGCTCCTCGGTGGCAAGGCCCCGGGGGTGGATGAGATCCGCCCGGAGTTCCTTAAGGGTCTGGATGCTGTGGGGCTGTCTTGGTTGACAAGACTCTGCAGCATCGCGTGGACATCGGGGGCGGTACCTCTGGATTGGCAGACCGGGGTGGTGGTTCCTCTCTTTAAGAAGGGGAACCGGAGGGTGTGTTCCAACTATCGTGGGATCACACTCCTCAGTCTTCCCGGTAAGGTCTATTCAGGTGTACTGGAGTGGAGGCTACGCCGGATAGTCGTACCTCGGATTCAGGAGGAACAGTGTAGTTTTCGTCCTGGTCGTGGAACTCTCGACAGGGTCCTTGAGGGTGCATGGGAGTTTGCCCAACCAATCTACATGTGCTTTGTGGACTTGGAGAAGGCATTCGACCGTGTCCCTCGGGAGGTCTTGTGGGGAGTGCTCAGAGAGTATGGGGTATCGGACTGTCTGATTGTGGCTGTCCGCTCCCTGTACGATCGGTGTCAGAGCTTCGTCCGCATTGCCGGCAGTAAGTCGGACACGTTTCCAGTGAGGGTTGGACTCCGCCAAGGCTGCCCTTTGTCACCGATTCTGTTCATAACTTTTATGGACAGAATTTCTAGGCGCAGTCAATGCGTTGAGGGGATCCGGTGTGGTGGCTGCAGGATTAGGTCTCTGCTTTTTGCAGATGATGTGGTCCTGATGGCTTCATCTGGCCAGGATCTTCAGCTCTCACTAGATCGGTTCGCAGTCGAGTGTGAAGCGACTGGGATGAGAATCAGCACCTCTAAGTCTGAGTCCATGGTTCTCGCCCGGAAAAGGGTGGAGTGCCATCTCCGGGTTGGGGAGGAGACCCTGCCCCAAGTGGAGGAGTTCAAGTACCTAGGAGTCCTGTTCACGAGTGAGGGAAGAGTGGATCGTGAGATCGGCCGGCGGATCGGTGCGGCATCTTCAGTAATGCGGACGCTGTATCGATCCGTTGTGGTGAAGAAGGAGCTGAGCCGGAAGGCAAAGCTCTCAATTTACCGGTCGATTTACGTTCCCATCCTCACCTATGGTCATGAGCTTTGGGTTATGACCGAAAGGACAAGATCACGGGTACAGGCGGCCGAAATGAGTTTCCTACGCCGGGTGGCGGGGCTCTCCCTTAGAGATAGGGTGAGAAGCTCTGCCATCCGGGGGGAGCTCAAAGTAAAGCCACTGCTCCTCCACATCGAGAAGAGCCAGATGAGGTGGTTCGAGCATCTGGTCAGGATGCCACCCGAACGCCTCCC